>NC_091821.1:323907891-324240391 GCF_038994185.2 Dermacentor albipictus | reverse complement strand
CTCTCTCTAAAGTGCCTCCAGAGTTCTGGAAGCGCTCATAAATTTTTATAGCCAGTCACCAGGAAACTAAGCACTGCAGTTTGGCCAGTGCAGTGTACACGCTACCACACAAATCGTTTGACAACCGGCAAGAAGAAGCTTAAAGGCGATTCCAGGCAAATACTTGCCCCAACCCCGCAGCCTTCCACTACTGCCATCCGGACCAATACCCTAATACATGTAACTATTGTAAGTAAAAAGCGCATCTGTTCCAGATTACGTGGTCGTGTCCAGCGGAACATCCCACGAATTACGAAATTACTAATACCGACCAGTTTAGGCCGTATTGCTCAGCTCCGACGGCCCTTACCTGCAGGCCAAGGTTATCAATAGCGCTGAGGAAGCCGCCCGGGCCCAGGGGCTAGTGACCGCCTAACCACAAAGCCGCTCACCTCAATACCTTGTTTTTCAATAACGTCTGCACTCACTACAGGACCTCTATATAGCTTGCGATTGCTGACTGTTGTATTTAGTTGCGCGCAGTGATTCCTTATATGAAAGAGCAGATAGCTGGGCGAATCTTCTTGATTCGTGGCTGATTTGGGATGGCACGGCAGGACGCAGAAGGATCGAGGGAATGCTCGACGCCGCACGCCCTGCGTGTACCTTTCTTCCGTGCTCTCACCCATGTCCAGTTGCCTAAATCAGCGAATTCCGTCTTCCGACAGCTAATGACCTATGTTCGAAATGACCTAAATGACAGGGAGGGTGGGGGGAGGGCTCATCGTTCCAGGCAGCAGAACTGAGGTAGAAAACTGTAGCCACGGCTCACAACAAGGCACGAATGCGCTCCTGTCAGCAAGTATACAGTTAGTAAGGCCCGTATAAGAAAGTCGGCCGCGCGCCGCATGTAAAGTGCTCCACACCACGCGACAGAGGCGAAAACGAAAGAAAGAAAGAAAGAAAGAAAGAAAGAAAAATAGATAGATAGATAGATAGATAGATAGATAGATAGATAGATAGATAGATAGATAGATAGATAGATAGATAGATAGATAGATAGATAGATAGATAGATAGATAGATAGATAGATAGATAGATAGATAGATAGATAGATAGATAGATAGATAGATAGATAGATAGATAGATAGATAGATAGATAGATAGATAGATAGATAGATAGATAGATAGATAGAACGTGATTAAAAAACAGCGAGGGGGCAAAGATGGAAAAGTTATGTACTAAAAGAACGGTTGCAACAATCGAGGTAACGCAGCTAGACTTTTGGTGCGCGCTCCTTCATATTGGCTTCTGCCTGAACGGGCCCCGGGCGGTCCTTCTAGAACTGGCTGGTGTAAGAGGCCACGCATACCCTGCTTGCTTCTCTGCGCGTTATGCTTGTTTCATTCTTTAAGCATTTATTTTTTTCTGACCGCTCTGACAGCAGCGACGACTGCCAGCAGCAGCAGCAGCGAGCGCAATCGCGGGCGCAGGCACGTCACACTGCGCGGTCGTTAATCAGGCCACCTGCCGGCTCCGGGATGCACTGACGGCCTCAGCTCGGGGCCTCCCGTCGCTCTGCAGTTCGGTTTAGTGCACGCACTGTCGCACCCTGCAGTCACTGGTTACGCTGCCTCCTTCGATACACTATCTGTATTTTGCATGTACGGGAGCCATCGTATTATCTGTATCCCCCCACTCATCGCGGAGAACAAGCATACTTCCATATTTTTCTGCTTTGTCTTGGCCACCGTCTTTCGCTCCACTTAACGTGATCTCACTTTTTCGTTTCGTTCTCCGATATTGGGGGGCGAGGACTTACAGAGTCGCCATCTGTCGGAAGCGCATCGCATGCGCATATAGTGTGAGGGATTACGCGCCGCGCTCCTCATAGGTATGGCTGGCGGCGCTTAGTAAAGACACTACGCGAGAGCCCTCCTCCTGAACAATTCTGTAAGTACTCTCGAAACAAGGGAAATTTGTTACTGACAAAATAATAACCTTGGGCAAACAGAAGAGACACAATGGTTTACAGGCGCTATCTCTTTACCGAATGCGTCAGCGCCCACTGCGCGCGCTCGTCGCGATGGAGTCTCCCGAACCGGCTTCTTGCGTGAAAGGTCGGCAATCGCTGAGAGCGAACTATGTGAAATATGTTCTTATGGGCTGCCTGTGCAACCAAATGGAGCATAACAGAATGAATCCTCAATGCAGCGATCGCGCGGGTTCGCGGTGACCGACTGCGCGACGTCATTCATGTCCGCGCACGAGGTTTCGCTCTCGCTGCAAGCGAGTTTCCGCACCGTGCCGTTAGCTAGGCCGCAGCTATGAGCCTTTGACAGTACACAAGCAACCTTTGTCGCGTGGACATTATTAGAGCTGTTCAAAAATAATTTCCTTGTATAGCTAGGGACTTCGATGCCTACGACGGCGACTTGTGATATCTCGTCGCCACGATTCAATCCTTTCTTTTTTTTTTTCCTTTCTTGGGCGTTTCAATATAATTATTTCCAAAGTTGCGTCGCACTGTATGTTTATCGGTCTTCTCGGAGAGCAATTTACCCGCTGCTTTTTTTGTTTTCTTAATCCAGTGCATTTCATTGTTTGGTGCTACACAAGCATGAGCACATGCCGTGCCTTTATTCTCATGCGCTTTTTACCGTTACCTTTCCATTCTAATGAGCTTTCCAGTGTCTAGCATCAACAAGTTAACAGACCAAAGCTTTATGACATTAGCCGGGCAGCGCGCGCTGCAGGCGAGCGTCTCAATGCGTGCGCGCTTCATGCTACTCACCGAACAACGCTACCCCGACGCCGTGTCAGAAATTTTCCAAGCAGAATTGCTTTCTGCACAACCGAGTTGTAGCTGATGGATGCTCGCCGGTTCTAAGTTTCGCGATCCAAGCTACACGCAGCTTCTTGCCCCGTGGGTACGCGTGAAGGCTGACACCGGGTTCCGTTGTGTGCGTCCGGCACTGCGGCACCGAGCAGTAGCCTACCATGCTGGACGGCTTCAAAGGCATCTACTACCTATTAAAGGGCTTTCAAGTGTTGTCAAGTGCACACGCGAAGAGGGAAAACCTCCCCACTTAATAAGAACCACAGCACAGGTGGGACTTTAAACTGTCGTTTTCAGCTCGCTTCAGCGCTTCCGGAGCAGCCGATGCGGCCGCGATGCGCACGTGATCCCTCATACCACGTCACGCCGACGGCGGCACCAGCTTTTCCACTGGTGGAGCTCGACTTCAATAATCACTCACTCACTCACTCACTCACTCACTCACTCACTCACTCACTCACTCACTCACTCACTCACTCACTCACTCACTCACTCACTCACTCACTCACTCACTCACTCACTCACTCACTCACTCACTCACTCGATTAGAGAACTAAAAGGGAACTAACATCCATGGTGAATTCGCGAACGATACCGTACACGTGCCACAGCCATCCCCTTACCTTACACCCGACATTTTCCAATCTCAGCAACGCTTCCAGCAACACTTGATCCTTTTATACTGGAAAAGCAAGAACGGAAAAGAGAAATCTTAGGTTTTTTTGATAGTCTGGAATTCTTAGTGCATGGGGATTTGCAGGTGAAAAAAATCCTGCGTAGGGAGCTAGACGACGAACTGACATAACCAATGTCAACCTTACGCACAAGTTTTTTCTTTTATTTTTTTCGCTTGCAGCGCCAGCTATGATTGTATGCCGAATAAGAGGACGAGTCTCTCTATAAAGAGATTACGAAGCAACTGCAGCGCAGAGAACATTCCCGGGATTGCTCTAGCTCTTTCCTCGCCGCGCGGAAATAAGACCGTCGAGCTTGTAAACAGTTCGGCGAGAAGTGCTTTCGCAACGTGCGTGGGCTAATGCCTTCATGTAACACGCATGTCGCAACGGCGCGTCGTCGGTAGCGAGATATAGAGCCCGATCAAGGTTACTTATCGAAATTACTCAGCGCCAAGCGCATACGTATACGTAGCTGGCCCGACGAGGCCCTTGTAGCGCATGTTAGATGCACGGCTGTAAATTCTATGACGCTTTCGCTGGTGTACGCGAGGAAAACGTGTAATGCCGGCATTAATATTCATTCAACGAGGGAAGACTTCCTTAGTGTGAAGGAACGCGGCGACCTTGCATGTAGGCGCCCGAACCGTATATTTATTATCGGTATGGCATCCTTCATAGGGCATCGGGAGACACCCCTTGTCACCGCTAAGCATGTCCTCGCGTTATATGGAAGCCTTTGTCGCAGCTAAATGCATCAGCATCTCTTCTTGATAACTTCATGCGGGAGTGACAATTCGACTTTTGAATATGAAAGGCGAGCGCTTCTCAGAAGCGACGAACAATTTCAAATTATCGAAATTTCAAGTTGGCAAACCCCCAAATTTCAGTTGGCCCACCCCTACTATAGGCTTCCCCGTGCATTTTCTATGGAGCCCTACATATGTATCCCTATGGGCATGCATAGATCTCATCGCATGGGTATTCTCATTGAAAATATTTTTTTTTTCAATCGTTCCTTATCACTTACAAAGCTACCAATTATCTACAACGATGAAATGTCTTAACTTCACAAAGTAAGCATTTTTGTGCAGATGCAAGGCATTACACTTTTCACGTGACAGATATTGCTGGGGTGCGTACTCGCCAGAAAATGCTTCCGCATTAAAGATATATAGTAGACCTGAGCTACAAGTTGCAGCCCATAACTCCTATATATACACGAGGGCGACAACTGCCCAAACAAAATGCGAAGAGTTATATTGCCTTGGGACACTCGGTGTTGCGTCAAGAAGTTCGTATAGTGCGAAGAGACGGGGCGAAGGACGCGTCACCTCTAGCGCCGTGCCGAGTCAGTGCGTCGTGGCGGCAGTACCCGTCATGCTAGCAAACGCGCAACTACGTTTTGCCAAGACAGCAACGCAGGTCGCTAGCCAGGCGTCCCTGATGTGGTGGCAACGAAACAAACAGCAGGGCGAGTAAATAAACATTACATTTGATAAAGAGCGCGAATCACAAAGGCCGGCTGTCAGCCATGTTAGCTCGCGGTGCTGCAAGATTGCGCACGGGAGGAAGAAAAACAACAAGAAAATATTACGAAACGAACGACCAAATCCATCACGGCCGCAATATATGCGTGAAGTTATTGGGTAACGGTACATCTAGCTACGCCGCAATTCTGGGAAGAGCTCGAAGCGGAAGCAACTCTTTCTTCTTATTATTTTTTTCAAGAAGAAGCAGAAAAACAAGAGGCAAGAATATCGCGCAGCACACGAAAGCGCAGTCCGATAGAAATAGGTGGCTGTGCGGGCGCGGTGAGAAATTTCATCCACTGCTTTCTCTCGTTTCGCCCTCCATCGCCGGCAAAATAAACAGAACTTCGGAATTGGCCCTTCTTCGAATCCAATAACGTCTCGCGAACCGGAAACCGAAATTGCGAGAGAGAAAGAAAAGCGAGCCAAGAAGAAACTTCTCTCCTCCATCCTCTCTCCCCCGAACGAACACGACGCACGCGAAGACGGTAACAGAAAACGCGGCCAGCCTAAACCAGTCAGCTCGAAGAAGGCATAGCTTTGATTACTCCGCGAGTAAACGCCGCAGCTTCCCTTGCCCTTTCTTATAGGTCCCGTTTGTCTCATCGGACGAAGAAGGCAGAAGGGAGATACGACAAAGGGCAGAAATTCGTTAAGGGCTCGCTTCGCTCGTAATCAGACGCTAATTCTGGAGGTATACCGGTAACTGCAGATTGCTGAGAGCCAGCTCCGGAAGCGACGAAATGATATCGCCGAGCCAGGACTGCTTGGCGTATATAGACAGGGCGCGAATTACACGGCAGACACGCCGTTCAAACCGATAAAAGGAATCCAAGGACACCTATGTAAGCATTTAGGAGTTCTGAATGCGAAAGCGTTAATGTCCAATATAACGCCGCCGAGCGGTACTTCGAGTTATGAACTTCTCGTGGGCAAGCGTTTTGGCTCGGCCTTACCGAGGCGCAGTCAGAACGAACGCGCGGATACTTCAGCGAGCAAGGACGACGTGACGTGGCGGCAATTCCCTCTCTCCTCACGCAATACCTGGCGCGCTATTGCTGCAGCCGGCGTCCCCTTTCGCCCTCGCTCTGCCCCACCGAGGCGCGCTCATGCCGCGGCGTCGCAGCCAATGGGAATTTAGGCACTTTTCGCTGCTACAGATGACAGACACCGGCTTTTTCGCTCAATGGGCCATTTGACACTTTCGTACAAAAAAAGAAAGCAAACCGCAAATAAAGGTAAAGTAATATACAGGGTAACCCGAGCCGAAAGAACAAGGATCGCGGAAACAGATATCATGCCAAAGTGACCTGTAACGTTTTACAGAAGGAATGCAAACGGAAGAAAAGGAGAGGGATGCATGGGGAAAGTGCGGCGTCGAATGCTGGACGTCACCTCGGACGGCTCCAGCATACGGGAAAGATGAGACGCGCGCAGCGACGTGGCTTGTAATGTAAAAGATGCCCCGATCAGCTGCTCTTGCTTTCACTCTGCCAAGGACGCAAAGGACAGGAAGTGCTGTGAATTTCGCATTGCGCACTCGTTGTCTAAGAAATTGGCGCGAGCAAATGATACGCGCTTAGATCTGCACTGGCGAGTGCAAGTTCGCGGATACTATACGGCGCAAGAGAGAAAGAAAAGCACATTTACTCTAGGACAGCTCAGCAACGTGCAATTGCTCCAACACATTACATCGGTCGAACATGCGCACTTAGGCCATATGCGACCTCATTTTAGCTTGCGCAAATGCCCAGGGTGCGGGGGAAAAAAAGAAGAAGAAAAGGAAGAATTCGCGGCAACATTGACCTTCAAGCTTTTGCTCGAGTGTACAACTGCACAAACACCACCATCCTATATATTATCCAACGTAGCGTTCTTCACAAGAGAAATGTACAGCCCTGAGCAAATATCCTACGCACTGACATTCGCGGCGTTGTTCTCTTTGACACGCTACTGCTACAGTTGTAAGCAAGCAATGCGCTTTCTTATGCCAATAATGAATTATAAACCTGCACGTTCGCCTTAGACAGAATTTCGTTCTTTTCTTTGCATAGAGTAAAATGAACGTCGTTCGAATGTCGAGGCGCCCGCGTATCGTAGACTGCATGTTCCAACGATGCCACATATCCGGCTCAGCCTGTTGAAGGCCGACGACGATGGTAACCGGTTAATGCGCCGACAAAGTCATTTGGCGACATCAAGGCCACATTACACAGCAATAGCGCCATCGTAACACACTCCAGTCCATCTTTATACCTTGTTTCAAGCGGCGATGACATCTGTTCTCGTAATAGGTGAAGGTCAGTTTCTATTTTCTTTTTCTTTTTTCCCCCCCGAACTACCACAACTAGCCGCTCCAAAAGCGGCGAAATGGGGAATGGGGCGAGCGTCTCAAGCGAGTCCGCGGCTTTGAGGATCCGACCTTCGAATGGGCAGCGTATATCAGCGGCCACGCTCGATTCACCCCGTCCATTTCTCTGATACCACTTCAACCATTGTCACAATGCGCGTGCCGCTGAATACATAAGGTTCGCCCTACGTATTATGCGCCACGGAAGGAATACTAAGAACTAATGAGTGTATCCGAGACAAAATCCCGCAGTACGGCGCAGTAACGCAGCGCACTCAGGCGTACTAATTGCTATCGTGGTCACGCATGCTCGCACGGTAGAACGCGCCGGCGCGCCCCTCATTGTACCGTTTGCGCATGCGTCGACTCGCTTGCGCGCACGGCGCCGTTTTGTAAGGGCCAATGAAAATCTGCGGAGAGATATAGACCCAGGCATCAATCCTGTTCGCGCGTTGTTATGGTGCACCCTCCCCCTCCACCCCCGCCCCTTTCCTACTCCTCTGCTAAAGGCTTAGAAGCGCCGGGAACAGAGAACTTTGCTAAAGCAAGACCACACAAAGCAAAAAGAAGTTCCAGTACATTCCTATCTGAAAGTGGAGAACTGTCCAGCTAACGACTGGCGCGAGTCGCCTGGAAGGGCGCCGCCATATGTTTATGACGCGAAACGCTCTTTGTCTGCGCTATAGCGTCACGCGCTTAATTCCTAAAATAGCGGAGACCCGCGACCCCCAAATCTAACTTTGGAAAACCACGCTCTGCATGGGCAGTGCGGCCCCGCTATATTTCAATACGCTGCAAGTGTTGCCACTTGATGCTACGTTATAATAATCGCGCTATCTAATGGTAAGCTATCAAACACTCTCATATACCGACTCCGGTGCATATCCGCAGCGTCGGCGCGCGACTTGGCGCTCTCCGACGGAGCCCGAAAGATGCGGGGCACGGGAAACTTAAGGAGCAGCGCCTAAGTATAGAGCTGGAAGACGGGGCTCGCGTGCCAGGCTGGGGAACCATTTACGCAAAGCCGCACGCCGGGCGGCGTCCACGCAACGCCCCCGCGCCGACTGCCAGCAGCGGCATGGCACACTGGTAAAGGATCGCGCAAGCCACGGGGTTTCCCTGCACTTAGGAAAACTGCCTGAGGGAACTACGACGCCGTGCCACATCCGCGGGAATCACGCATTAGGTATAGAGGGATTTTTTTTTTTTTCGTGATTAGGCGAGGCTTCGTTAATTAAGAACGCACTTCGCGCTTCATTCATTGTTCTTCACATAGGTGCATATAGAGTTTCTTTAGGGCAAATGTTTTACGTCCACATATATTTCTATCAACATCGAGTGTATGCTTGTCGCTGGCAATCACCACAAACGTTCTTGATAGTCCAAAAAAATAAATATTTTGGTTTGCAATTTTTCAAGCAACAGTCATGCTATGGAAACAAACGGCTAAACGGGTCTAATCGGCACCGTGCGACGAGCTTACGATAACAAATTATCATACAGCGTCGTTTAAGGAACCTCAAGGTCCTTCGAAGCGCACGAGAATAAAATTTAGGCAAATCCATGCATTGCCCACCATTTCCATGTTTGCTTTAGCGGCATATATAGCCGCGACATACGCATATACTATATACAACGCCTTACTTCCCTCCTCTGTTCTTAGAAGGAATCAGACAAATAAATGATGCATGGCCTCCGAGATTGCGCGATACCAGCACGAGCGGGCAGATCTCGGAGGCTATGGATGACTCAAGACAGCTTGGGCGCTGGTTATCGCCGCGATGCGACCGCTGTACGTATACTTCTTTGAGAGCAAGTGGACATCGGGAAGGATGAACGCTGCCCGTGTTTTCTCTGCAGTTTTCTTAGACTTGACTCTCGGCGGTTAGTCTGAACACGTTAATTTTCGAGTCACCCACTCGCCATCGAGAGAGCGCTATTTCTGAAACATGCTTAGTCGGTAAACATTCGCTGCGTGCATGAGACGAAAAACAGTACAAGGGCCCACGCGGCGTGCTATCGCCGTTTGCCACAATCCCGTCTATCGTTGAGCTGTACGCCGTCTCAAATACGATCAACAGCGTCGAGCCTCCGAAATTTCCGGCGATAGTGTAGTATATATATATAGATTAAGAGAACTGAAAGCATGCAACTGAAGGAGTGCTATAAACAGGTAAAAGGCTTAAGCTGTTTTTCCTACTTTTATGTGAGATGACTATATAAGTTCCATGTGCGTTTTGTGTGATTTCTTTTGGAAACTGTTTTTAGCTCAGTTGACATACGCGGCGAGCTATGAACCTATGGGGTCATACAGATGATGACGATGATTTGTTGGCATCCCCTTTGAAACGGGGCAGTGACAAATAGTAACCTAGCCTGCTTGAGCTATACTCAGGTACGCTGTAGATGCTTTTCATTGCAGCATTTATGTATACGTCTCTTTAATCTTTCTTTTCGATTCCTCAAAACTTCTCTCTCTATACGTTGTACAGCTATCTACGCCTGTAACGGGTCCGGTCTTATCAATCTCTTCCACATTTTTTTGTTTTTGCACCAATACTCTGTCTCTTGCTTGCCTCCACTGCTGACCGGTTGATGCTTCCGTCCATTTTAAATCCAACGGCTTCTGGAAGGTGTGCGTTACCTACGAGTCTCACTGGGTGAATCCCTTCGCAATCTACCCACACACAGATGAAAGCCTCGTCGCGCCCTCTGGTAGATAGGAGGTGCCCGTATACCGCGTACGTCCACGGCGCTTCACGGCCACGCGCGCTATCGGTACTATCGGCGCACTGCAAGCGCCATTTCTTCGTGGCGGCAGTGGTGACAAGGCCACATAAGCTGCGCACGCCGTGCCACCTCGTGGAAGCAGCGAGGGCAAACGTGAGAAACAGAGCCAAATCGCCGCTGCGCTGTGGTTCGACACCCCGGCCATTATTCGGCGCCGACAAAACGCCGCGCGATCATTGCTTCTTTCTAGCGCGCACAGAGCGCGGCCCGAATACAAAACGCCGCATCTGGGGGGGGGGGTTGAATCACGCCGATCGAGATCGCCTCGACGCCGGTCTCGCGGAAAAGCCCCGCCGGGGCGCCGACCGTTCGCCGCAGCGACCGCCGACACGCCCGGCATTTCACTGCGCCCGGAACAGGGCGGCCTCGCCTGCAGTGCGCCCGCTGTGTTGTGTAATAGCATGCGCGCCTAACCGAGCGCAAGGCAGCGCCGCGCGCTTTAATGCGAAACCATATTGGCGCGGTAGAACTGCGTGCGCCGCTGCTGCAGTGACCTTGGAAGTGAGCTCGGCAACGTGGGCCGGGGCCCGGCCGGGAAGGTGGCGCGAGAGCACGCGCGGGGAGGCGTGATCGCAGCCATGGACAATGCTTTCGTTTCTTTAAAAAAATAGCATTATGTTAAATTAGGTAAAAATTAGGTAAAAAATTAGCATTTACCTACTTTGGGCCCTTTGAGCTTATCCATCCATCCATCCTTCCATCCATCCATCCATCCATCCATCCATCCATCCATCCATCCATCCATCCATCCATCCATCCATCCATCCGTCCATCCGTCCGTCCTCAATAACGACTTTTGTAACAGCCGTGCACGTATTTGAAGTGAACACAACACTTCGATAAAGTTAATATACAAAAAAAAGCTTGATGAACTCTCATTAGGGCATTGCGCTGGGATATTACTCATAAGGCAATCAGACAATAACTGTCAGCCCGGCGTCGCGCAGCCGGCGTGCTTTGAGCGCTGTTAACGGATCCCTGATACACCTGCAACGTCCGGCCAATGCCTTTGACAGACAGAGGCTGAGCTGAATCTTTGTGACAAGAGACGAATTGTGCAACCCAAATTAGGAGGTACGCAATAAGCGGCGACGCAAAACTGGAACGTCGACACATTCGGACGCCGAATGCGGCGAAAGGCAAAGGCGAGCCAGGAATAAAGAGACGGGGGTACAGCCTCGAAACCAGGACGAGTATAGTTTAGTTAAGCAGATCCTTATCAAAACGCTCGAAAAGTAGTCGGGCATATTTTAGAGTTTAGGATGTGTGGAGGTCAAGCGAAGTGATCCCTACGCCGACGAGATTCGATAGATGAAGCCGAAAGAATAAATTACGAATGAAAGTTCACGTATTATAGCCAACATCCATTACCCAGACTGCGGGGGGCGAGGGGGGGGGGGGGAAGAAAAGAAAAGCGAACGCGTACGGCAATCAGCAAGGCAAATCTTTCTCCCGCGTTTATTAGCTACTTTTTTCTTTTTCCAAGCTTTCCCTCGCAACATAGCCTTCCGGTCTCGTGTACATCGTCTTGGCAAGACCTCGGGCACGTGCAATAAATACACTAAAATGACAGACGACAAGCTCGAATCTCGGAGGCGTCTCATGCATGAGGAGGGCGACGGGCTCGGCGCCAGGCCGGATTAACGCCGTGTGACGCAAGCGCAGGGCCGAAAACGTGATCGTTCTTTTTTTTTTAGAAACAGCGTGGCACTCGGTCGACCCAGCATGCATCGCGTGGCGCATGCGAACAACGCACGCGAACAACGCATGCGGAAACAACATCAAGCATGCGGAAAGTGCGCGCCACTTCGCGGTTACATATACTTCACGTTGCACAGAAGCGACAGACGCGACTGCGTGGGAATGCGGATCTCCACGCGTGAAACCGAAACAATGCGCGCCGCAAACAACTTGCGCTGCATGTGATACCAGGCAATGTCTTTTTTCTAAAGCGAAGTTTTATTTGCGAACACTCCAGGACTTCGCTGACCTGCTGTCTAGCTGAATAGTTCACGCGAGCAAAATTACGTGCTGTATGGGGTGTCCGACCGCGGGGTCGATCGAACCTGTCTCCCAGCTCAACAGCCCGATGATCTAAACCATTAGGCTACAATTTCACGCATCGCATTTAGCTTTATAGCGTTTAATTACCCGCACCTCGAAAGTTTCACTTCACACAGGAACCAACGCGCGCGCTGCAACGGCACAGACTAAACTGCAACGCCTAAAAGACCTCGCAGGCAGCACGGCCACCGCGGCGACTACGAAGCATAAGAAAAGTTAGCACGCTGGTATTTTTACTTAAAGAGTTACACAAAAGTAATCGTACAAAGTTCAACACTGCATAAGAAAAGTCAACATATAAGAAGACGAAATTCATTTTTAAAAAGAAAAGCCACTCGTTAAGTCCGCGAAAAGTCCGCGAAATAGAACTTCGCGGAAAAATGCGCACAAAATATCAGAAGACCAAGACGAGGTAATACAAAAACAATACGTATATATGCCGGTTTTACAGATGAAAAAGAGGCGATCGACTGCATAGACATCTAACTAAACAATGCTAAGTACGCTGGGAAAGCAAATGCACAAGCACCATTTTAAGTTTAGTAGTTCCAAGAAGGATGTTATTCATAATTGGCTTGTTCAAGAGACGTGATAATTTATTTTCTATACCAACTGCCAACCGCATTGTTTCTTATGTGAAATCGAACTGTGACATCCAGCTGATTAAGAAATTTTCGTGAACTATCTTTTTAAGGGCACGTGTCCCAATTGCGGAATTGAAGGTGATCAGCAATGAAGTGTCACCTAATTAGCAGGTGGTGAATTTATTCGTGGATGGAGAGGAGGAGCGCTTAGAACAAGGTGAGTTTTCGTCCCCTGAGTGGCCCACCGCGCCTCACCTATGCACCTCATGGACGGGAGACTGAAGTTGTGATGCTATCGCCCGCGGATGTCGGCCGATGCAACCGTGAAATGCAACGCCGCATAACCCAATCAACATGAGATATATCGAGTATCTTGCTCTTCCTTTTTGTTACTGGAGTATGTCAGTGCGAACGCCGTGGCAGCTGGCAGCGAACCAGCGCCCCAAGAAACCTTAGGTGATGTGTCCCATCAATCAGATAAGCCGGAAGGGGGGGGGGGGGGGAAGCCCGTTCAAATTGGTTCAACGTACGGGGCATCAATTTTTACGCTTTTCAAATAAATTTATGCGGCCCGTGTCTCAAGCGCAAGTACGTATAACTATTCGTATAACTTATGACAACGGAATTTATTTACGAGAATGTGATTAGCTGCGGGCCAGAAGTGTTAAATACGCCTTCTGTTCTGTCGCACTACGACCGCTCGCTATATAGTGTTTCTCGCAGTGGGTTATTTCTGCGGGAAAAACAAGAAGCTTTCCTGGGTCTCTGTATAAGGCAAAGTGGTTTTATACTGTGGCCGGATGGCCAGAAATACCATAATTATTATTATTGGAATAACAGCATCCCCTTTGAAACTTGGTGGTGGCATAGGTCACCGGACCGAGCTCGTTATATTTACTGTTCTCTTAAGGCTCATTCACACCGGACTTGAGGAGGTCGCGCGACCATTTGCGACTCGCGACCAAAAAGCGACCGAAGGCGACTGATGTTCACACCGGCAAACCTGGCTGAGCGCGACCCGCAAGTCGCAATCCCGGATATTATCGTTCTCAGCGAGAACTCTCGGAATATATGGTGGCCGTGCACTTTGTATTTGCCGCGACGCGGGAGGAGGCCGGATGGAGACACATGAAAGGTCACTTTCGGTGCGCCGCTGATTGCTTTATCAATTTTGCGACCACGGTCGTGCGACTGAAAAATTGAGCAGCGAGCGTCTGGCCCAAAATGGTCGCTTTTCGAGAAGAGCGACCACTTGAAACCATTTGCGACTGGTCGTTTTGCGACCAACTTGGTCACGCGACCACTGTCGGTCGCCAGTGTGAATGAACCTTTAATCTTTAAGCAAATTTCCTTTACAATAAGCCGCAGTATTCAAAACAGCAACTTTTCTTCACTGCATGTTTTTCTCTACTTTGCCTCAACAATCTCTCAGCCGTCCTCTGTCCTCCACCGCAGATTCAGTTGCCTCCCCCACACTCTCCTTAAAGCGCAATACCTCGGGCAGGATTGGATGGATTGGATTGAATTGGGTGAATTGGATGGATGGATGGATGGATGGATGGATGGATGGATGGATGGATGGATGGATGGATGGACGGACGGACGGACGGACGGACGGACGGACGGACGGACGGACGGACGGACGGACGGACGGACGGACGGACGGACGGACGGACGGACGGACGGACGGACGGACGGACGGACGGACGGACAGTCGGACGGACGGACGGACGGACGGGCGGGCGGGCGGGCGGGCGGGCGGATGGATGGATGGATGGATGGATGGATGGATGGATGGATGGATGGATGGATGGATGGATGGATGGATGGATGGATGGATGGATGGATGGATGGATGGATGGATGGATGGATGGATGGATGGATGGATGCTATGAGCGTTCCCTTTGAAACGGGGCGGTGGGTTGTGCCATTAGGTTCTCTGTCCTCATTTTGCCTAATATCGTAGCTATCTTATAAAAAAAAAGGTTACCTGGGCCAAGCTTTCTGAACCGTTATTGAGAACTTTGTTTTTGTATGCCTCTCTTGTTTGCGGTCTCCCTACTTCTCTACCACTGAATCTCCAATCGCCTTTTACTAATATCTGTAGCGGACATGTTTACTATCTCCCTGCTTTCCCTGAACCCAACAGCTCCTAGGAGGTCAGCGAAACTGACACCGGCAACCTTGACCCATGCAAAGGCGCCGCCATCAACATGACATGCGCATGCTATTTCAAAACCGGCAAAACTACGGCAGTCATGAACATACGGCGAGCTGTTTAACACCCCAAGCAGCCCTTCAGAAGAACATTATGGCAGCGCTATATATGCAATAAAGAGAGGTCACGACTCCGGAATGGATTATTACGTGTTCGAGAGATCTGAGTTGGCAAAACACCCTGGCATCCTCTGTTGAGGAAATGGCGCAACGTTCAAGTGCTCGGGGAGGGTGATTGCATTTGAATACATAGAAGCTAGCTTACGGTCTCGCCAGTGGTGCGGACAAGAGCGTAAAAACAAAGAATGACGCACATCGTTCACACACGTCAGAAACGTCTCGACAAAATGCGCGCAAGGGAAAGTGATGAAACCGGTGAATAAGAAGTGCGCCGTAAACATCGCTTCTACAACATCATCGCTCTCACCACTTCCGTATGACCGATCGCTATAATATATATACAGGGTGTTTCAGCCCCGTGTGTTTAGATTTAGGTGCACGTTAAAGGGACACTAAAGGGAAACAATAAATCAGTTTAGACTAATAAAGCATTGTTTGAGAAACCTGCAGGCAGTCATTTCAAGAAAATAGTTTGAATATTAGATGAGAAAATGAAGGTCCAAGTATCAGTATTTGAATTTCGCGCCGAAACGCCAGCGCCGGTACGTCAGCGTGACGTCAGGGATTCCAAAGTTTGTTTTCGCATTTGGGCCGCGTTGGCTGAATAAAGGTTCCCGAAACTTGGCATGTTTAATATTTGGTTCCTTTAGAACACAATGTAGTCAATCTGTACCGCTATATATAAATAGTAGGCCCTAGAAGATGCCATCAAAATCCAAGACGTCACAGCCCCCAGGTGCGGGAACTCAAGTAGGCGTCGCCACCCGCATTTCGTTCTTGCGCTTTTTCCGGCTTACCAAACGTCTTATCGTTGTAAAAGTGGTGTTTTTGGTGTTGTAGAACGGTGATTTACTGATGCAGAAGAAATCACTTTTCACTTTAGTGTCCCTTTAAGGAACCCCAGGTGGTAGAAATTTCCGGAGTCCTCCACTACGGCGTGCCTCATAATCAGAAAGTGGTTTTGGCACGTAAAACCCCATAGTTTAATTTTTTTGTGTGTGTGTTTCAGCGAACACTTTCAAAAATCTTTAAAGGTTGCCTGTGGCAAATAGCTCAATTCTAGTTTATGAGCCGGTCCACTCGAAGCGGCGGACACTACATGCAGAAAAAATTGAAATGCAAAATCGACCAATTACCTTTTTTAGCTAATTATCGTATGACCCATATTGCAATTTACAAATTCTATAGCAGTGGACTTCGCAAGACGGATCCACTTGGTGCGAATTCTCAGGACGACACCAGTTTCGAGATATATTGAGTTCCCGAACGTTGCGGAGAAATGCACTAGCGTTCCAGTTAATTTGTTAACTTTCATGCACTGAAGCACACAAGTAACTGGAACGCCAATGCCTTTCTCCACAAACTTCGGGAACTTATATCTCGAAACTGGTGTCGTCCTGAGAATTCGCACCAAGTGGATCTGCCTAGCGAAGTCCATCATTATATATATATATATATATATATATATATATATATATATATATATATATATATATATATATATATATATATATATATATATATATATATATATAATGATGGACTCCGGATTAATTTTGACCACGTGGGGCCCTCTCTGACCCAACGCACGGTACACGAGCGTTTGTGCACACCGCCCCCTTCGGAATGCGGCCGCCGCGGCCAGGATCGAACTCACGACCTCGCGCTCAGCAACGCAACGGGAATTAAAGAAAGAATTAGGCTATCGAAAAAGTGAAGACGAACAGCATAAATACAAAATAAAAATACGTTAAATAAGAAAGGACTTGAGTTCCTTGGCCGAATTATGAGACGAAGGTGCTCAAGCATGCGGGCTGGAGGCGTCCTCAGAGCTTCTAGCGATGCGAGATGTAGATTACATATTGTCACGTGGTGGTGACGTTGAATAACACAGTAGCAATACTGTGAATGACCAAACTAACTTTTATTGGGCGAACCTGCGCCCACAAAACAGGCTACACTTATAGCACAACGATAGCGGCGAACACGCTCGGCGATCGTCGAAAATCTGATCAGCGAGTCAAGCGCGTCGGCTTTTATAGAGCAGTCGTCGAATGTTCCAGACTAATCGTTCGGACCCGCGCGCCTTCCACAAAGTTCTACACCATTCGCGTTACGCGATGAAATCAGATAACACAAGGTTCGGCGACAACAGACAGCCGGGTAGAAGCATCGATAACTTTCCAGAAACGTCGGATACATGCAGGCGCGTCCCTCGCTGTGCGATTACGGTTGTGAAACGTCGAAACGTGGTCGCCCGATAAAGGTAACTACACGTGTCAATATAGACGCAATATATAAATTAGATGAATCAAAGATTTTTCGATATTAAGTGTTAAAGGACGCTTTCGATATGTGCGTTATAGCAGGAAAATTGTTTCACGTCACCATCTTTGATAATCCTACATGTTATCTTCCTTGATGTTATCATCATTCTATAATTGAACAATTTACTGTTTGTGTAGAAGCCGGCGACAAAACAGTTGCAGCCAACATTTGCAATTTCATCCAAATAAATCACTCGCCACAGACGGCACTGATATTTACGCTCATTTTCATTCGTTCCCGAGGCCGCCCTATAACGTTCCCGATGCGTCGGAGGAACGACGAAATCGAAATTGGACGCAAACAAACAGAAGCTCGACGAAACGACGAAGCGGTGTGCTATACGCAGGTCCCCCCCGGCTGCGTACCGTGTCGAAATGCATTTCAGTTGGCTCGGTCCCCCCCCGTCGGGCCGACGGAGATGTTAACCTTGCCCTTTCGGTTTCAACACAGCCGCCACGCGGCCAGCTACATAGCCGGCCGCGCAGTCGCCCGACGACGCTGGGGAAGCCTTGGAACGAGAGTGGTGCACGAAGTAAAAAAAAAAGAAAAACGAAACTTTTCTTTTCAAGGCATCCGGTCACCAATTGCCAAACGGAGGCAGCCTGCAGCTGTCCCGTGCCCCTGTCCTTGTGAGAGAATGCACTGGCTGCCCCTCACGGCGTTGACCACCGCCGACGCCGCCACGGACACTGGCCACGACTTGCTTTTTTCTTCATTATTGCTGTTGTTATTCTTTGTCGCTTTCTTATTTCTGGGCACCGCCACCCCGCGGATTGCTCTCCACCCGCCAGCGCCGAGCGAACGTCGATCTTTATCGGCCCAAGACACACACACACGCAGACAGGAGGGCAGGGCAACACCTTCCACCGCCATGTTTGACGCGACCACAGCGCCGCTAGTGAGTTGGTTCTCCAGGTATATGCATGCACACACACGGCTTGCTGCCAAGCGCCCGAGGAAATTATGTTAAGCGAACAGCACAACCTGTCTCAGCTCTATCTAAGGTTATGAATTTCAGTTTAGCTATAATGAACATGTAGACTGAAGTGAGAAAAAAAAATAGAGAGAGAGAGAGACGCTGTTTGCAAGTTCGACCGCAATTCCGCGCCTCCCACGCCATGCGTGTCGAACGTGTGCTACCGGTGTCTGTGTGAGGTCCGCGTTTCTTTTTCTGAGCTTTGATGTAGAGCCTGCATACTTATTAGGGAAGTCCGTGACGTACCCCACCTCTATTTTCCTTTCATAGACTTCCCTTAAAAATTACGAAAAGCGGCGTTAGAATCGTCAAAAGACAGGAATTCCTGCCTGCTCAAGTCACCTGCCACTTACATCACGCAACTCAAGCTGAGTATATATACAGGGCTTCTGGTCAACGCGCCAAGTAGTAATCGCTATGTATCACTGTGTCTGCAAAACACGCATAGAGTAACCTTGCCGCCATGCGCTAATAGAGCTCGCGGGCAGCTCGTGCTAACAGCGTTGGCACCGCATCTGTTAGGCTATGCTGCTACCGACCACGCGTACGAGCGTAGACTGCGGTGACACAAGTTACCGACGCAGGTTTCTGCAAAGCCTTACTGCGGCGTCGCTTTTTCAGAAACCAGTTGTGCGCATGCAAAAACGAGGAATTAGGATTGTCACGTTCGCGAAATGCACAGGCTCAGCTGAGCCTTTATTCAAATCACTGAGATTGCTACCTTTAAACTCTGTATACATACTGAAAAACTGCAGCAACAGTACATAGTACTGTATATTGTCTGATGACCCACTTCCCTTAGACCTCTTCAGATAACCCACCAGAACCACGAGAGCTGCAAGCCACCACAATTTTAACCTCCCACCACGTCACAACACTTATGGTCGACGGCTGATCGAATTTAATGGTGCCTAAATCTGAAATTGAATTCCTAAGGATATAAAAATTTAAAGAAATTTCGCACTTTCATTTAAGACATTCCTGTTTGGCCACAAACATTTGTGAACCGTTGCTATTTTGTTCCTATCATATATAGTATTTCCTAGTATTTATAATCTTCCCAACCGTTGCAGTTTTTGTCTGTTTACCCTTGTACCATGGTCTGTATTGGACCTGACACTAGCCTTCTGGCTATGGGTCCAAACAATTCATGTGTATCTGTTTTGGATATTGGATGCACACTAAAGAAAGAAAGAAAACAGACAGACGCACCCTTCTTCGTATGGCTGAACTTTGAATAAACAGTGATTGTACCTGTTGTCAGTGTGAAAAGTCATGCAGACCCATGCAGACCCATGCATCATGCTTCTTTTCCTGTAACGCCTCAAGAACAGCCAGTCTATCGTGAGTTGTTTTCATTGGAAGCTGCGCGCCATAAGAGTGGTGGTTCTGCAAGACAACACAGCGTGGAATCATTCGCAGCGATGTCTTTCAGTTGTGCGTAGCGCAAGCGTGTGGGAAAATGGCGAGATTGAAGGATTCGCTAACATCGTCCGGGACTGTGAGCTCCCGTACAGCCACATGTACAGGCACATGTACAGCCACATGTACAGAAGCCAATAGAGCCCCGCACCTCTTGCACGGCAAACACTTGGCCTTTATTTCTAAAGCGTTAGAGCCCATAAGTTCCACTTTCTTACGCGGTGGCTTGAAATGTGGCTGAGCAAGGCCTCTCAGATGAGGTGGCACTCAGGTTTCCAGAGACCTTAGGGAGTGGTGTGCCGGGCGAAGCTCTGTGGACTGCTACTACAGTAGATGGAAGGGCGATGTTGAGAAAGCACGAAAGTAAGCTGAAGGTCATAAGTACAAAGAAATTCGTACACGCACACTATATGTAACTTTTCAAATTGTGGTCCCGTTCGCCCTATTCATGCACGGAGCGCGCGTCTTCGGCGGCCATGATCTAGTTTAAAGCGCACTTGGCACTAATGCGTTTGCACATGATATATTCGCGCTCGCGGCAAAATCAAGACTACATTCCGCGAGCTGATTTGATTCACGGAGTTCAACGTATTAAAAGTAAAAGTGACGGCGGTTGCAGATATTTTATAGTATATGTATACCAGAATAATTTTTGTCGCATGGGGTTCTTTCTTTAACGTGCACCGAAGTCTCGGTACGCGAACGTTTCGCACTCTCCCCCATGGAAATGACGCATCTATGGCCGTGAAGCAAACCCTCGACCTTGCAAGGTCGAGCGTTTGGTTCACGGCCAGAGATGCTGAGCACATGTGCTCAGCAGCTGAAGGCCGAACAAAGCCACTGAGCCATATAGGCGGGTTTTCCGCAACGTTCAGTCTCTGCGGGCGACCTCTGAGCTATTTATATAACTTCCTTCCAGTGATCGATTTCTCATCTGAGAACTGCACCGTGGCTAATGAAAAACGCCGTATAACGAAGACCAGCGATAAATTTAGATCGTCGGCTGTCGTCGCAATCTCCCGCTTTAACTAACCTGCCGGGGCGCGAGATGGACTCGAAAGACTGAGTTATCGGCGCCTTCGACACTCGTCACGCTCGACTTAGGTGTTCCCAGGCATGCACCGAATACCGTGCCTCCTCAGGAACCCATAACACGAAAATATATCCGCACGCGGGCGCTTCGTGCTTGATAGTCCGCGCGAGCATTGACGCGTCTGGAGGTCGGACCCGCGACCACGTGCATATATATATATATATATATATATATATATATATATATATATACACACACACACACATACACACAAGCGGAACCTTGCAGCAACTCAGCCACCGCGAAACGTTGTGGCCTTGCTGTCCGAAGCGAAATAATAAACGATCCCCATGGGCGCGCAAGTTTCCGATCGTGTTCTTGTGAACTACACAGACACACACGCCCAGATTCCGCGGCGAGGCACTCAAGACGCGTCCGTGACGGGATATATTCCTGCAGACACGCCGGAGGCCGCTTTCCCCGCAGCGACCGTAAAACTGGGGCGGCTAAAGTTGCGAAAAATACTTTATATATATATATAACACGGCTCGACTGTTCACGGCAGCCTGCAGGAACTGCAATGGATCATTTATGCTTAAGACAGGCAGATCGGGAAACGATTGCGTAATGGTCGTAAGGCGGCCGCTTTCTCGTGAATTCGATCCTCTGGATGTAAAGCTGCATCCCGCAAAACTCTTCAGAGAGAAAGCCTTCCAGCACGCGTTATCCATGCAAAAAGTCGCGGTCGTAAAGGTCGCGCTGGACGTGATCCGCCAACGCCCACGCAGGAGGTGCGAGGCTCGCGCTGTGCTGTGAAGCCGAGCCTTAGGCAGGGCTGGAAGCTATACAGGGGCGCCGCTTATGTGTAGCTGTCACGCCATGCGCCTGTCTCAGCCATCGCTTTGTTCAAATCGCACTTCAAGAAGTTATCGACTTACGCAACAAACGGTGGGCAATAAAGTCGTTCAAGCCACGCAATTCGTGGCGAGCCGAAATCATTTTGAATACAGCTGTAAGCGGAGAATTCGGGTGCGATCAAACGAGGGCGGAGACAATGAACGCCCTTCCTACATAACGATAAGTTGGACCTTGTACAAGAGCGCGGTCCTTGCCGGTGACCCACATAAAACGTATCGACCGGTCCAGTCTAATGTACTGAGCATCGCAACCGAACAGCCAGCCTAACTCTGACAGCGGCCAACTCGGGTGTCTCTTTCTCTCTGGCGTTGATGTGGCACCGTACACGCGCTGGTCTGTGCTTTTAGTTTTGCAGCACGTTTATTTAAACTCTGCAGTCCATGGCGATGGCGACTGCAAGCGTCGCTCATACTAAATGTCGATCTCCTCGGTACTCTTTCCACCAGATCCTTGCACGAATAAAACATACAGGCACATCGACAAGTTCGCAACCTTAACTCGTCAAATGTAGTAAGGCAAAGAAAAGTTCAATCTGGAAGACTGGCAAGTAACTAATAAGCAATCACTGGGCATTGAAGGCGCTTCTTTTTGAGACCGACTGGCCTGTGCGACCGACTGACCTGTGCGAGGGCAGGGGTGATGTGTTGTCACATCATCCCTGCCCCCACTCTCTTATCTTTCTCCCACACCGTAGGGCATAACCAACCGAACGCTTTTCCCGCTAAAACCAGTCGCACTTGCTTAAGAAGAAGCATGCGCGTTCTGCGTTCTGCTGAGCCCGAGGTCGCCGGTTGGACTCCCAGCTTCGTTTGACGAGGGCGGGAAGCAAGAACTCTAGTGCAGTTCATTTCTATGCGCACGTTAAATGAATCCCGATAGAAAAAGAATAATCAAGGTGCTCTCTCTCTCTTTCTCTCTCTCTCGGGCGTCCCTAACAGAGCAGGTGTTGTCCTGAGACACTCAAATCGGCACATTTATCGATAATTCAACACTTTGGTTACCCCTCCCACCTGTAACCAGCTATTGCTTTCTCGCCCTCCCCCCCCCCCCCCCCCAATCTCTCTTTTTCTCTCGCAATCTAAATCTCGGCGATCAGCTACGGTGAAAAAAAAAAAGTAGCTGGCTATCGGTGAGAATAAAGCGAGATGGAAAACGACGGCAACTGCACAAGTATCAGCAAAATACAAGTGATTATGATGTCTGCTGCTGAGTTGTTTCAGAATTTCAAAAAACGGTATTGATGCCTACCGGTGCAGAATGAAGCTATCATGCACACACTGCATTATCTGTACTCGGTCCTTTCTTTCTCGTTTACTTTTTTTTTATCCAATGTTCATTACTATATTACTCGACGACGAAAATGAGAGCTTCAGTGTTTGTACACAGCCTCATGCATTCTTGCGTACAGACTAAAGTTACACACAGCGTAAAGAAGAGGCAACGCACATGGCTGTCGTGTTGCCTCTAACCAATTGTAGCACACGTGAAACTGTTGTTGTACAGAGCCACCTGGGTTTCCCTCTCCTCAGTTTATTCTACTCCCACACATCTGAAACGAAGTAGCCGGAAGCGCATTAGCTCGAAACTTTCCACCTGGTTCTTCCACTTATAGATTCACCTGCCTAAAACGCACAGCATGTTGTCGAATCCAGTACCTTCGGGGGTTCGAAAGGCGACAGAGCGCGAAGTCGCGACAGGTGGAAACACACCGCACGTAAAAAAAAAAGAGAAAAGAAATAGAAAAGAAAGAGAGAGCCACACCTCCAGGGAGCAGACCGGAGCGTGTGCATGGCGGCCGCGCGGGCACTTCATCCTTAATTACTCGCACGTCGCCAAGGGAACGAGCGGACCCGTCTCGCGCATTAGCCTCGCGTCGCGCGACCACGCAGTTACAGCGGCGGTGCCCTGATGCAGCATTCGTGGCGCGCTACAGCACTTCTACACAGTGAGCCGAGCTTCTAATTAGGAAAGCAGGGTTACTCTTAAGCAGGCCGATATACGGAAAAATAAAAACGAGACAAAGAGCGGAGTTGGGTACATATGGTGCAGCTGCGCAGTCGTCGGCATCTCGAGCTAAGTAAACGGCTGGAATAAACCATTTATCCTTTCTCCTTTTTCTTCTCTTCCTTTCTTACTTTTTTTGCTTCTTCTCACCTCTGCCACCGCTTCGTTAAGCCTTGGAAACTGCGGCAAAATATTCCACTGCTTTGTCCTTGCCTCTCGCAGTCCCTGCAGCGATCAGTTCGAGGCTTATCGTAAATGGCTCGCGCTCAGTGGGTGCCAGTCTACGTATACTGTAACGAAGCCTGATGACTAAGCGAACCCAGCACTTTTCAAACCTCGACAGAGCAATTGCACGACGATTTTAGTTACGCCACCGGCACCGCAAAGCATGCCAGTAGTAGTAGCTACTAGCGAGATGGAGGACAACTATTCGTTAAGAAGCGTGTTGTGTCTTGTACCATGGCGAATTCTTCTAGTCCCGGAGGTCGAAAGGCTAAACGGTGAGAATAAAGAGGCAACGATCAAACTCCCCCCTAAA
Source organism: Dermacentor albipictus (assembly GCF_038994185.2). Taxonomy (NCBI): domain Eukaryota; kingdom Metazoa; phylum Arthropoda; class Arachnida; order Ixodida; family Ixodidae; genus Dermacentor; species Dermacentor albipictus. The sequence goes on along the minus strand of NC_091821.1, from coordinate 324,216,022 downwards.
ATTCGGCGGAAAATTCACAGCGCCGACAAGGCCTCCTGCTTGCGCAAGTGGGTTATGAACGCCGTATAGGGAAGTGTTCCAGGTTAACTTTAAAGCGAAGCTTTCTATGTCTGACTGATTCGTCCGTGAGCGCAGAAAACGCGCTGCAGGAAAGCCAACTTACACATCTACGTAGAACACTACAGTTTACATTCGCAGTACCGCACCAGTGACGACTGGCCGGCCGGGCAGTGTCTGATAACGGCGCGAAGCGACAAGCTCAGTAAGAGTAGCGCACGCGCACAAAGTTCACTGGAAGCGCAATTTACGTCTGCTAAGCATGACACCACCCCTGCCACGATTAGCTAAGCTTTCCTGCTTATCAGAGACAGCAAGTGCGCGTGAACACGGGCTCGTCTTAGGATCTGGAAAACACAATCCTAAACAAGCAATCAAATCACATATGCATAGCATCGGGTCGCTCAGCATTTCTTAGGTTCGTTGCGTGGTCGTTGGCTTCGGATTTTGATTCAGTTTGCATTGGGGGAAAGCTTCGCGTTCAGCCAGCTTTCTTTAAGAAAGGGGCTTTGATTTTTTTTTTTTATTACCCACTTGATGTTCCTTAGGAAGCTCCTAAATCTAAGTATATGCACGAGCGTTTTTGCATTTCTACTCAATATAAACCCGACCCACGACCTCGTGCTTGCGTAAGCTACGCAACGCCATAGCTGGCGCGGGCACTTTTCAAGGCTCAAACACCGTAGGATCTTTGTCAAAAATGCTTCGAAGCTGCTCCGCGACGACAACTCCGGGGAAGATCGAGTACGCTCGCAAGCGCCGCAAATGCGCGTGCCGTGTACATACCCTCGAAGGGACACTGAAGAGGAATATTACTGGCAGTCATTCGAGTGGTCGTTCCGAGCACCCCTTCGAAGCTTCAGAAGCCGTTTAACAAAGTACACTAAGCCTTGTCGCGGCAATGAACACGCCCCTATAGCACCGACACAACCGATATGTCCTTTCAATATGCAATATAGCTTCATTGCCCTTGCGCACGACCACCAGAGAGCTCTGAAAGCGTTTTGAAACGACAAATCCAACATGCCGTAACTAACTTACATGTACACGCTCCTGCAGTAGCAAAACGGCCGTTCTTACGGCACGAGAGACGAAGTTCCGGTAAGCCAGAAAAGGTCAAAATATAAGAAAAAGAGAAAAAGAACGACGGCTGGCGACGCCGCCTTTAAGTTCGTGACGTCGTATTTTTTGACAGTGTCTACTCATACCTAGTTAATTGTTGATAATTAACTAGTTATGTTGACTAACGACTACGTTGTATTCTAAAGAAACCTGAGACGCGACCTAGGTATAGTCGAGAACTTTTCTTGCGCCAGGACAGTTCAAATACAAAAACGTGCTTTAAAGTCTATGACGTCGAAAGGACGTGCTGAAGAAGAATGAGTTTATTTCTGTTTATAGGCTACACGCCGAGGAAGGAAGGCGAAAGGCGGTACGCCCCCTCAGGTCTGGCCTTCCTGCAAGAAAAAATATTATTAATAATAATAATAAAAAGCTGGTACTGCTACGCTTTCGGCGCGAAATTTAAGAAAGCAAAGTGCGGCCTTTATTTTCTCCTGCACCTATACACTATTCCGCTTACACAACGTTTGTCTTTTATTTGCACGATAACCAAAACAGTAGAAAAACGGTCTTAGTGACACGCGATGCCATTTTCTTCTTTCTTTTTTTTTCGGACCGCCTGCTGATGTGTCATTTTGATAGGTTAAGTTTCGTTTCCTCTACGGAGCTCACCGCGTCCGCGTCAGTAATACGATGTGCGCCTCCCCCCCCCCCCCGCCCCACTGTAGTTGGTTGCATTTAGTTCATTTTCGCAGATGTATACACAAGCACGTTTAATATTATCAGACTATAAGCAGTCTAACATCCCAAGCTCATCAGATCGCGTTATGTTTTGTTTATCTGCGATCGTCGTTGCCACCATCTCACAAAGGGTACGCATAGCTTCGACGATTTCGTTCAAACTGGAACATGCCTACCGACGGCACTGCAAGCGCGCTCACACTGGCAAGCTTTCTATTCGCGCTCTACAGGGAGCGAAATCCGCATCGACGACAAGTGCCCTTCAGCGCGTACAAACCGGATTTATTTCAAGATTTTCCTTTCTCCATCGACGTCCTTCCGCCTTTCCTGGTCCACAAAGAAACACACAACCGGCCTGTAATGTTACAAATGCAGTACTTGTGCTCATGAAATCGCATTATGACACGTCTGCTTTGTCAGAGACGATACGTGCTTGGTGTCGTGTTATTTATTTGCCGTGAAGTCTCTTGATCGTTGTCATAGATTCAATTTATATGTTGTCGTTTTGCTTGAAGTTAAGATGTCGTGACATTCTCTATCCATTGGTCTAGCCCTCGGTGCTTAGTCTCCTAGAATTAAAGCGCAGCAAGTACGTATAATAATAATAATAATAATAATAATAATAATAATAATAATAATAATAATAATAATAATAATAATAATAATGGTAGCGGTGGTGGGTGAACTGAAGATCTCCATGTCTGACAGGAAACGGTCATGCACGAAGTGACTGGCTAAATTTCTTATTCTTTATCATTGCCACTGGCTATAAACGCACAAGGGACAAAAGCGAGGGCTGGAAGGGTTGCGGAGGCGTTTACTGCTCCAACTGCCTGAGAGTGCCGCGGTATCCCATAAATAAAGATTGGGCAATAAATCGACTCGTCGTGAGGGGGCCATCCAGCGACGACAGCAGAACACTTAGCATCCGCTCAGCAGGCACGACGACTAGCAAAACAAGCGGGTAAACATGTTTACCGGCCCGAACAGCGTCGACAGTCAAGCCCGGAGAGCTCTTGTCAGGCAAAAAATTACGGCAGTGGCGTCAAGAAATTTTGGATTCACTTAATCAGGCAGGTCTCCGTTATCTGTGTTGTAATGTCTTAGCAGAGTTGGATACCTCATAGCTGAAGGCTCAAAATGCATAGAGAAGACAAAAAGCAAGCTGAAAGTGTCGCGGTTATAGGATAGCACGGAGCACTCCAAACTACGGAAAAAGTCGGCGCTCTATGTCACTTCTTGTGAACATCAAGAATATATTTTCGAGTAAGTATACTGTCGTGCGACGAAAGTCAGTTCGTTCCTAGCTCAGCCCCATATACAGACGATGCAAGCTATAAGTAAGCGAAACAAATAAATGGCGCTAATTTTAAAAAAATGCGTTCTAACCTCGGTAAGCGTATAGACATGGCTGCAGTTCCCGCCGGTTCTCGGCGCTGCTGGGGCGACGACGACTTCGGCGGCTTGTGGCTGGACGTATTCCACGGTTACCGATCTTTCGCGGCTGGCTGAACGAAGGCTCGGCACTGGCAAGGTAAACTTCGGGTCGTTCAGTTCAATCCCGAGCACACAAGCACACAATTAATACGCACTGGTAAGGAACACTGTACCGGAAAGAGCGCCGCGAAACCACACGCTTGAACAACACCGGGCCGTTTATTGAAACGAGCCCGGCACACATCCACCGCGCGATGGAAGTTTACGCGGCGACAGGTTACGCGCACGTATACGCGGCCGCAGGCACTGCGCCACCCACACAAACAGACACACAGAAAAATCACTGCAGCAGTTGCAAAACCAGCTGGCGTGGCGTTGTAGGCGGCTCGGGAAACGACCAAGCTCGGCGGCGACGGCGATTCAGAGCGCTCCGCTGATGCGGTTCGTGTCTCTCCCTGCTCTCCCGAGGGTGCGAGCAAAAAATAAAAGGTAGCCGCGACCGGCGCGACTCTCGGAAGGGTCTGCGTTGAGCGCGCGACGGTGTCGTCTGAGGGGCGGCGGGCGTCCGCGTTACGCTAAGCGCGACGCTGGCGTAGTGCCTTCAAGCGAAGGAATTAAGGCTCTCCCTCTCTCTCCATGTCTCTCTCTCTCGAGCGCGCGCTCGCGCGCCCGCTTGCACCCGCGGGGAAATCGAACGGGGAGGAGGAGGACGTGCGCTTGTGCCGTGCGGGCGCACGGTCGCACAGCGCCACGCGGGCGCGAGGACGGTGGGAAGGGAGGAGGAGGAGCCTCTCCATCCTCTCGACGACGACTCTCGCCACCACCACCACCACCACCACCACCACCACCACCAGGGGGGAGTGAACGAGGGGGCGCCAAGAGTGGTGTGTCCCCCGCAGAAACGCCAGTGAAAGGAAAGGCCCTTGGCGGTGCGGCTCGTAGTACCCCGTTGAGCAACAACCGGCCGGCCGGCCATGGTGACAACGGCTGCCAGTGAAACGCGCCGGCCGAGGCGCAGTGCGTGGCGTCGACTGCTGTCGTGGCGGCCGTGGGTGGCGGTGCGTCGGCTGTGCCAGCAGCTTCTGCGCCTCTCGCGATCTATCGCGCTCCTGCGAGACGGGGCCCGGGGCCGCGCCTGGTGTGCGACGGCAGACGGGCGGTGAAAGGGGTGCGCTGGCGAAGTACAGGACGGAATCGGGGGAGGAGAAGGGAGAGCGTTAACAATGCGAACACTGCGTCTGGCACAGGGCTACAGTTTGTGAGCCATAAAGAAAGAGACGATCGTGTAAGAAAGAGAAGGGAGTGTCGGGGTTGATGAGGAGCAGCGCTAAAGCAATGCAGTATGGATGGACGCACACATGCACGCGCAAACGAAGAGAAGGGGTAAATAAGGACTCCATTCACAAATCTTTGCACGCGTGATCTACTAGTATGAGCATATTCAGCTCGCCCAAGCGCGTGTAATTATTCGGCCCACACGTTCAGACATCTGCGCCCGAGATGCCACATACACGAACACTCGCTGAGCGAATGCCTTCGCCGAACCGGCAGCGCAAGGACGAGAGCCTTCCTATACCGTCTCCCTCGAGGTGCACATCTTCGAGTTCTCCATAACGTGTTAGGCGGCATTCATCGCTTTATTCAGTCTGCTCTGTATACTTTCTATGGATAACGCGACGCTAATGTTATCACTCTATCTTCATGATATGATACGCATAGAAAAGTAGAGCGAGGACGGCAACGAAGCCACAACTATTGCGACGGATGCGCTTTATTGGGCCACGCTCAACTTGCAGCGCACTGGCGGCTCCAGTGACGTCAATGAGGTTGCGTAACAGCGGCGCTCGTGCACTCCGCGCTGTCCGTGCGTACCGACAAGAAGGGGACCTTCGAAGCAACCCTACGCATCCTTACACAAACTCCTTCGGAACACCCGGATTTAGCACCTCCGTCACGTAACCAATGCTTTACGCAACAAGTACAGGGCTGCCTTCTCGGAACCTGCGAGCAAAAACAGATTAAAAAAAAACAACAACCCGAAGCCAACGGCGAGCGGGTGACAACCGACCCCGGTGCTAGGGAACATAAAAGAAAACGTTCCCATAGAAATCTGGCGGGCGTAATTGACGAAGAAGCAAATTAAAGCACGCTCGCGTAGTACAGCGAAGCTCGGACTCGCCGCGGGAATTCCGCAGTTTTACGCGATGAGTGTCACACATAGCTTGCATCGGCACTCGCCCAAGGAACGAAGCGATCTGCAGAACGGCTTTAACGAGAGGCGGAAAACCGACGAAAACGGCGCTTCACGCTTGCAGGACGAGGCTCGGCACGCTACGATGGAGCATTAACGCGGCATTCGCGTCAGTGTATAGCTGTATGTATAGCTCCGACGAATGAGTCGCCTCCCTTGACGAAACTGGGGAATAACTGCGATTTGCAGCGGCAGCCGAGAACTGTATGCGCGAGAAGGCCGGGAAAGCACTTCATCTTCTATATTTCTGTCTATAGAGTGTGAGCTAAGCTGGTGCGTACAAAACAGCCGAATTGATGGACCTTCACGTCCAAACGCTACAGGGTGGGCTGCCTATAAGGGGACACTGCAGGGCTCCGAGGATTAATTGTGTCCACCCAGAGTTCTTTAACGGACACCTAAATCAAAGCGCACGATCGCTTTTGCAGATCGTCCCCGTCTAAACACACCGTCGCGATGGCTTGATACGCATGTTTTCGACAATCCTCTTTTTTTTCTGTGGCTTATTCGAACGTATTTTTCTGAAAAGCCAGCGGCGACGTAAATCGATTTCTTGCCTCTACAGCTCGCTGACCTGTATAGGCCAACATAGGCTGAACAATAAATTACGAGGTAGAGTTATCAGCAGAAGTATTAACCGCTTTATGATCACTTAATCACTACTTTAGGGCACATATTGTAATTGCACAACTGAATCCTGTCAGTAGTGTTAGGATTGGGGGCTCAATCCCATCGCTCGTAACTCGTTGTCAAGATTGGAGTCCTGCATGAATTAGAAGGTAGCTGGCCCATGCCGTCGTCCAACTTATCCACGCTGAGGACGTTGATGAAGGGAAGGACTCCTTCTGATCGAGAACGAGGAATATGGGTTTATTTACAGTATCTACATGAGTCTAGCATGACTGCTTGAGAAAGTACATCAGTCTAACATGACTGCTTGAGGGAGTGTCCTGAGCAGCCGCACAACAGCGTTTTTAAACACTTCGTGTTCCCTAGATCCCTAGGTGAGGCAAAACGTTCGACGCCATCGTAAACAAGCCGCCTCTCCGCGGGACGGTTTACACACACACGTACGCACTTTCACTGCACTCGGAGCTGACCTTCGCAACGCGGCCGTCGTGTTGTCCATTGTCCTGCGTCCCCGTAGCCAGGTGGTCACGCCCGACGCAAGCCGGCGCCTCTAAACTCCAGAGCGGACCTCGCACAGTGGCCTACGCCGCTGCCCATTGTCTGGCGTCTTCGTCGGTGCGTGTGAAGGGGTCTCAGTAGACGGTCCCGCGACGGTCCCGCGACGAGGCTAGAGCGTAACGGTGGCGTTCCGAGACAAGGTTGCCGCTGCTATCGCAACTGGCTGGCAAAACTTGCATCTCAGCGGGTCGTTCTTAACAGTAGCAAGCCCTCCAACCTGTTATATTTACTAAGGCCCGAGACAGTTTGGAAAGATTCGTCCACATGTAGGCTATCAGGTGGACTGGCATTCCACTGCTGAAGTTTTGCCTCGTAGAACGAATTATATATATATATATATATATATAATAAGCGAAGCTTTTTTTGCCTCTAATACTAAAGAATGGTCACAAATATGAGAAAGAAAAAGGACTAACTGGCAACTGCCACCAGAAGGGGCACCTTAGAAAAAAAAGAAGGATAGTGTGTAAAGAAAAGGCTAGAGATCAAACGGGAGGCAGGAGGTGGGAGGGGAATCAGTGAAGAAGAAAAAAGTTCAAATAAGAAAATAGTGTAAATAGGTTTTCTCGTGCTCTCAGAGAAGCAATGATTTGGGCGCGGAGCAAGTAATTCACACATTTGTGCCTCGAAGGAGAGAACTTCAAGGTTCACTTCGCTATACTGTTTCCACGCAATACACGGATGCGGGTTTCGTCAGGGCAGAACCACCGATCGGATCACCTGGGCGCTCTAAGAGGCACCTGCTGCGGAGCTCACAGCTGATGCGGACCGCCTCTTCAGACAAGTACTTACGTCACAACGCCGGTTCCTCGAATATATTCATTTTCATTTTCTTTTTGCGCCTTCAGCTCCTCGGTCAGGGTTCACAAGAAAGGTGAATGCAGGCGCGTTTCGCACCCGTACCACACGGCCAGCGCTGTAGCCGGCACAACAGCATCCGTGGACCTGGCGAAGCTACAGAGATGCGCTCCGCGGGACGTGCACTTGCGCAACTCTGCGAGCCGGTCTATTTCGAGCAGCGCTCGCGCAGCCATGCGTGGCTACGCACGTGGCCTGACGCACAGCTCGGCCTTAACGGAACAAAACAAATACGCGCGCGAATGAGTACGCGACGTCGTCGAGAAAGTGCGCATCGCGAACGGAGGCCGGATATACAGTTTTTCTCTGCCATACTCTGCTATGCTCTGGAGATACTCTGCTATAACAACGAGAGTGTTGGAATGCTGGAAGTTCCTCTTGTGAGAGTAACAGTTTGCTTCACGCTTAATTTCCCTCCGTGAAAAGTTCTGATCCCGCCGCCTATAGGTGTGCGCGTAAAGCTGCTGCCTCAGGTGCGTGCGCGGTGCGCGGCTTGGCTGTGTGCGAAGCCGCGTCCACGTTGCGAGGAAGATAAGCCGGGACGCTGGTAGACACCGGTGACGGCGCAACTCCTCAATCATGTATACCAGTTGCACAAGTCCCTATACAGGCCCCCTGAAGCCCCCGGTTTGAAATCCCAGACGACGCAGTGACATAGGCGGACAGCGCGCGGGGGGGGGTTCGGTGAGAGGAAGTGGATCTGCTGACCGTCGCGTCACCCATGGGCAACAAGACTGAGCGCCACCTTTTCGTGACAACAACAAAATACCTTGTCGGCTGGCGCACAAATACGCGTGAGGGTATATACGCGCGCGGACTTACGGAGGCTTTCTATATTTCCAAGAGCTGAAAGGCGGAAGGGCGAACGAAGCGCTTCGTCGCTGTCTACGCTTTTTTTTTTTTTCAGACCATTTGTGCACTAGCTATGACAGATCGCCAACTTGCCCCCCCCCCCCCCCCCATCATTCATTTTAACAAAGAAAAGACCTGCGGGCAACGCGACATAAACGACCTTTTCAATCAGCACCTTTTTAAATTTAAGTCAGATTATAGCCATTTCAAACAGCCTTTGGAAAAGAGATGGATGAAGACGTGTTTCATAATCATTTCAATGGTGGCACGTCAATTAACCCGCCTTCCTTCCAGCAAGGCACCCGAGAATGTCCACAGTTTTAAGCGAAGTTTAGGAAACGCGGTATGACCGAATAACTTCGAATGACGGATCACCCGATTCACAGCGGCCGAGACTGCCGGTATATACCGCGGCACTGTTCGGGCTAGCTACACACTTAAGCAAAATTACACCCTTTTGCCACACGACGATAACAGTAATCTGTCTTGTCCGCATTTCCTTTCTTTAACGCACTCGCCGTGGTTGCTCAGTGGATATATGGTGTTGGGCTGCTGAGCACAAGGTCGCGGGATCGTATCCCGGCCATGGCGGCCGCATTTCGACGAGGGCTAAATGCGAAAACACCCGTGTACTTAGATTTAGGTGCACGTTAAAGAACTCCAGGTGTTCGAAATTTCCCGAGTTCTCCACTACGGCGTGCCTCATAATCAGGAAGTGGTTTTGGCACGTAAAACCTGATATTTTTTTTTCTTTCACGCGGCGAGTGAGGTACTTTCCAGTAATGAACGGCATGCGCGTTATCAGCATGACATAGCATTCCCGACAGGAATGTAGCGGGCGCGGCATTTTCAAGAAAGGAAACGCGCAAGCAAGACAGATGACGATTATTGTCGTGTGGCAAAAATACACCCGAGAGGGTGTACGCTTGTTTAAGAGTGTATTGTAGCGATCGACGATGATGCCATTTTTTCCTGTGCTTTTGTTTTGCGCGCTTTTCGCGCTTCGTCAGTGGTCGGATCGGCGCTCCGCCCGCGTTATCAACGGGATCAGCTGGCCGTGAACGGAGGATGATAATAATGGCACAGAATCGAGAGGGAGGCATCGCTACAAAATCGCAGCTGGGGTGATGTAATTAGGCAAAACGTGTTCCACCCCATTAATGCACAAGACCGCTGCGATATAAAGGTAAGCGAGGATAGTGGACTAATTAGGAACAAGCGACCAATTAAAGCGAACGACCAGGCGAGGCATTTTCGACCTGCGGCTGCAGTGGACACGGGAGGCAACTTTCTGCCTCCGGCTATACAGAACAAGCGCGACAGGGACTGTCATTACTCTATGAACCTCATCAGCAACTTTTTTTTTGTCCTTATCGTTATTTTCATGCCATGCTTTCACTACAGCATGCTCTTCTCGAGCCTCAAAGTCCGCTACCTCACGGATGCCTCGGGGATGCTGCAAGCGACCCTGACACACTCTCATTTATTTGTTTTCTTGTTTTTTCGTGATACTCCTGTTTGTTAGTGTTCGCTTTTTTTCCCCTCCTTAATTCTTCGCAACCCCTCATTTTATGTCCTTGAGCTAAGAAATACGTGTCAGATAATAAACGCTCATGTTTCTGTTTTACCAGTATTAGCAAGCAAAGCTGACGCTGACACGTTAACTCGCCCGAATGCCAGGCCGCTAAGTGTATTTAATCGCAAGCCAATTACGTTCACTTAATTATCGGGCAACCATGACCGCACGGGCTCTCCGAAGAACGGCTACCGACGGCGGTCTTAGAGAGAAGGCAGCACACCTGAAGGCCAGTCCCTTGTTAGCGGCACCGTTGACACGGTGCTGCGAAAACTATAAGGTTTCTATCGCGAGCTTCATCTCGGCGCGATCAAATTACGTCGCTGTCACTCGCAGACCTCCTTCCTCCACCTCGTGTACTTACTCGAAGCGCAACAAATTTGCGTTCACAAAAGTGAAAAGTAAACGTTTCTCTCTCTCTGCTATACTGCTCGCTTCTTGCGTTTGCATGCGTGCGAGCTTGCGCGTGCGGTGTCACGCGCGTCTTTCGCATGCTTTGTGCTCGCACTGCTCTGAGGCAGCAGCCTGGCGAACACCCTGCGAGCTCCTCCGTGCAGCCCCGCAAGATTACTCGAGCCATTACGAGCGAGAAAATCCGCACCTTCTTATCGGCATCGCTTCGCCCCCTTCCACGAAAAGAAAGGAGGGCGAGGACGGGGCCGTGTGTATTTGCGCACGTGCTACGGGCCCATTGGCAGCACTCAGGTGCCTGTCACCACTTTCCCCGGCTACTCTACCTCGGAGGAAGAATACACGGTCGGCGAAGGTGCGGCCACCCCGTTTGTTCGGTGTACACACAGCCGGCTTCCGTTGTGTCCGACGCACGTTTTTCGCGTTTACGTATACGCACTCGAAGCGCGAAAGGCTCCAGACACTCACTGCTGCTCAGCTGGTCTCGATGGTTCTAAAGCTCTCAAAGCACTTTCCATCCCACTACCCACATTTAGGGTGCTTGACAAGGACCAGTGTCGAGGTGCAAGAGCGCCCATAAGCGTCAGCACGCAGCGACACAATACCGTTCGCTGGCCCAAACTCGCAGGAATGCAGAAACAACCCCACTACACCTCTGCGCGGGAAGGTAGCCCGAAGACAGCCAGCTGTCGTAATACTACTAGTCTTAGCGCGGCCCTCTAGGCTATCTGAGTGGGAAAGCAACTTCCTGGAAAACAACTCTGCACGGGAGAAGCGTATAGTCTCCATTTAAGAATCCAATGCTCAACGCCACAGTAATCACGGCGGACCCGGCACGCATGAATGGATACGCCTCAGTACGGCATGACCTCAGCAACAGTGGGACGGGACGGGACGCAGGCGCCGCGAGCGCTCGTCGGCTTGTCGGCCACGGGAGCACGCGCACGCCTGCGGCGGCGGCGGAGGGGCACGCGGCTGCCACGCGAGCGGGCGCAACAAGTTGTCGACGCGTGCAAGGGCTAATCACCGAGGCCGGCCCACTGGCGGTACTTAGCGCACGGCGGCCGGAAGCCACGGGCATGGCCCCGGGTGCGGGAGCAGCGGCCGTCGCGAGCTGTGGTGGGCGCTGTGTGCGGGCGAGCGAGTGCGTGCGTGCGTGCATGTTCGTGTACATGGGAGGAGGGCAACGTGCGCGCGTGTCCGCTGTGAACGCCAGAAAAGCGCTTGCGCGCAGCACAGGAAGCGCGCCGTGGGGGAGAAGGAACGGCGCGGACAACAGGCTTCGGCAGAGACGGCGCGTCGCCCTCCATCAATCCACGACGACGCAACAACGATGGCTGTCTTCTCCGCGGGCACGAGCGACCGGGCGGCAGGAAAATTCCCAGCCAACAACACGTTACGAGGACGACAACGCCGTCGAGCAGCAGGCTGTATGCGCAGGCTGTATGCCTTGCGCCTTTCTTCTTCTTTTTTATCCTTCCCGGATGACCACTTCCTTCAGTTTTGCCGCCTTCCTCACGTTTCCATGCACACTATACGTGACCACGGCTATTTCGTATTAGCCAGCCGATTCGTGGGCAATTCCTTCCTGATTGTATATACATGTGCGCCGAACTAAGATGTCAGAACAACGTTGCTACATAAACAACGGCTGACTGAGGTCTGTGAAGATGAACGGAACAGTATCATCGATCCTGCGGTATTCTCTACGTGTCCACGACGTTCGTTCGTTCGTTCGTTTCATTGCACGATACAGTGCTATAAAACCGGCTCGCACCAGCGGAAGGATGAGGAAACCAATACAACCGTGCGTGCGGCGATCGTTCCACAGCGGCAATGCACTCTTAAGCAAAATTACAACCTCTGCGTCGTATCTTACCACTCAACCATGACTCAACAATAATCGTCGTCTTGCCCGCATTTCCTTTCTTTAACGCTGCGAGCCCGGTACTTCCAAGTTACGAACGGCATGCGCGTTATCAGCATGACAGATCATTCTCGAGAGGAAAGTAGCGAGTGCAGCGTTTTCAAGAAAAGGAAACGCAAGCAAGACAGATGACGATTATCGTTGTGTGGTGAGATACGACCCATAGCGTGTACATTTGTTTAAGAGTGTGGTTGCAAGCACTCGGTTGCCGCGTGTAGTATATATGTTCAGAACTTCTCTAGCTTTTTGTCGTTTTTTTTTGCCAATGCTAGTACAAGTCGATGGGAAACACACACACAGCTCGAGCTGCTCCATTAATGCATGACCGGCACGCAAACAAAGTGCTATTCCTCGATGAGCGAAAGAAAGTTTTTCCCAGGATGAACCCGCGTCACGGGAAAAAACGGAGCGGGAAAAATCGAGGGTGCGATTGAGAAGCATCGACGGCTCGTTTGGCACGCATGCACGAATCCGGTCGTTGATCCTCGATAAAGCGAATTCATGCACGCCCGTGCTTGGCGGAAGCACAATTGTTGCCTCGCTCTGAAGCACGACGCAAGGACGTCTTAAGGCTCACTCACACTTGGCCGACCCGACACCGATTTCGGTCTGCCGAATGTCGGCGACAGCGTTTCTTCCTTCGTGTCGGCGCCTCTGTCACACTGTATACCGACGCCGAACTCTCCGCCGACCGTCGGCTGATTGTCGGCGTCGGTACAGCGTGACAGAGGCGCCGACAAGAAGGAAAAAACGCTGTCGCGGGCAGTCGGCAGACCGAAATCGGTGTCGGCTCGGTCTAGTCTGAGTGAGCTTTTACCATATATAGTTCCTGATGTGTCCGCTGGTCTTTCCAGGAGCCGCTTTCGACTATGCTAACACTGTATGGGTGCCATCCGTACTCGTTATATGATGTACTGCCCCGCTGTATCTGCCGACGCACTTCGTTGAACTTCGAATTGCACTTCGGGAACTTCTAACAATGCAGTCAATCTCGAGTCTAATCGCAACAAATGACCCAGGTCCCGCACAAAGTAGGGAGCTGCGTAATCACGCCGACCTGGCTGTCTTGCGACGTGTCGCAAGAACGATGTTGGGGTCCGTGAGTGAGCATGTCTAGCAGTATAGAACGCATTTCACCTGCCATATATATATATATATATATATATATATATATATATATATATATATATATATATATATATATATATATATATATATATATATATATTTATATATATATATATATATATATGGACCGTATATAGGGGCCCACAAAATAAGAGCTCGTATGTTCTCCCAATCAGAACGCTAAAGATACGCGTCGTCTCAATCATCTGTTTCATTCTCCAGAGGCACGACGTGCCTCACCTTTTCAAATGGGACACATGTCGTTACTTGACGTATCTCTGCCGCCGTCCGGAGGCGCGTGCTTACTCCGCACGAGGTGATGCGGTGATTAAAAAAAAAGGAAGAAAGAAAAAATACGATCACCTAGGTCAAATCAATATTTAGCAAATTAAGAACTTTCCAGAAGCTTTTCTCCGTTTATATTCAAGAATAGGTCAAGAACGTACTTAAGCCTACAACCCCCTCAATTAATTTTTGTTCAGCGGTAGAGACAAAAAAATTCAGGCTCAAAGCAGAAACCTGTGTGCCCCATCATACAGGCGAGCCGTAAACACGGGGGTACTGTCATCCCCGCCGGCAAGGATATACAGCACCCATCCGCGGGGACCGGCCCCAAAAGAAGTTAGCCGCACAAGTGCGCTAAATGTTTTCCGCGACGCAAGCAGTCGACGAGCAGACCGACTCGCTGCAGGCGCTGACAGTCCAATCGGTTTCGCATCGCGGTGACGCGTCTCGCAAGAGGACGGAGTGAGGGAGGGTGTGTCCTTCACCTCCGCGCCGCGGTTGCCGAGGGCCCGAGCTATCGAGGTCGCGCATCGAAAATGAGCCAATTATCAAACGCGTCCTCCAAGCCGCAGCGAAATGAGACTCGCAGAGGGAGTTGCCCGTTTCGGGTATCTCGGGCACCTTCGCTTGCACCGAGAGCGTTGTTGCCCCCTCCTCTTGCCACCTTCCGCGCAGTTCCTGCAACGCGAACGTTACCGGCCGAAGAGGCAAGAGAGATAAGAACAACGCCTTACTGGACTAGTCGGTGCATTACCGCAAATAAGTAGGTTCTAGCGAAACAGGGGACTTCGAAAGGAGTACAGAGGGAACTGCAGGCGTTGTGCCATCTACACGTGAATTCCTTGTTATGCGTGTTGGCAAAACAAGTGTGTATTCACTTGTGTGTGTGTCGGTAAAAGGAAGAGTGTTTGTGGAGAGTCTATCGGCGAAACCATGGAAAGTCGAAGCTGAAAGAAAAAATTAAAAAACGCTAAAATAAATAACAAATTAGGATTGCAGGTTAGAGGTACGTTATTGTCATCATGTTACCGTTATGCATTTGTTATCGGTGCAAAACAAATCGGAAATATTTTAGCGAAGAGTATACTTTAACCTTCGAAGTTCTTTCACGACTTTTTCTTTCCCCGTGCCAGGACTGGTATAGTGAAAAAAATAAAAAAAATAAAATAAAACGAACAGGCCACGAGCTCGAAGTGCAGTCAGCGCTACGCAGCAGGCAGATTAACATTCACACTAACACCGTAAACTACAGGTTGGATGCGGTGGATCCTTTCCCGCCTGCACACTTTCGCTGCAGCGTGTCGGACATTTCTTTAGTCATCGGGCGACAAGTCATAGACCCCACTTAAAGGAAGACATCGCATACGGATTCGTCACAGTGAACCACAGCATGTATCAGGTTCGGGCAAATGAAAAAAATTAGTACAAATGGTGCACACGGAAGTGACATACGAAACACAACAGAGCAATACGCGAACGCCCGACGTGTATGCGCTCACACGGCCAGTGACCTCGTAATGGCGTTCAGATCGGCGGCGCGGACAGCGCGACCTCGGAGACGTATGCCGGCCAATTGCGCTTATCACAAACCAGTCCCTCTGAATGGTGTGTGCAACGGGGAAAACGAGAGACTCCTCCAACTGGTACACGATCTGCATGCCGCCGCTGTGTGAGCTCTTGACGAATTCCACGAGTATAGCTGCACTGCGGTAAATCACCGCAACGTCCGCACGCGCATTTGCATATCTGCATCACACGGCAACGAGCCGCCCGGTGCTTTCTGGGTGGCATATACCTTGGGACCACCGCGGCACGAAAACAATGCACGATTCTGCAGCGGCGGTCACCTAGGGCCCGCAGCTGCTATACTATTTGATGCATCGTTATAACGTGCCGACTCGCGCGCTCTCTCGTGGAGCTCGCAAATTTTGCGCGCAGAGTTCGTTGATTGCGACGCACTGCGGCCGAGCTCACGTCGTGTTTCGCCTCATCACCCAAGCTTTTCTCGCGCACAGTTTTCTATTTTACACGGGCGGGGGAAGGCGTCTCGGCAACGAAAAGTAAGTAAGAAAGGAGAGGGACGGCACCGTTTGGGGTTCTGCAAAGCGCTAGCAGATGCGGCAACGCTTTCGCGTATAAGGCGAGCAGCCGTGCGCATGAAGCGGGCGCGTGTGACGACAGCAGCGAGACGGTGACGGCGGCGACGACGAAGCGAAGAACCGTTACACCCAGTTCCGTTAGCCGGACCGATCCTGAAGCCGGTACGATACCACAGAGTGTTTACATAGGCCACGTAAAGCGCTAGAGGTTATATAGGTGTATATTGCGCTATAGCGCCATAAAAAATACTCTAAAGAGCGCCACATGAGGGCAGAACATAAGTCATCGGTTTCATTCAGCTACGGTTAACCTCTTATTTTTTTAATCCTTGGTTCAAGTTACGTGAAACACCCCGTATGCATCTGCAGCTAACAGGAGAACAGAAATGAATGCGAATGCCAATAGATACTGAGAAGACCGAAACAAACCAGCGTGGGAAGGTCGACACGCTCACAACAAAACATGGCTTTAGAGTGACCACAGGAACCGCACACGATCCGGAAAAAAAAAAATGTTGGCTCTTGTTATGCTATTTCACGTGCGTATACATATTGGCCATGCACGTCTGGAAGAGGTCCGAGCGGGACAAGCTAAATGCCATGATAAGGAGGGGGATCAAGAGCGCGCTCGAACTACCAAACTACACACGCACCGGCCGACTCCCGCAGTTGGGTATTCATAATACCCTGGAAGAAATTGTAGAAGCACAAGAAAGGGCACATATTCTCAGACTCTCCGGCACCAGGGCGGGCAGATGACTCCTAACACAGATGGGCATACCTCCCCGGCCACTGTCGAAGACGCCTACCAGGGCCTCCCGAAAGAGCAGAGAGATAACATCATCATATCGCCCGCCCCGCGCAATATGCATCTCCAGCGCAACGCAGAAAGAAGGAAGGCCAGGGCGGTGGCGCTCCTACGCCGCGCGACAGAACTCCTTGGCGGCAGGTGCTTCTTTGACACGGCCCCGTATGGCAATATCAACAATTTCACGGTAGTGTCGATCAACCACAGGGGTTCGACCATTAACGCCGCTTCGGTACGAAGCACGTCGTCGCGTGCGGCCGAGCCAGTGGCCATTGCCTTGGCCCTCGTGGACGACAAACATGCCAATATCTTCAGCGACTCCAGGGCAGCCATCCGCGCCTTCAGCGTTGACGCCGTGTGTAAGGAAGCCTGCCGCATCCTCGACGGCAGAAGCATTGCCACACACACTCTCACGTGGTTCCCCGCTCACATAGGATCCATCATGGGAGGCCCCACAAACCTCAACGAGCTGGCCCACTCCAAGGCGCGAGGTCTCGCTTTCCGCGACCATGGAGAACTCCAACGCCGGCCAGCAGTGGTGGAGAACAGAGATCAACCGACCACATACAATGGAATTACGCAGCACTTTAGTTCTGCAGGAGAGACTTTTCCCTTCCACACAAGGAGTTAAATAGAGCGCCAGCATTGACCCTCAGATTATTGCAAACAGGCTCGTATCCCAGCCCGGCTTTATTACACAAGCTTTATCCCGACACCTATGCCACTAGTTCTTGCAGGCATTGCAATGACTTCGCTAGCCTAGACCATATGCTCTGGCGTCGCCCCTCGCTACGTGGCCCAGAACAAATCAATGAGGACAACTGACTCTCCGCTATCAAGAGCCCCGATGCCGGGACACAACTATGGGCTGTCCAGAGGGCCCACGATGCGGCGGTCGGGCATGGCCCGACTGTCCCAACGTGGGAGCGGCCCGCAGAGCGCTGAGTCGCGTACCTCAGGACCTTCATTAAAGTGTTCATTAAAAGCTGCGCGGGACAGCCTTTCCGCTGGTAAGCTGGAAATACAGCACTGATTGCTCTCCTGCGAAATGGCTTCACCGCGTCGCGCAGGTCCGGTCCTTACACGAAGTCATACAGCACGCGGCCGAACCACACGCGGTCGTCGTACCCGGAGGCTGACTGCGCGCGCGGAGTCGTCCTGCGGTCGTCCGCACGCACGCTTGGACGGCGGCCAGCCGACGGGCACCAACGAGCTGCTGTCAGTCGATTTGATTGGGCGGACGCGTGGCTCTCTCTCGATGCAGCCCCCGACTGGAATACAATAATAACAGTAATATCGACGGCGGCAGTCAACGAGCGCACCAATTGACCATCGCGACGTCGCCGCCCGCTCAATAGGCGACGTCAAGGCGTCCGTGTCCCGCACGTCAGGCGCCGCTTCGCGCGTCCTCCTCTCGCGCGACGCCGGCGCCCCATCGTCGGGGCGCGCGCGACGCGGCCGGACACTGCGAGCAATGGCGTCATGCAAATGAAGCAGCGGCCGCGTATACGCCACGCGCCACTCGGCTCCGAAGGAAGAACTGTCATTTTGTGGGCCAACGGCATTGAAACGACGCCGCGCGCTTCTGTACCCGTGCATTCTCTAAAGTGGCGGTTATTTCTGCTTTCTTTTCCCAGGCGCCCGTAAAACTTTTTTTTTTCGTATCATATAGTATGTAACTGTGTTAAGGACAATCAGTTAATGCGCGGACGTCTGAAATGGCCTCATGCTTTGTGACGTTTTATTGCTCGACATTTCTCGACACGTCGACATCCACTTACAACCTGTTCGGTATAAAGGCAGTCGTCCGCCAAGAGAAGCGAGCACGTTCCGTGAATCGATCGCCTTAAGCGCGTGACGTCTTCGGCAGCGCTGCAGATGATCATTTTGCGCAGGAGCTTCCCAGAGTTGACAGATAGCCCCAAAAATACACAGCTATGTAGCGAGCGGTGTAAGCGAAATGGCAGGAACGAGAAAGATCGACATTTGCCCTCACGCACAACTTCATAGCCCATGACGAGGAAAAGTCACCGAGATGTGAAAACGTCGCAGTATGCATGCTCATGAAGCATGCCTCCATCGTGACTCTTCCAGTTAGCCCATGGCCCGCAGGCCCTATAGCGGCTATACGGAGCAGCTGACCAAGGCGGCGGTTAGACCTGCAACGCGGCAGTGTGCCGAAAATCTCTCGATCCGGACAAGCCGCCACTGGAAGCTGAAACTGGCAACGTGCAACACCCGAATCCTCTCGAGTGAGGCTAGCTTAGCGGGACTCTTAGAGGAACTATCGGATATTGTTTGGGATATTATCGGCCTTAGTGAGGTTAGAAGAACTGGTGAGGCTTATGCAGTGCTGACTAACGGCGACGTCCTCTGCGACAGAGCTCTTCCAGATAAGAGAGAATACGGGGTGGGATTTCTAATCCCTAAGGAGATAGAGGGCTGCATTGATGAATGAAAGGGTAGCAGTCGTATATTATATATATATATATATATATATATATATATATATATATATATATATATATATATATATATATATATATATATATATATATATCAGAGGGAAACAGAAAGAAGACATAAGCCACGGCGACTACAAGGTCGGACAAAACGAACCGGAGACGAGTTGTCGAACGTTTATCCGCGGACACTGCGGCGCTCATATCAATGTGGGTATCGCACGGTCACCTACAGGCGCGCAGAGAAATAGGAACTGCAGCTGAACGGATGCTGATTGCTGATTTATACGTGATAAATGCCGCGAAGGAACAGACGCACTGTATTGAACTCGTACAGTATACACCTTAGCTGTTTGTGGCGAAAAGGAGAGAGGGGGGGAGAGGAAATGAGAGATAGAGGGAGTCGGTGAACCACCTTCACTCGCCGTGACCTTCCATGTTACTTTGAAATCTTCTTTTTCGCTGCCGCATTTCCCCCATTTTTTTCCGTCCTTTCTTTTTCTTTGTATTTTTTCCCACTGCCGCTTTTGGTGACCCGTCGAGGCGTCGCCATTCCCCCGCTGTCATCAAGAACGCCATCATCGCCCACAGGCGACCTCCCAATGCGCTCCAGCAAATGTATTATTTACAGAGCATTCACCGGCCGCGCGTCTAGTTGTATACACGTATAGCTTAATGCTGCGTCGATAAGGCTATTGCCCGTATTACGAAGTAAATGGAGTCCCTGCGCGAAGTAAAGCGACGGTGGCCACATAAAAAGGCTGGTGCAGATACACACCGTCGCAGACGAGCCAACGACCGTGCAACACCGTCCGGGCACACATGACGCCTTCGAGTCGAAAGCCTTTGCGCGCTGCTGCGAACGACAACGATCGCTGCAGGCGACCGCGTCGCAGAGGTGTACACACTTGGCGCGCAACGGCGTCTTTCGACACTACGCCGCTTTCGCAATGAAGCGAATCGCCCGACAAACGACCACGAGCGCGTTGTTGTGCCATTACCACAAGCCCGGATTCCGAATCTGCAAGATGCGGAATCTATCCTGCGAGCGCCATAATTCTCCCTTCACAAGACAAGATGCTGCGCCTTCGTCCGGGAGAAGCCTCGGCGAAGCAGCGTGTTTAAACGTGTCCGCGTGTGGCCGACAGCCCGGCGCCGCACCTCCCTTGCCTGGAGGTCACCGCGCGCGCGAACTTTGAACCGGGTGGCCAGCGCGGTCGCTGGTTGGACCCCTCGGACGACCGTCGTGTGCTGACTTTGTATTGGGCCGTTTGAGTGACAATGGGCCTCGGGGATTATAAAAGCAGTGACACGCCGCTCGAAAATAGGATCCGCCGACCCCACCTGGAGAGAGGGTCGCTCCCGACTGGGGTGAGATGTGTCACGCGTTTTCGCCGGACGCCGTCGTGCGAGAACAGTCGCGTTTGTGTGAGCTCTCGGCCCCAGTGCCGATCCGTTTATGTCCTGTATGATAACCTGTATATAATGTATAAAGTCCCTTTTGTTATTCTCATCGACGCCAGGCTCGGAGTCTTCGCTACCAACGCTCTGTCACGAAACGGGTGAAGAGCGCTACGGGACCACAAAGCCGTAATCGTGGTGCAGCGGTGCAAGTTCGTAACACTGGTGGCACCGGTTGGAGTTCATAACACTGGATGGCAGCTACGGGATTGACCGGCATCAGCTACCTCGGCGCGGTGAGTGCCTGAAGTTTACCTCAAACACCAGACTTTCTCTGACACAGGTTATAGTAGCTTAGGGAAGGATTTGGTGTTGCATTGTGACAACCTTGTGTGTTTCAAGCCTAGTAAGAGGGTTTTGAAAACCAGGGGATGCTGAGGGGGTAAACAGGGCAGTGTGTGATATACTTGCATAGGTGTTACTAGTAGTGTTATAGTAGCGTACGGCAGGTATTTTCAAAAAGGGCAAACAGCAGGAGGACAGTGTGAACGATGGAGAAGTACAAGGTGAAGGAACTTCTCGAAATTTGTGAGGAGTTGGGCATTGAGTTGGGCTCAACCAAAAGAAAGAATGCGATCCTTGAGGTCATGAGGACCGGGGACGTAACGGCTGAGGAAGCCGCTGAGGCCTGGGCGGGTATCAATGAACGTCGGGAAAGGGAGGAGAAGGAACGTTGCGAGCAGGAGAGGAAGGAAAATGAACGACGGGAAAAGGAGGAAAGGAGAGAACAGGAACGTCGCGAAGAGGAAAAGGAGGAAAGGAAAGAACAGCAACGTCGCGAGGAGGAAAAGGAGGAAAGGAGAGAGAGGGAGCGACGTGAGCACGAGCTTAAAATGAAAGAGTTGGAGATCCGAAATAACTCGCCGGCGCCTAGTCTCACTTCTAATGTTCCCAGAATACGCGATCAACTTCCACCCTTTGTCGTCGGAGAGGATATGGCCAAATACCTCGTGAAATTTGAGCACGTGTGCGAACGGAATAGCATTGAGCGATCCCTTTGGGCACAGAATCTGTTAGCCTTGCTTCCTGGGGAGGCATCAGACGTAATAACTTGCTTATCGAAAGAGGCGTTTGAGAGCTACAGTGATGTGAAGGAAGCGCTACTGCGGAAGTACAAATTGTCGCCCGAAGCTTTCCGGCAGAGGTTCCGGTATGCAAAAAAGGGTAAGGAGTCGAATGTTGACTTCGCGTTTCGTCTAAAAGCCGACTTGGTGGAATGGCTGAAGGGCGAAGAGGTTTACGACGACCGCGACAAAATTGTCGAATGCATCGCGTTGGAGCAGTTCTACCGTTGCATTGATGAGGATGTCCGGCTCTGGCTGCAAGATAGGCTAAAGGAGGTTAAGCTAAACAAGGCAGCAGAGTTAGCGGAAGAGTATTACACCCGCCGCAGCTTGCACAGCAAGGCAGTGCGTGTAGAAAAAGCAGATAGAAGAGATGTGTTTTACGGGAAGCCCGACGAACGGAAGGAAATCACGCGTCGCGAGTTTCAGGACGACGAGTCCCTTCCCAAAGAAACTGTAAGGGATGGACAGAATGCATCTCAGAATGATGACGATGGTCCGAAACAGCGAAACGAAATGACGCGTTCTTTTGAAAAACGGAGACCGTTAACCTGCTACAATTGCAAAAAGCAAGGGCACATCGCTGCAAGCTGCCCAGAGAGAATTGCTTTTGCAACGATACGGGAAACTCACAAGAACATACGTCTATTGGAGCCCTATGTGCAGGAAATTAAGGTAAACGGCAAGAAGTGCCGAGCACTGCGGGACTCTGCAGCAACTATGGACGTTGTTCACCCGTCTTTCGTCTCCTCGAGTGATTTTACGGGAGAGTGCGTTAGGATACGGCAAGTGGCCGAGAAGGAGAGTGTCTGTTTACCGATCGCAACGGTTAGCATTGAAGGAGAATTTGGGAAACTTAACACCGAAGCCGCTGTGTCAGCCGCCCTCCCGGAGCAATTTTCCTACCTCTTCTCAAATAGCTCGGAGCAGCTGCTGAGGGATCAGGGCAAATCATTCTTTGCCGACGTGGCGTACATGGCCCCCACGCGATCCAAAGCGCGCCCGCTGTCGAGGGAACTTGACTTAGCGTCGGGAAGCGAAAGGCGGTGCGGCACACGGACCGATCACGGTAACTTGAGTGGCGAGCAGTCACGGGAGAGGCAGAGCTCGGAGGCTGGCCTAGACGAGCGGGTCCTGGAAGTGAGTGGGAGTGACGCGTGCAGTGCTAGCCGCGATATAGACTCGACGCCGCAATTAGGCGACGCGGGCTCCGCACTCGCTCCGGTTTCCGCCAGCCGGCAGGAGCAGGCTGCAGTTGAAAGAAAAAGTCTGATTCGCGAGCAACAGGAAGATTGTTCATTAGCCGATCTGAGGAAGAGCGTCAAACGGGGAGTGGAAAAAAAGGGGGTTTCATTTGGCAAGGAACCTGGCTTATTGTACCGCCGCTACACGGATAAGCAGGGTCGCAAATATAAGCAGCTTCAGATTCCGCGAAAATATCGCCGGGAAAAATGAATGACCTCATTTGCTTCCTCAGAAGTATGTTTTCGGTCCAAAGCGATTTCAAGGGGACCATTCTATTTGTAATTATTATTGCTGATTAATAATTGTTTCTAGTTTGGTGTGTTGTTGATTTGAAAACTGATTGTTTGAGCCTTGTGTGCTAGATCGTACACCTGCCTCTTGTTGCAGCGGGAGCACAAGGGGATAGCGATTAATTAGGTTGATTTGAATTATGGCTTTGTCTGGTGTTTGACGGGAGACAGAGGGCACTTGTTTGTGTTGGGTGTTGCCTTTTGCCGGTCGATTTTGCAAGCTGCAGAACGACCAAGCGGGACCAGTGGCGAGAAGCAAGGTCTTAGGAACGACCCGAGCGGAGCTGGTCAAGGTGCCTTGGCGACGACGTGGTGAGCAGAGCTCCTGTCCTGGCGAGTCGGACCTGGGCACGTGATGTTACCTGGCGTCCCGACACTGGACGTGAACCTGGACGAGCCGGACGAACGTGCGCGCCTGGCATCCGAGCCACGTGGAGGCAGCTCGTCTTCCCGGCGCCTTATCTGAGGGCGGGGATGCTGTTGTGCCATTACCACAAGCCCGGATTCCGAATCTGCAAGATGCGGAATCTATCCTGCGAGCGCCATAATTCTCCCTTCACAAGACAAGATGCTGCGCCTTCGTCCGGGAGAAGCCTCGGCGAAGCAGCGTGTTTAAACGTGTCCGCGTGTGGCCGACAGCCCGGCGCCGCACCTCCCTTGCCTGGAGGTCACCGCGCGCGCGAACTTTGAACCGGGTGGCCAGCGCGGTCGCTGGTTGGACCCCTCGGACGACCGTCGTGTGCTGACTTTGTATTGGGCCGTTTGAGTGACAATGGGCCTCGGGGATTATAAAAGCAGTGACACGCCGCTCGAAAATAGGATCCGCCGACCCCACCTGGAGAGAGGGTCGCTCCCGACTGGGGTGAGATGTGTCACGCGTTTTCGCCGGACGCCGTCGTGCGAGAACAGTCGCGTTTGTGTGAGCTCTCGGCCCCAGTGCCGATCCGTTTATGTCCTGTATGATAACCTGTATATAATGTATAAAGTCCCTTTTGTTATTCTCATCGACGCCAGGCTCGGAGTCTTCGCTACCAACGCTCTGTCACGAAACGGGTGAAGAGCGCTACGGGACCACAAAGCCGTAATCGTGGTGCAGCGGTGCAAGTTCGTAACACTGGTGGCACCGGTTGGAGTTCATAACAGCGTATGGCAACAGCGGCAGCAGGTCAACGCGTGAGCTGATCGCGCTGACTGAGGACCGAACGTAAATTATGGCGTGGGAGGAGTCCGAGCACGAATGGCCGGCAGCAGCCACACGCGATGTCGAAAGAGCGTGTCCTTTAATTACAACGTTTACTTTTCTGCAACTTTGATTTCGCGCGGCGACGAAGTAGAATGCTCGCCAGAGCGTCGTAGTAGCGGTACGCCAGCTCAAGAAAACCGCGGCGCAAATAACGGTCTGCTAAATACATTGGGCTCAAATGTGGTGCGCAAGACGTCCGTTGCACTCTGTGGGAGCGTTCCACGCGTTTCGTCCGGTTTCAAGATCAAAATGAAACAATAACGCGATGCAAAGCTTGTTGAACAGCGTTGAGGGTTTTCAGGTTGAAAATCAAGACTGAAACGAGTCTCTAGACTTAATTCGTTAAAGGAAACGAATCACATGGCCAGAATCGTCTGTGCTTCTGCCATTGTGAGGAGGAGGAGGAGGAGGAGGAGGAAATAAACTTTATTGAAGATGATAGGAGGGGTAGCTGGAAGCCGATATTCAGCCGGACTGGGCTATAGGTGGCGTCCAGCTGGCCGCGACCTTCGCCCGCCAGTCCGCCAGCCCGGCTTAGGTTTGAGGGTTAGCAGATTTTAGTACGCACTCCCACGCCTCCTGTGATGGAGCTTGCCGCAGATTTCTTGGGGGAAGATTATTCCTGCAACCCCGTAGAATACGACGCTGATCAGCTGGATCTGTGTCGCAATATTTACATTTTGAATTCTTTGGATATATAAGATAGAATTTTGGGGGACATAACAGTTCCTGTTTGCGCCCGACAGAGGGCCGTGGCTTGTCTTCTACTAAGCTGGTGTATATGTCCGCCGGTCCTCCCTGTAGGCGGTGACGATTTCATTGTAGATGATGTTTGTTGTCGGCGTATGGTGGTGCCCCCCTCCTCACCCATACAAAGTCTTTCCTAACACCGATCTAGTTAAGGTGCCGTCACACTACAGCAGGATACGGCCTATTTGATGAGCCAAAATTTCATATGCGAGCTGTCTTCGCAAGAGTCACGCAGCCACGCAAGACAGCCGGCAGAACTATAATGCGGAGAATCGCTGGTTGGCAGAATGAATTTGTCCGCAAATCAGACTCGAAAGTTTATCCCTCTGCGAGGAGGAGATTACCATTATTATATATTGCTCGTCGTGTCGGACAAGTCAGTATAAGCCTGTCTGTCACCGCGGTCATCGTCAGGACCGTCTGCCCACTTAAACGACAGACTTCTGCACGACCACGACAATACACAGCGATCGCCACCGACGTCGCGTCTGCATCGGCGTCGTGTCTCGTGTGACGGTGCCCCTAGCTGCCCGTGTGTCCGCGCTGGCGGCGAGCCCGTGGAGTGGTTCAGACCTTTAATTGTATCATGACATCAGGCATCAGCGCGGAGATGCAGTATCCGCGACATGTTTAACTCCGCCTGGCCTCGAACCAATGACTTGAAAACTCGGCGCGTTCCTTTGTAGAGACAGCAGCAACTGAACACCGCGTAACTTTGGCATTCAGGAATCAGCACACGGCCGCAAACGTATGCTTTCTAGCAAGCACGAGTAGTTTGTACGTTGGATGGCAACAAGTAACAAAGAGAAGGACTGCTGCCAAAACTGCTTGTAGTAAGCCGCCTTCTCCTTTTGATTTCTTTTCCTCTTTCTTTCACCATGCACGCAGAGATAATTCTGTGACGTGTTTCGATTTACTCCTTCTTGATTTTTCTGGCCGTCTCTCTTCGTTTATTTTTCTTTCTAAACCGCTTTCTCTAATCTGGAAAAGACCCGCTACGAGAATTCGACAGACGCGGGGGCTCGGTCTGTGCACTTCGCAACAGTGCATACATCGCACGACAAAAGAGCGAGTCAACAGGCGAGCGCAGACCCATGTATATGACTCGTCCTTTTGTGCCCGCCCATATCTATCGCGCAGTTCCCGCATAGCGGAGGAATTCCGGCGGGCCGACGTAGGGACCCGCTATCCGCTGCACGAAATCGTCGCGCTTTTTCTTTCCTTTATTTGCTGATTTCCTTCTTTCCGCGCT
The DNA here is from genome assembly GCF_038994185.2 of Dermacentor albipictus. Lineage (NCBI taxonomy): Eukaryota > Metazoa > Arthropoda > Arachnida > Ixodida > Ixodidae > Dermacentor > Dermacentor albipictus. The sequence goes on along the minus strand of NC_091821.1, from coordinate 324,189,575 downwards.
CTGTTTTGCTTTCTGCTCGCGAGTTACTGTTTCTGTCCTCGTTGTACACCTGCTCCTTCTGTTTGCTACTTTCCTTTTTCCTGACAGGCTTGGGCGTTTTGACTCCTTTTGTTTTCTTGCTTTCACTGCCCCGGGGCGGCTTCTACGCGCCATGCACGGTGGTTATGAAAAAAAAAAAAGAAATTAAAGGTAGGGAGAAAGGAAAAGCGCTCTCGACCTTGAACGGGCAGGGAGGAGAAGCCCCGCCGGCCGTCGCCGACGTTGAGCCGCGCAGAAGAAAGAAGCGTACAACGTGCAACACTGCAGCGTTGGTGCCCCGGCCCCGCGCAGCAGTCTGGGCGCAGCGCAGTCGGGGCCCAAGGGCGCCTCGTTACCGGAACGTGCCCGTCTCCAGGTCACTGCGGCCATCCCCGGGGCCGTGCTCTCGTTGGGCCGAAGCGCGGAGACGCCCAATGTAAAGGACGTGTAGGCGGCGCACGCCAAACAGGTCGTTCGAACCGTGCTTTTTCTTTTTTTGTATATCTAATACCGCGCAGCATCGCAGGTGTAATAGCGGCAGCCACCAAATCAGGGGGCCGAACTGCTTCAGCGTTCGGCGGTGACTTGCTGACTATACAGTCGCAGCGGCTGGGGGCATTCAGCCGTATACTCAGATAGATACGTGCAGACTCGTGAATGCAGTCCCGGCGAAGTGTGAGCGCTTTTGCTCGGATGCGGTTGCGATCCCAGCGACTGTCGAAAAAGAGACGGCCCAACGCCGAGTACGACTGCGCATTTACGGACAACGCGCGAGCGGACGAGCTCAGGCGTAACTTCAGCGGTTCGGTTTACAAAAGCAATGTCGCTGCTTCGCGGAGCCAACCCGACGTCACTTCCCATCGGGCCTCTGTAGAAAACAGTCCGAAAACCTCCCAGACGGCCCAAGGGGCGTGTAATTGTTTTCCGTCGGAGACTGCGTTTGGCGAGGTGATGAAACCAGAGGCTCCTACGCAGCGAGAATTTATTATGATAGTCTCGGAATTGTGCAACTCAGGGTCGTCCCTTCGAAGCCCCGTTATTAATTAAATTAAATTATGGGGTTTTACGTGCCAAAACCACTTTCTGATTATGAGGCACGCCGTAGTGGAGGACTCCGGAAATTTCGACCACCTGGGGTTCTTTAACGTGCACCTAAATCTAAGTACACGGGTGTTTTCGCATTTCGCCCCCATCGAAATGCGGCCGCCGTGGCCGGGATTCGATCCCGCGACCTCGTGCTCAGCAGCCTAACACCATAGCCACTGAGCAACCACGGCGGGTGAAGCCCCGTTATGTATATACGCTGCTTGTGCAGCTTTGTGACCGGGCGACTGACGTAGAGAGATCCATATGACTGGGATCTCTCTAACGACCTACCATGGGATGGTAGATTCGGATTAGATACTAAAAAAAAAAAAGGAACACGATTGGATCTACACTGCTCGTAGACATCGGACATTTCTGTAAGAGGTTTTTCTTTCCATCGCTTGCAAATCAGTCTTCATATTAAGCAGGTGGTGGTGGAGACAACAGACAGGTGGTGGTGGAGACAACAGACGAGCGCTGTAGTCGCCCCTTCTTCTGTGTCTCCGCACTACAGCTTGTCACGATGTCGCACCGACAAGCCTAAGTATAGTTACAACTGCAAGAAAACAGAAAAAGCGTTTACTGTTTACGCAGTATCTTTAGTGAACTGCAAATCTTGAAGCGCGTCATTTCGAGCCGACATTTTCGAAGCTGCAGAGGTTTCGAAAACAGGCCCTATCGGTCAGCTCGCGTGGAACAAGGACAGCGGCGGCATATATAGTAGTGACAGCGAGCCATGCGGCAGCTTTCCGCAAACCGACCCACATGGCCGCGTGCGGCGCACGCGACTGTCATCCGGGCGCTTCGGTGCTGCGTCGCTCAACGTGCGTTGGCGTCGCTGGCGGACCGCGCATTCATGCACAGGCGAGAAGAGCGCGATTGTGGCGGCACTGGACAGCAGCCGCCCAGCCACGCGCGTTCTGCATGCGCAAGCGCGCGTGACTGCTGGCCGCGCCGACAAAAGCGTTACGGCGATCGGACTATAGGCCGGACACGGTCGCTGCTCCTCTGTGCGCTGCGTATATTAACAGACGGGTTCCAATCTCTTCCGAGCGAACCGTTTGTTGTCCAGATAAGCCGCACTTATGTACTGAGAACCGGGAGGGGATAAAAGGGACCTCCAAGTCGGCGACGAGATAAGCGACGTGAATGAGACGCTGTGAGTGGTGTGTACGCCAGCGCCGCCGCACGCTATCGCCGTTACAACTGGCCAAGGACGTAACGGTCTGTCAATATCACAAGGAGGAAGGGGGGGGGGGGGGTGCAAAGGTAATCAATGAATAACATTTCGCTCCAAACTGGCTCTTCGTTCGTGCCGTCAGTCGCGTCGGTACCGCGTTGTCACATATATAGCTTCCGGCATGGGAAGTTTTGTGGCACCTCGGACATATCCTGCACTGTCCGTGGGTACGCGAATATATACAAACAAATCTACATATCTCCACCCGGCGCTTGCGTGCTGGATGGAGTTAAGCAGTGCATACATAGAGAAAGAAACGGTGCATATGTCACCGGATCGCCACAGCACAGGCATTCGATACACTTACCATCCACTTTCAACGGTAAATCCATTATCGAAAGCGAGCGCAGCGGGAGCGCACAAAAAGCAGCCCCGTTATCACATCAGACCGAAACGCCCCGCGACGACAAGCGCGAGAAAGTAGTTCGAAACCGCGAAAGTCTCGCCCAGTCGCGGCAGCTACTGATGCGGCACGCTTTGCGTTCCAAGCGTCGGACGCCCCGGTGCTGGAGCCCCTGGTCACCTACCACGACATTACCCAGCACTATCGCCTCGAACGGTACGCCTACCCACCCCCACAAGGCAGTCTTCCCAAGCGGTCTGAGATCGCCTGGCGTCGCCTCCAGACCCGCACCTTTCCGTGCCCCCTAGTGAATTCGCACATCCACCCTGGTGTCATTGATCCACGCTGCTGCCTGTGCGGCGACGTTACCTCCTTGAACCACATCCTCTGGGGCTGCCCGGGAGACTCCCCGCCCGCCGACCTCGTCTCGCCACCCCCACCGACGAACAATGGGAGGCCCTTCTCTCTCCAGCACTTCTGGTGCACTTTCTCTCCCCCTATACTTTCATTCCCTACCCCCTGTGCAGCGCGGTTGAGGTGTCCTCTGCGACAGTTACTTCGCTGCACTTTACCCCAACCTTTCCTTCCCATCATCAAGAATCTCCTTCTCTCTCTCTCCAGCACCGACCGAGACATCCAAACACGGGTCCTGGCACGAGCTGAAGACGCCATCGTGAAGCACAACCTGGAAGCCTACGTAGCTTAGCCTCCCGTATCCCTTACCCCTTCTAATAATAAAGTTGACACTCACTCACTCGCATGCTCACTCACTGTGCATGTATAGAGTCGGGATTTGCAGCGGCATGCCGTTATTCAAGCTTGACCACCCACTTCTTTAGTGGACGTTGCCGTGTGACGCGCAGTGGGACGCGCTCCGTCTCGACATTGCCTCGATTGACCTTTGGAATTCGATGATGAATATCTCGAATTAGGTGCGACTTACAATATCTTTTTTTAATGACTGTGCATTAAAATGTTACTGCCTCCAAGTTCTCCATTTAGACAACTGCTCCCAAATCATTAATAAAAAACTTAATTAACTTTCATTAGACGTCTTCTGAAGCTCACGCTCTTAGCGGCAAAGTACGTTTGCCTCGCCTAGCAACTCGTATGCAAGAATGCCATGTACGGTGCGCTCATTACTAATTAATAAAAAATCTGTGTCGTCAAAAAAAAATAATAATGAAGAAAAATATCCTGTATATTATATAAACCGGGTAATTCTACTAAGCCGAAGTGCTATTTAAAAATAGCCGCCTTGAAATTGTGGGAGTCCTTCGGTCTACCGGGGCGCAGTCGCTGCTGTGCCTAAGGCTCCGGACTTATTCGCCATTGCGAGGAAAACCTCTCCCAAATGCCTACCCCTCGACCGCGCGCCGTTTTCCCCGGGCGCCGCGGCCGCGTCCCGTGACGTCATGCTACGCGGCCCTGCGATTGGGTCGTGGGGCGTGACGTAGGGAAGAAGCCCCGACTGGGTACGATCGCCGTGCGCGGGGGAGTCGGGCTGCGACAGGGGCGAGCGCCGGTCACGAGAGGCAAGCTGCAAGGTACGTGAGCGACCAGCTATTTGCGTCCCCCAACGCCCCGGCCTGGGGACGTTCACGTGCTTTGTCAGCTTGCGTAAGTGTGGCTTGCTGAGTGGCTTTGCGTTCCGCCCTTGCGGTAGTCGCAGGTGCTCAGTGCGTCACATTTTGCGTGTCCGAACCGTCGCAGACCATTGTCGGTGACGGGAAGCGCTAGGTAGCGTTTGCGAACGCATTTCGGCCCGCGCGCGTAAACCATTGTTCGACGCGGCGTGTACCCCGCCTTCCTCGCCATCGGGAACCGCGGGCGCCGAGTGTACTCCGTGTGTTTGGGTGCAGTCTGGCACATGTTGGCCATTGGGGATCAATAAACGCCTTAACTGTCCTGGACGCCGTGTGTTCCTGGGAGAGCGCCCATGCGTACGGCCAGAGCCGTCCAGGTCTTTCGGCTCGGTGCTCGAACCTGCGGTGGGTCTATCGCCGTGCGCCGTCGTGCCGCGTCGTGAGGCTTCACTTCTCGGGGGCCACTTGGCGACGCCGTGCGCGGAGACGTACTGTGAGCCCACAAAATAAAAGGACGGTTCTTTCTGAGACATGCCGTCAGTGGTGGCGACCACATGGTGAGGGGTCATAAATGGCAATTAGTCCCAAATTAACAAAAATACTTTAATTAACACTTATGATTTTAGTTTCGGCGGGCTCATCGTAATTGGAAATCGAAGGCAACTCCCCGTAGAGGCCGCATCAACTGTTGGATCCGGGAAAAAAATGCGATTACCCGCGGAACTGTGTCACGACGAATTTCTGCCACGAGAGCGTGCCAAACCGAAACTGGGAAGCTGCAGCGAGCGCATCGGCCCCTCAAGGCGCGACTGCGGTTTCGTGCTCCTCGCTGTCGCAGCGTGCTGGCTGCCCGCGGCGGATTGACATGTGAGGTTCTCGTTATACGTGCGTCCACCTGAACATCAACAGTATCGCGCTGCTTGTACGCAGATTAAAAAAGATTATGGGGTTTCACGTGCCAAAAACACTTTCTGATTATGAGGCACGCCGTAGTGGAGGACTCCGGAAATTTCGACCACCTGGGGTTCTTTAACGTGCACCTAAATCTAAGTACACGGGTGTTTTCGCCCCCATCGAAATGCGGCCGCCGTGGCCAGGATTCGATCCCGCGACCTCGTGCTCAGCAGCCTAACACCATAGCCACTGAGCAACCACGGCTGGTGTGCTGCTTGTACGCAGCCTACGCGTCCCAAGATCGCCCCTGCACCGCTGCAGAGCACACCAAGTCGCCGGTTCGACTCCCGGCAGCACCGGCGGCCGCATTCTATAGCGGGGGCGGAATGCGAAGACACTCGCTCACCATGCATGCTTCGGCTGCCCGCTGTTCAAAAAAGAAAAAAGAAAAAAAAAACAAGTGGTAAAAACGGTGGCGTCTCTCGTACAGACCGTGGGTTTTTTAGGACGCTCGAGCCAATAATTTATTTATTCATTGCATTTCTAAAATAATAATTCTGCTTTTGGTGAAATCAAACACAATGTACGTGATTTCGCGAGGGCGAACGTACTCCGGGCCGGCGCAAAATCAAATATCACACAAAGAGGAACGGTGGGAGGGGCAACACGATACAGACTTTCCTAAAGAATGCGCGCGCAACCCAGGCGACGTCGATCTAGATGATGGAATTCCTTCGTTCTTCGCGGGTGACACCGGCTCCTACATTTACGGCCACCGAACAGGGAAAGTAAATTGCAGCGAACGCATCGTCCAGCGCCGAAGATCGCGCAATGCCTGCGAAACGCTTCGGCCACACTCGGCCAAAGAACCTGCAGCTTTTCCGCGTTCCGAGCGGCGAGATGAACATAAACGCCCCCCGTACTCGTGGAGGCGCGCGTGCCAGTGGATTTTTTTTTTTTATTATTGGCTTTGTGGTCAAAGCGTGGCACCTTTCATACCATACCGCGTCCGAGGCAAATGACTCGTATACTTTATTTTGTGCTAGTGTTACTTGTTACACACGTGCCGGTATCGATCCCTTCTATGAAGCGAATTACTTCATTCCCCGCGAAGGAATGATGACAATAAAGAAATGGGTCAGAGTTATAAACTGCTGTAATACCTTTGTGGCAATGCCCACAATTCGCGCCTAAAAATTAAGGCCCATGACGTAAACACGTTCTCGCTACACCACAGCGGCGTATACAGCCAGGAATTTATTGTGAAACAACGGGCCTTGGTGTTTTTATACAATATTTTACATTATACCCCACGTTGCAACGCTTGGAAAAAAAGAAAGAAAAGATAGCATCAAGAGCATGAACAATGCAGTTATTGCAGGTATTTTTTTAGAGGTCATTGTTTAAGAACAATGTCGCATAGCACTGCCACCGGCGGTGTGTTGCTCCCGTCTACAGGCCTCCCGGGATAACCCAAGCACAAAACACGTTCACGGCAGCACGCCTCCGCCATGCTAAAACTGTAGAGGAGCGAGCGCGCGTGCTAGGTTTGGCAACCGCACGGGGTGGTACATACGACGTAGTCGGCACGCGGATTCTGGCAACGACTTTTTCATTTCTTTTTCTTTCCCATCTCCTTAAACACACCTGAACAGCTTCACTTTTTCAATAGCGCGTTGAATACGAACAACCAGGCAATTGTGCAAGTCCATATACGCAACAACGTGCCGCATCCAGTAATCAAAGGGGCTTGAAACGCTTCAAGGACACTGCTTTCTTTTTTTTTCTGTTGCGTTGTACTCGCTATGACTATAATACGCGCGCCCACGGTCTGTCACCGTATAGCACCGCCAGCGCATCACGGACAGCTAGCTATATGGCAACAAGGCGGCTTCCGGTGACCGTGAGATCGCGCAGCCAAGTCGTTGTTATTATAACTCTTTATACGACATCGCAAAACAACGCCTAGCGCTTTCACAAGCACACCGACAAAAGCGAAGGACTCGACAGCAGACTCAGATTGAGCAGATATTTTTTTCTTTATTTAAGTCGTAAGAAACGGAAACGTGCCAGTCGCAAGAAGGACAACCGCGGCTTACTGGCTGCACTTCTGCGTGTCAACACTACATACCGCTTAGTACGCCAGTCGTCACTTCTATGGCTAAAGTCCTCGCTTTCTCGCTTTGCTTTGTTTCCTTCTGCGCCCAGTGCAATTCTTCCAAGGTCTCAAGCGCAGCAGGAAGGGGCCGCTTAGCATTCTCGGCGCCAAAGCCGGCCTGGACGCATTGCCCGCCCTGGCGCCTCGTCCAAGACGAAATAACCTAACTTGGCCCTCTAACTGCAGTTAGCTGAGCTTGAAGCAACTTCCCGTTTTTCCTTGTTGTTTTTTTTTTTCCGCGCGCAATCCAATTTCGCAGCGGAATGCGGAACTCGCCGTGGTGTAGGACGCGCCTATATATGCAGCGACACGCGAGCGTCAGCTAATGTACGCATAGGATTAGTTTTCGCGCTCCCAACTTCAGTGGAGCGATTGGCATATAAGATGCTTAAATATGGATGCTCGACTCACGCCCATACTGAACTCTCCGCAGTTCAATTAGAGTTAACGAATATTATTTCCTCTTCCGTTTTCTACTCCTCTTTATTATTATTATTATTATTATTATTATTATTATTATTATTATTATTATTATTATTATTATTATTATTATTATTATTAAGCGTATTTTCGCTTTTTTCTCATGCACAGGCCGGTTGTTATGCCCGAACATCTTGAAAATATGGGTCATGCAACGCGAGTAAAACCATTCAGAGTTCAGTTGAGAAACCGCCAGCTATTTATTTGGTCCTTGACATTCACTTGGTTAATTAAAAGCAATGCGCTAACTTTGGTTTTTTGTACATTTTTCAATGTGTAGATTAGGGAATCTTATAGAGCATCGTAAAAGACGCCAAAACTAGATGTTCCTCGCAAGGTTGTTAACAGCGCTGTTGTTAATTAACACTGTTAACAGTGTTAATGATTTTACGCTCACGGGATGTGCAGCGCCGGACGCCGACACCGTATTTTTTGGAACGCGGGGCCGTTGACGCTATTGCGTTAATATTTACAACATATCTTCTTTGACGCCATAGCGGCGCAGCAAGCACACGACGCTGTCCGCAAACGCAAAGCCACAGCGAATCCCTACTCTAAAACTCTTCACTCCAACAAATCCGAGAGCTCCTTCATCGCCTCGTCGAGGAAGAACACGACGTCTCATTTCAGTGGATACCTAGCCACTGTGGCATAATGGGTGATGAACAGGCCGATGAAGCTGCTCGATCTGCTCATAAACACGGCGTGCAGGAGTCAATCCCGCTGTCAAGAACAGATGCAGCAGCGCAACTTCTAGTGCTTGCGTGCGATGCCTCACAATAATTGTGGAACACACCTAGTTTCCAGCACACACGTCTACATAGACTGGACCCCTGTCTGCAACTTCAGCCTGCACCTGCAGACTACCCCGACCCGAGAAAACAGTACTTTACCGATCGTGGCTTGGCGCCGCCTTTGCGAAGTCGTTTGCTTTCCGCGTCGGATGGGAGGATGGTGCTGCGCACGACCAGTACGGCGACGAGGAAACTATCGAGAACGTTCTTTGTCATTGTGCCCGATACAGCGCACACAGGCACTCACTCGCGACCACGCTGGCGCGTCTTGACGACCGGCCGTTTTCGGAGCAGACAGTCCTGTAACGTCAACCTATACGGTCGTCACACCACAAGACGGTGAAGGCGCTTTTGAAATTTTTACGTTCGAGTGGCCTATTGGAGACACTGTAATTCTCATGGACGTTAACAACTTTCCTTACATCTCTTTTTTGCCGTTTCTTTGCTTTTTTCTCTCCGCTGCTCCTTCCGTCTTTCATTTCCCCTTACCCTTCCCCCAGTGCAGGGTAGCAAACCATAATCTCATCCGGTTAACCTCCCTGCCTTCCCCCACATCCCGCTTCTCTCCCTCTCTCCCCTGCATGCTCCAACGCTATAACACCCTCAAAACTTATTTAGGCCCCTATTATAAAACTCTCAATTAATTCAGCTTTATTTTTGGCGTATTAGGCGTGCGTCGCTTGCTCAGGCGCACATTTCGTTGTCGCGCCGAACGCTGCGTTGCTCGACGCTCACCGCGTCCGATGCGGGGCGCGTAGTCGCTGCGCCGTAGCCCATTGTCTTACACCCCTTGGCGGGTCGACGGGAATGCTGTCGCGTTCCACTCTTGAAGGCGAAGCAGAGTAACGCATGAGTTGTTTCTTCGTCTAGCCGAACCAAATATAGCCAAGCAACAGCAGTTCCAGGCTAAACAGTGGTTCAACAACTAAAATAAAGGCTAGTATGCTTCGCATCCTGGGCTTAACCTTAGCTAAGCCACAGCCATTTTTTGAAATGGCATTGTCGTACGGTTAGGGGCAGACAGCTGGGCCAGCGTATTACCGTATCGTCCGAGCGCGGCTGTTACGGCTACACCCTTCGGGGCAGAAATACACCCCTAATATAGCAGTCAGAAAGGCCGCGGTGTTTTGTGGAGACACCCGAACGATGGCCGCCCACGTTATGTATAGTACTGAGCGGGCTGCAGCAGCTGCCAAATAAGAGATGAGCGGCGGGGCCCGATGGAGAGTGCGCGTCCCACACCCACGAGAAAGGAAGCGAAATGCACACGTCTCCGCGCAAAAGTGCGCAGTTCGGAAACAGCGAAGAAGATACAACGAGGCGCGTGCGTATAGGCGCCCGTTGCGGAACAAACCGAGTGTCATGTGACGTATGCACGACGCTGGCAAACACGCACGCCAACCATAAGCACCTACATACCTACACTTGGTAAACACATCGCATGGCGAGTGTTTGCGCCCGCCACACACATCGTCTGTCTGTACAGCTCGCAGAAATGGCGCGAAGATTAGGAAACGAGAAGTGCATGTTTATGCGACACACGCGGCGGACCGGCAGTGTTTGACAAGCGACTGCGTATATCTATCTCTCCGCATCTCGCAGCCAATTTAAACGAACCGATCAGACACCGATCGAATCCCGAGACACGTGCTTGCTGCCCCGTGCTCCCGTCAACAGTGTAAACGCCACAGCGTCCATCGCTGCAAGGCTCCATCATCGTCACCTCTCCCTCACTCCAGCCTACCGTTCTCTCCACGGACCGACAGCGAAGGTCACAAAGCGTGAAGGCTGCTGGCACGCGAGAGCGATGCACACAGCACGATTCCAGGAAAGAACGTGGCCGCCGTTTCTTTATGTAAGCGTTTACTCGCTAACGAACGAAGCCATACACACGCTGCATGAACACGCACAAGGTCGCCGAAGTGCAGCTCACGTGGGGCGCCCCTGTCTTGGCGCGTACGACGACAACCTTTCACCCCATCCGAGTTGGCGCTTATGATTATAACGATTATAACTTTTTTCTTTCTTTATTTCTTCTTTTCTTTATTTATTTATCTTTTATTTCCTGTATACAACTATTTTTGTACTAATTTACTTACCAATGAAATTATATTGAATATTCGGCAGGCGTTCCGGCGTATAAAACAAATGCCAAGTTTCGCGTTGTTTCATGTGTACGCATCCAGGCCAAATTGCGCATCCCCCTTGATAGTATCGTCCGTGGGCGTACAGGGTAAAATAAAGGACGATATAAGTATAAATTCCTGAACTTCAAAAGAAATGAATTTCAACACCACTATCTGATAATGAGGCAATGTCGCAATGGGGGACTCCAGGATCATTTTGACCACCGGGGCTTCATTATAACGTGCACCCAATGCTTGGCACCCGGGAGTTTTCTTTCTTTTTTTTTTTTCCGCGCCCATCGAAATGCGGCGTCCGCGTCCCGAGAATCGTCCCCGCGACTTGGCCTTAAGATCGGCCAAGTAAAGCTAAAAACACACGACGGCATCATTTAAAAGGCAAGTGAAAAGGCAAATCGCGTTCTGCAGACTCCCAGGTTAATTTGTTATTTCCATAGGCACAAAGCCGCCTGCACACAGCGCAGTCCACGTCTTTTCTCTACATTGCTCTTGTTTCCGCTGCAGCACAATCCGACCACTTCAGCAAGGCTGTAGCAATAGCCCAGCACTTTATAGCCCATCATGGGTTATGAGTTTGGGTATCTCTGAAAGCAGAAGCGCAGGCAGCAGTGAAAGTAGCGGGTGAAGTGGGGTGTGAGAGGGACAAGTATAACAATGAGGCGCAATATGAACACGCATCTATCTGCACTAGCACTGAGCGGTAGACACGACGAACATGCACAGGGGAAAGATAAAGAGAGGCCGCTTCGGAGATCAACGGTCTACAGAATTTACGACCATTTCGAGCAGACGACGAGAGCGCCAGAAGACGGGACAATTCTCGAACAGAGAAAGCATTTTCTCTTGCCAAAAATGCATAATGTATATGGAAGGCGAAGGTTAAGCAACACTGGAGCACTCCTATGGAACAGCTTACCAACAGAAGTAAAACAAGCAAAATGTTTTTCACTATCAGTGAAATTCCATTATCACTCATTACTATTATCTGCATAGTTTTCATCTGGATTGTATACACATGTTTACCCTTTTCACTTGCACTGTATAATTTACTAAATACAAATTCCTTTCTGTCGGTTTCTCGTAGCTAATAGACGTACCCTGCCTTGTGTTCTAATTGAATGTTTATGTATATATGACTTACTTATACTTCTTCGTATTGATGTTAAGAATGTGAATTAATAACTAGCATGGATCCCAACTAGCCTTGAGCTAGGGATCCAGATGTCCTGTACAACATTTCCTGTGTACTTTCCTATTTTGAATAAAATTCAATTCAATTCAATTCAATTACGCCCAGCTCGGTATCAACGGAACACTGAATTTGAACGTCTGTGCATCGAGAACTTTCTCTTTCTTTTTTTCTTTCTTTCTTTCTTTCTTTCTTTCTTTCTTTCTTTCTTTCTTTCTTTCCTTACTTTTTTTTTTTCGAGTTCTCGAGAAAGTCTCTCCGCTGCCATCTTCCGGACAATTGCGTCGAGAGAGCGGAAGGCCTTCGGAGAGCGATAATATCACTTCCGGAATCACAACGCGTATATACCGGCGCCAGGCCTTGGCCCTGTCATCCGGCATCACGAGGGAATGACACGACGCCGTTCGTGAAGAACTAGCAGTCGTCAGCGTCTACGTCAGAAACAACAAGGCACGTGTACATGGGAGTCATGTATATCACGCCAATTGCTGGCGAACACGGGGAAGGACTCGTTTAAGCACTGTTCTAGCTCTTGCACACAACCACACACGTGCGCATGCAAGCACGACACCTACTGGCACATCGCTCACAAGCAGCTGGGCTCGATATACGTTCTTCCTTCGTTCAGCACCACGTCGAACGAAAGAACATAACACATATTTTCGAAAACTCATGGGCTCTTAGGCGTTAGTACCGCTATTCACTTCTGATTTGATAACGCGCGATGAACAGTATAGTCGGCATCGCATCAAAGCGCTCAAAGACTTCTCTTTTGTGCGATAAGAAAGAATTACGACATGTAAACAAAAGGCACGATGCGGGCAGCCACGCGTCGTATGCCTCACAACCTTGAGTGCTTGAAGTCAACGCGATCCACGTTTCTCGCTGATGGCACCTGAAAAAAGTACTACATATACCGATGGAGCTACCGGGTTAGCATGCGACAAAGACAATGCGTTTAATAAGAACCACTGGTGAGGTTTACTTAACTTATACCCACAAGCTTGGCGCGCACATGATGCTTCAGACGAACACGGAGAAGGATGAAAAAAATACACAGCGAAAACGCATGCGTGCGAGCATGCACGCAAGCACAAAGATATTGAGACAAACAGAGCCTCGCGAGGCAATTTACGGGTCCTGCATGATTGAGGCCTGCGTACCTCGTGTTGCACAAAGACAAAGTAAGTGTTGCTAAATGCGGCGCCGGTTGTACTTGTTTGGCCAGCTCCTGGCACTATCCGCGCTAAACAGCGATAAGTGCAATCTATACGGTCGTATCGAGGCATTCGGGAGTGTCCTACGGAGCGGCGGGCATTGACAATGGCACGCAGCACGCTGACTCCGCCAGCTCTCAGACGACTCGAATTAGTTGAGTACCATGCATCTTTTACTTTACGAATCACCTTAAACTCGCCTGCAGGACGAAGGTCCGTTCCAGCGATCTGCAATTGCATACTCCGGTCTAGCGCTATAGATGATTCCAAGTCATGTCTGCCGGTTCACTAATTTCATCATATCACCAACTTCTGTACCGTCCTAGACTGCACTTCCATTTTCTTCCCTTGCAGCGATCCTGTAACTCAAATAGACCACCGGTTATCTGCATGCCCTATGCCTTACATGGCCTGCCGAGCTCCATTACGAATATTGCGACCCAAAGCATTTCTAATTACGACGGCCACCATAAGCGGCCATCGCATATCAGTCGTGTTTAAAGGTTAATCTCGCCGTACAGCGAAAACACTGCCTAAAATATATCTGAACAAAAGCAACCTGACCTAGTTTCATCTTTTTACTTGCGACAGCGGTGGAAAGCGCGAGACACTGCGCATTTGCTGTGTATGTCCGTCCTTTCCGTTACGCCACCGCCGACGTCGCCGGAAATAGATGTCGTCATTAGCATGTATGCTGTCAAGTAACCTCCTCAACCTTACCTACGCTCTCGCCATAGGGCGAAGACAAAAAAGAAAAAGAACTATGCCACTATCACTGTGCTTGCGCTGCAGACGACAATCAGGCCGTAGAAAAGTGGCTTATCGTTGCATATTGAGCCACACTGTGAAACCAGTGAGCGTGTTGCTTCTCTCCGTAATAAAATTTAATGTCTGCAGTGAGTGGTGGCGTCTGTGCATGTATTTCGGATTACCCGACCTGTAGTATAGCGGACGAGGACGACGTGCATGAGCATCGCAAAGGAGTTGTACTTCAGAAGAAGGCGGTTCAGCATTGAGGGCGTGCTACTGCTGCCGTAGCAAATTAACTCAGCACCAGAGGACCCGCTGAAGTCTGCTGATATTTAATGCGAATACAATCCTTGGCATTGTCGGACCAGTTTTCTTTCCGCCTATCTAACTATCCAACCAGAAATGTGACCGATTCTGAAGGTATAGTGCAATCAGAAAATGTGCGCCGAACCTTGTTCACAGCACTCGCGTGATAACGGGTTACACCGGGAACCCGCGACACACCGGTTCCTCAAGCACAGCATCGCGACGCCTTGACACGCTCCACCGAGGGCAGGGAGGGATTAATTCGCATGCACTAGCGCGCCGCGCATTTCGGAGGCAACGCCGGACTTCGCTGAAACAACACTAGATGGCGCAGCGTGTCCAGGGAGAAGCGCGAGAGGAACCCGGCTGCAGCACACGCCTCACACATGACGCGTTTCGGCTATTAGCATACTTTTCATGGTAGATGAGATCTGCCCGATTTTTGCTTTGTTCTGTTTTTTCACGTCGCATTAAACTTGTTTGCGCTAAGAGATTGTTGACTTGAGATTAATGGCGCTTCCATGGTTTGTGGCCGGTCAAGGGACGTTCCCGTATGAGAACCAGGCGTATTAGGTCGTAAAACGCTTCGAAAGTTTAGTGCTTAGTTTCAGATCCTCCCCCTTTCCATATGGCGAACCGTTCGAATTTCGCTTTACTACAATGAGGCGCTCTCGGATAACTTCGGAAACTGCAGCAGAACGAGCCATCACGACAAACGATTTAGTTTCATTTTCTTCCCTGACTGCTGTTGCCTGGCACACAGAAAAGCAGGCACTCAGAGAGGCCACAAATAAACCTCGCAGCAGTGAAACACAGGCATTATAGCAGCGAGTATACTAATGGTTCCAACGCCGCACTCGGGAAGCTGTGATGGACGAAAATCTCCTCCCATAACTGTTCCTGGAGTACAAATCGAGTGAAAGGCGCCGTAGCGAAGAACTTGCAAAAGATCCGCAAGTACAGGCGACTTTGCCGTCGACAGTGTAAGCGGTACATAATGGCGCCGCAAGCCGGTTACGAATATGTCCGTGAGCGTATAGCACAAAGCGCGACACGAATGCGGCACTCGGCAACAGACACTCTGGAGTGCGCATACAATGTACTCGACGTATCCCGGATACCGCTGCTGCGTCGCGGTCATTGTGAAGAGTACAAAAATGAGCCCGCGCCGGTCATCCCGAAGGAGTAAGGTCGCCACGTGGAGAGTACGTGATCCTCCGCCCACGCTCGGAGGCGAAGACGACGTGATGGATCACGTATACGCCTCTGTGCTGCAACCGCGCTCTCACGGTCGCTGCAGGATGACGGGGAACACGCGAGGGGGGGGACACTGTGACGACGTCGCGCGCAAGGCCGCGCGCTAGAAGGGGTGCGCACATACTGCATGTTGCGTCTTGCAGGAGCGAACACAGGCGGCGGCATTTCGCTTACACTGCGAGCGCATGTGTGAGGGCATCAGGACAGTGCAAATGTGGTTACAGCGGATAATTTAATCGCCCTTAATTAATGAGCAAGAATAATAAGGAAAATCGAGGGACTATGTATTTTCTGTTGTAGGTATACAACCACATGAAACCAACGGCCACTGAATCCAAGGAAACTGCAGGGGAAATTCGCTGTTGCTTTTACTCGAAACGTGGAAATAATAAGGACAAACGGACGAAA
This sequence comes from Dermacentor albipictus, assembly GCF_038994185.2. NCBI lineage: Eukaryota > Metazoa > Arthropoda > Arachnida > Ixodida > Ixodidae > Dermacentor > Dermacentor albipictus. The sequence goes on along the minus strand of NC_091821.1, from coordinate 324,173,705 downwards.
AGACAACTTGTCGCATGGTGGGAGTTGAACCCACATCTTCTGCATTGCGGTGCTCTATCAAGTAAGCTACACAGCGGTTTCTGGGCAACAGGAACAAAGAAAGTGTACAAAACCTCTTTCTCCTTGCTTCTCTTTTTATTAAGATCGTTTACATTTATGTTATTTACCAAAGTCCTTCACTCCCTGTTACCTTCTCAGTAATTAGGCATTGGACCATCCTCTCGAACTACCCGCCGTGGTTGCTCAGTGGCTATGGTGTTGGGCTGCTGAGCACGAGGTCGCGGGATCGAATCCCGGCCACGGCGGCCGCATTTCGATGGGGGCGAAATGCGAAAACACCCCTGTGCTTAGATTTAGGTGCAGGTTAAAGAACCCCAGGTGGTCGAAATTTCCGGAGTCCTCCACTACGGCGTGCCTCATAATCAGAAAGTGGTTTTGGCACGTAAAACCCCAAATATTATTATTATTATTATCCTCTCGAACTGACGACCATTCATTCATTCATTCATTCATTCATTCATTCATTCATTCATTCATTCATTCATTCATTCATTCATTCATTCATTAAACTGTGTTTTAGACTGCGCTTACAGCGAAAATTTAGACGCATGCTGCTTCTGCGGCTCGTATTTCTCCAAGGTCTGAATCGGAGATAGTTAATGGAAAGGCAACAACTTTCAACTAAACAGCGCGAAAGACGGGACAAGGCGAGCGATTCTTGATCAACAGAGAGTTTTACGTTACCGCGAGGTATATATAGCAGACCTCTCGCTGTCTCGAATAATGCATGTAAAGCCCGAACGTAAACGTTTACTGGGCTTATCAGAGCGTTGATCAATTAGAGGCTGTCTTGCAGTGAAGATAGTTTGAAGGCATACGACCAAGTAACAACATATTTTATGTTGCTTACGTAAGTATGCAGAACAGGTATATTTATCTATTATAGAAAATAATGGTTCACACCAGGCCGACACTGCCTCTTGATTTTTTTCAGTCCATGCGACGGCGTCAACACGCAGGATTATAACGTTGTTCTTTAAGCAGACCCATCGCGCGTGCGCAGTCGAAGCCATTTTTTTGCGAACAAATATCATGATGACAGCAAAAGAGAAGTAAAAAAAAACGTGAAGCGAGGACAACTAGGCATTCAGTTTCTCTGACTGCTGCGATTCTCCTTTTTACTTCAGGGTTTCGTGCATGTAGAGAGTTATTTCTTTCTTTCTTCCTTTCTCTTATAGATCGGCTATGACGAAGGGGCATTTTCCAATGTCAGATCGAAAGAGCATTACTCATTCCCTCATCGTGTTCGCTTACTACAATCATACTTTTTCTCGCTCTCTCTCTTTCTTCAATCTCCTCGTGTGTCAGGCTGATCGATGACCTCAGGCAATTGTAGAGAGAAAGGTCGTCGGTCGAAGAGAGCCTGCCATTGAGCCTCACACATGAAGTAAGAGGCTGGTACTGTCCTCAAGACACGAAAGATTGTGAGGACACTGACGAAGTGCACAGCAGGAGAACAATATTAGGATATATGCTCATACCGTCTCCGACATTGCAGGTGCTCGCCGTGAAGCTGCGGTCGACAGCTAGTCTGCAGCCACTCCTCTTTTAAGGCATGGTAGGGAAATATCGAGTTTATTGGCTCAGTCGACGCAGGAGAGTCAAGAGTCAATAACTTTTCTGAGGATCCGTTGCGCCTGAACGGCTACCCTACTTCTGGGCACAAGGTTGCGCTTTCGAATCACTGCTATGGCAAAGGAATGCAATGCCAATTAGAATGACCTGTAGGGACGAAGCGGGAGAGAGATCAGAATAACCATACACTGAAAGGCAGGGAATTAACATCAACGAGAAGCTCATCAAAAACAGGGATCTCTTTCACAAAAAATGGGAGAACAGATAAGAGTGTATCTGCACAAATAGAAACGTCGGGTCGTGGTTTCGATGTGTTGAACGTACAGACTCGTGTTCGCTGCAGCATGTGCTAACGGTGTACGCCTAATTACCGCGAGGACGTGGGGAAGTTACGCAGGTGATGCTCATGCACGATGTCAGTTTAGGTTGCGGCACAAAATACAGGCTGTTCAGATTTATTTTCGGCCTGCCCACATGTGGCACTGATACAAAATGTTATCGTGGTACGTGTCTTTGCACTTGTGTACAGCGTGTCGCTAGCAAATAAGAGCGCGTAAAATGAACGTGACGACAACACATATCGCATGTCGCTTTTCCCCATGGTCCTTGCTATACGCGGTTATTTGTAGATCATGCATAACCGAGTGAACCCAATTTACGCTCTGGCGACGAGGCCTCGCCGATCTCAAGAACAGAAATGATAACGATTTCATTCATACGCGTGTGTGTCAGTGGCACCTTGTTGCAGCGACTGGGGATATATCAGCAGAAGTGTCCGTCGATCACCCGGCTTTACAGCAGCACTTCCCCACACAAAGTTGTATCCGGGCATTCACAGACCTAATTTACACATCACTACAGCGTCACAAAGTACTCACGCTGATACAAGGCTGCGGCTCGTCGATGAACCGCGCAGGATAATTCATTTGTGACTCATAGCTCATACGCCGTTATACTAGAGGCAAATATCAGTTCGTACAAGGAGGTCATTAGTCACATGTTACGCGCATATGAAGAATCAAACCGGGTGATTCAAACAAGTGAGCAGCTCCTGACGCAGCGGCCAAAGTCGCGCGTACCGACACATCTGGCCGAAGTTACGCACAGGCGTAGTGTCATCCTATGGTGTCAGCGACGTAACGCGCATGCACGTGACTGACGCTTGCTGCACCTTGTGACGCTGGCTGAACTTCAAGCACTCCAGACCGATAGTTACGCAGAGAAAACGCTTCCCTGTCGAAACTCTGGCGCGCCCGTCTCCCGAGACGGACGGCGGGAAGGAAGAGGAAGACGAAAAGAAGCGGCGCCAGTCAAGAGGAGAGGAAAAAGAAAAAAAGAAAGAACCGTTGCACCACAGCTAGCTTCTCGCAGCCGCCTGAGCCACAGGAGGCTGCGGCCGCCGGAGCTATAAATGACCAGACCCGAAAAACGCCCGCGCCCAAGGTTTTGGCGGCTCCTCAAGAGCACTTGACATTTCTGACGCGGCCGCCGTAGAAAAAACGATGCCGGGAGGCGCGATTCATTTCGCCGTCACGACGTGGCATGGCACTTTACGCGCGCGCGAAGGAGCTGGTCATAGGGCACCGAACCGAGTAAGGAGGTATTGCTTGTTGCTGGGTTCCAAAGTATGGCCAGCATACTCCACCAGCACGCACACGGTTGAATGAACCTAGACCGGCGCCCGAGTACGCCGTTTCGCACCGTCCGTCACCGCGATGGTTTGCTGTGGATCGATTGAAAATGTCGCCGAAAACGTTTTCTAAGGCGCCGAGCAAACACTTTAGGTCGGCTATGCGTGGGTGCACCATCAATTAGCGTCGGGAGGGACAGGGAATTAGGGCGATAAAGTCTGCGCTCTGTACTCACAGCTTCTAAAGACAGCAACGAGCGCAACGGTGTCTGGGAAGTGCTGGCGGCGGCGGCAACGGCAAGCGTCACTCAGCTTCCACTGGGCCGAGGATCGCCAAGGTACCGGTGATTTCCGAACTTCATTCGCGTCCGCACCGTTCACCAAGTCACATTAACAGCAGCACACGGAGTCGCGGAAACGACAACGATGCCGCCAGAAAGTCGTCCGATCTGTGACGATGCGGGACCGACTGCAACACACACGTGAACCGCAGTTTGCGAAGCGCAGCGCACTACACACTACACCACTGTCGCAGCAGCACCACTCGGTCCGCGGCTGTCGACCGGACAGCCAACAACGGCACAATCAAAGCGCCGTGCAGACAGTCCGGCCGAGTGTGACCAGTCGAAAGGTTGGTTGCCTGTTTCCAAGGGAGGAAAAGCGTCCTTTTCGTCTTTCTTTTGTGGGGAGGTTATCCTCGTTTGAAACCCTACAACGGCCTCCCCAGCAGAAGGTGCTGGCTGGTTTCGCCGCAGTGCAGAAGGCGGTCGGATGGCAGGCGATCGACGCTTGTTCCGCTCCGGCCAATGGCGGCGCTGCTTTCCGCTGACGTTCTGCCGGGCGCCGGGACCGAGGCTAGGTTCTGCGGTGACGTCGCTAGGCACGTGATCCTTCCCGCCACAAGGCTCCCGCGTCGTCTGCTACCGGATGCTTCCGGTTGCCGGGCCGGCGCGGTTCCGTGGGAATAGAAGAAACGCGAAAAAGAAGCGAAGACCTTGGCTATCTCGGCGACTCGAGTAAGCTGCGCGCCAGTTGAGATAGAGGCGGCTTCGCATAAAGCGAACGCTCTCGCCACTGCGGCAGCTCTCGCTCTGGGCCAGGGTTTTCCGCCGGGCGCGATAAGCCCAGGTCCTATTACGTCGACCCGAATTATCCGCGAAAGAAAGCAGGTCAGCGAATGGGCATGCGATATCTTGAAAGCACGAGTGCCTCGAGACTTGAAGAGTGTCCAGAAGCTAATCATTCGAAGTTCTTTCTTTTGTCTATTTGTGTTGGACGTCTTTTAAACCAGTTGCATATATTCGTTAATGACACCAAGAAGCTTTGAAGTTTAAGTATTTATTTTTAATTATCAGATTTTGTTGAGTTTCAGAACAGGCAATCTCATGCGAAGTGTACGGCGAAAGGAGAAAGTACGTTTCGACGAGGTGGCTATGTATACTTGCACTGAACTCGTGGCTAGTTTGATGATAGGAATATTATAGTTTATTCGTGTCTTATGAACTTCTGCTAAGCGCGGAGATAAATGTGCAGCATTTGTGTCAGGTGTTATCCCCGTCATGATTAACAAAAAAAAAAGTTCTTTGATACAGTCAGCATCGATTTTTTTTTTCTGCTGACTATTTTGTTTGGCATGTTGTTAAGAAGGTCAGTGTCGCAATGCCAAATTCGGCACAACAATATGCGTGAACTTATCGAAGCTCTAACCATATTGGTTGCTTACTGCAGAAAGTATTTCTTCCTATTTCAAGTATTGCTGCGTACATCACACAGCTTTGTAAATCGTAGCGAAAGTTAACCCCACCAAACAAAACTACATTGCAGATAGAAAAAAATGTATCTGAATAAAATATCGTTTATGAAACGGCAGTTGGTTGCTTCGCGTATGTGAAGTTAAGTCAAATTCTTGATTTCATCTTTCTTTTTTCTCTCAACCACCCGTAAGGTTAATATTTGCGCTGTAGAGTTCAGCAAACTAGATTAAGTGGTGTCACCTGATATCTATTGCTTTCTCTTCGCAGAGAATCCTCAGGAATCTTGGCAACTTGTGATAATAAAATATTACTCCACACCGTTCCCGCTGCCACGGTTATAGAGTGATATACCGTGGCAAAAGTAAATACGTAAATAAATTATTCGGGTAAAGTTTCTTTACTTCTTAACATTTCAAACGACGACATGTATGTTGAATGCTGGCGATGGCAAGCAAGCAAGTGTGCGTGCGCGCGTTGTTTACCTTGACCAGACCGTTTTCGTTAAGACTCTTGATTATATCGTCTTCCACAGCTGCATTGCAGCTGGTACCATGCACACACACAAAAAAGCTCCAGGTGGTCGAAATTCATCCGGAGTCCCACTCCGCCGTATCTCATAATCAGATCGTGGTTCTGGCTCTTAGAAATCCGGAATTTATTATTATTATTTTAAACTGTAACGTTACTTAAGATGGATGCCTTTAGCTTAGCTATTTTGCCGTACGTCTACATACGGCGAGTATTGGAACACAGCCTGTAAATAGTTACAAGCAGTCTGGTAATCGAGGCCAGCAATTGCTCCGCCTGAGCGTCTCTCGAACGTTACCACATGTACAGCGTATCGATGTCTTTTAGGAACGCAAGAAAAAGAACGAGAAGCTATCTCGTGGGTTGTAACAAACCCTTCCGGAAGCACGAGGTGCTGCAGGCACGCACGTGGAACGCTTTTCTTCTGCACGTTTTAGAGATCAGCGTCCCTTTCTTTCATCGCGGTATATCTTGGGCTCGCGACCACAGAAAGTGTTCCGTGTCTCCGAGTGAAACACACGTAACCTGCCGAGGGCGTACCAAGAACCGGTACGTGCCCTTTTGAATAGCATGCTGACGAATAGACAGAACTTCCTCCTTGGCGAGAGCGCCTGGTTAATTCAACGCTTTGTGACCGTTTTCTGTTTCTTTATTTACTACAGTGCTGCTGATCACACGTCAATAGTAAGTGATACTGAAGTGCCCCTCAGAGGGGCAATAGAGCGGCATAAGTGTGATCGAGGGTTCGCGTCGACACATGTCATAAAACTGGCGCAGTGAAATCCCACGCCAAGGCAAGTTGGTTGCGGAGCAAGACTAGCCGGCACTGTCGATGTTGACAGGCGTTCTCTGATTGTTTACAGCTGAATCGTTTTATTGCCGTCGAAGGGATCGTGCGGCCGTTTTATGTACTTTCTCATCTAAAGCACGAGAGAGAGAGAGAGAGAGACAAAACTGACTTTCTTTTTATTTATTTTTTTCACATTTAGGTTGCAGTCAATGCTTATGTCAATGATTCAACTTTAGTGCGTCATTTATTGCAGCTTAATGAACTCTTGACATGGTCTACGATTCTTAATTTTCTGTGTGTCACTTTCTTTTTATGTTCAGGCTTATTTTTTTCGCAATGACTTCGTACAATGAAATTGTGAAATGGTACCGACTATTATAGAGCGAAGGACTATGCCGCCACCTCATCCGGGCTTGACCCGTAAGGAGGCGGTTTTATACCGACAACTTCAAACGGAGTCGTTATTCACCCCGGTGCTGATGAGGCACGTGTGTCCAAGTGTTTATGAAAGTGATCTGTGTTGTGTGTGCCGAAAAGAAAGAGCCACTGCAGCTCACATCCTTTGGGACTGTGCTAAGAATCCGCATGAAGCTGCAACACTAACAACGATCCCGCCGCGGCTCGAGGCCGCAACGAGATGCTATGACCAAGTTGTCCAAACCCAGGCCGTCCAGCAGATCTCGGCGGCCCTCGAAAGGCAACGACTGAGCGAAACCGGAGGGAGGCTGCCACCCCAAAGGAGGGGCAGGCGCGGTCGACCAAAGGGAATAGTGCGGCCGCGGCCGAAGTAGAGGCGCCACACGCCGCGAAGACGTCGTGGCCGCGTCACGGTAACGCCTCCCTAAACAGGGGAAGGCTAACCGTTCTGCAGGCGTTCACAACAAAGTTTCGTCACTCACTCACTCACTCACTCACTCACGCGGGAGCCGAAGAAAAGTCGGCGCTTTCTGCGGGCGTCGATCTCTCCTTCGACAAACAGCATCAGCAAACAAAACTACGACAACGAGGGCGACGGCGACGAGAACAACGTGACGATGATGTTTACATAAAAATAATAATCAAATTTATTAATGCATGTGCCCAAAAAGAAACTGTCGGTCTTGGTACTGGTATTCGGTTGGCTGCATCAAATTGAAGACAATTTTGAAACAATACGCCAGCTTGGTAACTGTTGCACGAAAGAAGACAGATATGTAAATATCGAGGAACAAAAACAGCACATTTATAATAATGATAATTTTGTTGTGATAGTAAATAGCATTGTTCGGTGTTTCGGGAATTAGAGCTGTGACATGAACCGGAACGCTGCTATAAATATGGGCAGTTGTGAAAGATGTGAATTTCGTGTGAGAGTACATTGCGATCACGCAGAATCCTTGCTGAAGGCTTCTTGAGTCGTCTCAAGGGGGTATACGCGGACAAATACAGTGATATTTTTCGCGACCTGCCATGCATGGGTTAAAATTACAAACACAATCCGAGCCACGAAGACCTTGCTGTTATACTTACGCCAATCAGGTCCTATAAATATTGTTTTATATTTTCTTAGTCATATGAAATTTATTTATTTATTTATTCTTATTTCCATTGAAAATGTATCTCTCGTTCTCTTGTTCTCAAGTGCGTATATGAAAATGTCTAGACTCCTTGGTTATTGCTCGCGTAATTCCTAAATTTATATCCTTTAATATTTCTGCACAATCAGAGAGACCCTTTAGAAGCTTGAGTAAGTAATAAGATTAAGTCAGATGTGGTTCATCTGCCTTTAAAAAGTATTCTAAACAAAGCCAGGAGTGAGAGCGAGACATTTGTTCACCGTTGACCTACCCAGAGTACCGGTATCGAAGTATGTAGACGCAAGTTTCATCTGATCACTCGATGCTTATTACTCCGGCAAGTACTGTTTCTAACGACAGCGTCGACAGCGACTACATATGTACAGTCGCGTTCACCATGAGCTGCGGCACGGCACCCGTGGTCGGAACGACCTAAACGCTGCACGACATGCGAGAAATTGTATAGGAATAAACGCCATGGCAAGCGCTGGTATTTACTAAACCAGTCTTTCGTATGTCGTCGCAGCAGTGCTGTCTCGGAGTCCCTTAGACCACGGGCACAGTGTGGCGACGCGACTTGGGGATTGTCATTTGGAAGTAATGCTGGAAGACCCATAGCCAGTCAAAGAGAGCCGAAGAACAAGTCGCCACCGACGACAACCTAAGACCGCGAGGCTTGCGCCCCGAGCTAGAGTGCCCTACTATTGCACCCCGAGCCTTGAGAGACCCGGTTCGGTCATGGGGTTTCCTGCATACAAAATTACTGGAGGCTATTTTGGCGCTGCGATCGCCCGGCTTCCATGTGAATGGTAAGTGTAGTACATAAATTTACCGTAACCTCGTACCATTATGGCTTGGGACGTTCTTGTGGCTGTATTTATTGCGCTTCATTTGTCTAAACTTCCAAGCAATAGTATATTTTAATGCATCAAGGCGATAAGTTTCTTCCGCGCACAAGTATATCCATCTCGAATAATTGCGTTTATATTGCAATGTTTTGTTCGGACTCGATAGTTTGCACAGTCACAAACCCGTGTGAATACAGAAGGGCGGAGGTCAAAAAAAAAGAAAAAGAAAAAAAAGAAAAAAAGAAAATACACGTGTCATACCAATCATTTCCACGCTGACTGAACCAGCATATTGGCAATCTCCCCTAAATACTAGCGCCAGAGTGATTCCCCTAAGCCAGTGCATTGCCGAAAGCTCGACGTTCGGATCCTGATGAAGCCCGTACCTTTGTCTGGCCGACCTTCGGCCTTCGGCTTCCCTCCCTTGCCGCACGCCCTACGATGTCATTCTAGCGCTAACAGATAGTATTGCAGCAAGCGTATTGATCCTGCGGAAACACCGGATTCAGAGAGTTTTGGGAGCAACGGGGCACGGCTGGCAGCATCAAATGCCTTGCTTAGGTCACAGCAAACAGTGTCCCGCTGGCTCATGTTCTAGACCGCTTCCAGTGCGTGGGCCATAAGGCTGACGAGGCTGATTGCCATTGAACCATCCGCGATGTTGATTAGAGATTAGGTTTGTACGTGAGCGCTGTACACATGTGATTAATAGTTTCAGGACAGACTGAACAATTTTCGAAGAAAAGTAGAGGGGAGATATTGGTGTGTAGTTTTTCGCGTCTGTTTTCGAACCATAATTGTGAGCAGGAACGACACTAGTATAGAAATTAGGCACGTATTTATTGCGATAGCAATGATATGGACACTCCAAGCAAATTTGTACCGTCGGCGTTGCCGTGCTGATATTTAGGGGTGTGCTATATGACATGTCATGTTATATGCCATGTTGCATACGCGGGTTATATTGCTACACTATTCTATCGCTAAAGTTGCTCATACCAGGTCTTACATTATGAACTAAATTGTTCCTCAGAATCTTGAGAATGGCAGCGCACAAACAAATGTCATGAAACTGAACACTCACAGAGCATACCTTTTAACTTAAATCTTCTCAGACTATTAAACATTACAAGTGCAAAACAATAACAGAGCTCAAACCTGAAAGCGATAAAAATGTTAGTGACGCGGCTCTTTACAGGCAGCTTAGTGAGCCATGTCATTACAGGGCTTATACAGAGCGTGGTAAAGCTTTCAAAGGTGCGAGAAATGTTGGCGCACCGCGGCGCGGATATCGCGTCTCGGACCCGAACGATGGCCAGAACAACGTCCGAGAGGTTCGAGCACAACGTTAAACCTTGGTATCGCAGGCAGTGCTTCGCCCTTCTGGCGATCGCTACAATTTTTTTTTTTTTGGAGCTGTTGTATATGCAAGACAGTAAGCTTAGCACTGAAACACTTAAAGAGATGTGAATGCCGTCATGACCAGATTACATTGACGGATTTGCATTGCTAATACTCTTGACGGCCGGCGCTTTATTAGTTGACGCAGCTTGGCGCATCACCACTGCGTAACGGAAGGTAGGACGTAATGGGGCCACCTTCTGTGCTGAAAACTGATCGAAAGCGTTTTGCAAACATATTTGAGTCGGCATCGTCATAGTTTCAAGATTGCTAGCTAACAGAGATATATAGCGGTCTGCTCTACATGATGTTGACATGACTTGCAAATATTTCCAGAAAGTTCTGGGTTTTCTAGAAAGATAATTTTCGTTTGAGGTAACGAATGTAATTAGTGTGATCGCTGCAGGTCATAACGTTTCTCAGTGACATCGGAACTCCTCGAATTCAGCCTTCCATTTCTCCGATCCGCTCTTCACTATTCCGTGGGCGCGCCCTTTTACATCTTAGTGATCTGCAGAGTGCGGTCGAAAACTAAATTGGTATCGTTCGGGCCGATTTCGCTTCTAGGATTACGCGCACACGCATCCCCCCTTGCAGGACGCCAGCGAATTCTCCGGCTTATGGAGAATGCATACGGCCACGCTATTAAGTCGAAGTTCAGCTCCGTATTACGTGTACGTAGTACATCCACCACGACGACTCCCGTGCCAACGATAACGACACTCCAAGCGATCGCCGTATTATCTGCTCGACAGCGTGCTCGAGCAAGATTGTCTCTTCGATTCCCAGCTGCCGTTCGTTCGCTTCGCGCAACCTTCTCCGCTGCGGTGAATTTCCGATGAAAGTGCGCAGCTCACGTCCAGCTCTTTTTTTTTTTGGCACTCCATCTCCCTATCTGTCAAGCGAAGCCGCGTAAATCAAATAGCCGATGATCAGCGCTTGGCACCGCGTAACCGACGTGCGGGACGTGCTCGCGGCATGCGAAGCTGGAAAGCATATGCAGCACGCGCGATAGGGTTGGGAATCGCCGACATCTCTCCCCCTCTCTTACGCGACGGAAAGAGGCACCCAGCGGGAGGCCTTGCCCATCGCGAAAACTAGTTGCCCGCTGTATATTCAATAGACTATACGTGCTGTCAAATCGCTGTGAAGACAACGATCAGCAGATATGCGTGTGGTGTGTGCAGAAGCTTTATCAGTTCACCTTTCGGCTTGTGTAGGGCTTAAACAAGGGCACGGTACCTGGCATGCTGTCTCGTGCGTTTGAGGATCTTTGCGAACGGAAGATTCTCGGCAGCCGGCGGCAGCTTTCCATGTAGATATATATATATATATTGCTGAGCGCGAGATCGCGGCTTCGATTACCGCGGCCGCGGCGAACTAACAAGAGCCGAATACGAAAACTGTCGTGTACTTAGATATACATACAGGTGTGCATAAAAAACAGTAATAATTAAGTGCTCAAAATTAATTTGTACCTGTTCACATGGATTGCCACTTATCCTACCGTGCAGCTTTGGGCCGTTGAACCATTGTGATTATTACTACAATATCGAATTCTACTATAACGCATTCTGACGCAGCAAATTATGCCTTGTGTTGAACAACTCTGCGCGAACGTTGTTAATATACGGGTGAAAATTAAGAAATCGCCTGTGGAAGATAGCTTAATTCTTTTTCTTGAGCGGGATTATTCAAAGAGGCGGGCATTGCTAGCATGACTAATGGAAACACATACTCATGCAATGAATTAAAAAATTGGCAGTGGCTTAGCTCGGCTATGCCAGGACATACGTAGCGAAAGCTGAGGCATAGCATGGTTAGCCTTGGTTAATCTTGATTGCAAGTCCAGGCTAGTCTGGTTGTCTAGCTATGTTGCGGCGTTTAGCCAGTCGTTCGGCGCGCTGTTCGTCTGTTTCCTGGGCGATTCGTTTCCTCTTCATCTCGTTCCGATGTCGATTCCAGACCTCCTCCTGCTTATCAGAATTGTCGCCGGCCATACCGCCGCCTCAACTGTGGTTGCGGCGCACGCGAGCTCTCCTTTTCAATCCTCCTACATTTTATCAGGCATGCGACGCAGCTGGCGAAGCGAGCGGAGGCGAGCGCAACGACGAGGAACTCGATGCGATGTCATGTGCCTCCTCGGAGCACGGCCACGGCGAAATCGCAAGTTCGCGGCCGGTAAGGCTTTCGCTTTAAAAGAAAACCGCCCAAGCGCTCCGCATAGATGATTAACCAGCGAAGCTGAAAACTGCGGCGCCGGTGTTTATCACTGGGCCCGCACGTCAGTGATGGTACCCCCGCAGTTCGCCGTTGTCGCTTGCGTTCGATGTCTCGAGTACGCGCGGCGGCGTGGTTAGCAGCATCCGCCCGCCATTGACGCTTGCGATTCTTCAAAATTACATAGCTTCAAAATTAAACCTGGCCGTCACGTAAGACGATGAGTGGCTCATACCCCCTTAAGCAAAGGCTCATAACCCCATAAACACGGCCTCCCCATTACGACGACAGAAGAGGAGTGAGATCGTTGTTGTTGTTGTTGTAGCCTGTGGCACGTGTGGCTCCTACCCACGATGGGGGATTAGCCAAGAAACGGGTGGATTATTCCAATATAATATAGAGCATAAATTTCCTATAATGTCTATGGGAACAGCATTTAATAGGGTTGAATTACCACCTAAAATAAAATCAGGAAGGTGCTGTTGAGATTCTGCTCTGGAATGATGAGCGGCAACGGAGCTAGCAGTGGGAGAAGACGACGGCGCTCGAGTTATTGCTGATGGTGATAGTTTTTTACACACAGGCGCGGACAGAGGCATTTTCGTTTCGCCTAGCCATGTAAAGCTTCACGTTAGAAAATAATTAGTTAACGTCTTGACTAATTACACCAAATATTGGAATTCACATATTGTAGCCAGTGAGTTTGCGAGGCATACCCACTGGAAATCAATTTCCAGGATGACACTAGCCTCGATCATCAATTATCAATGTCGGTCAGGTATGTCATCTGCAACAGCCGATATTTAATTCTTTTTAAATTTAAAAACCATCTCGTATACTGAGTGCTCGAATCTTAATTACATTCGTGTACGGAACGATTCACTCCAGCTATAATACTGGTTATGGGGCCGCCGTAAGGCTAAAGACTGAACCGCACAGGGCCAACAGACAATGAAGCCAAGGCGAGCATCGGGAATATTGAAGGAAGGAAAACTTTATTTGGTCCTGCAAGTAGTGATAATTAACCACTAAGCGGGCCGCTCCCACGTCGGGACCGGAAGGCCAAGCCTCACGGCCACGTCGTGAGCCTGCTGGACAGCCCAGAATTGTTCATCCAGGTCCGGGCTGCGAAGTGCAGCCTCCCACCTGGACGCATCCTTGATCGCCGAGTCTTCAATTCTTTCGCAAGACCAGAGCATGTGTTCGAACGTGGCTAAAGCACCGGAATCTTGGCAATAAGGCTCTGTATACGTCTCCGGATAAAACATGTTCAGTCTCCGTGGGCAAGGATAAGTACCAGTCTGTAGTAAGCGTAATGTAACTGCCTGAGATAGTTTAGGATGCGGCAAACTGTAAACCCTGCGATTAAGAAGGTGATACTTCGTGATTTCATTGTATGTGGAAGGGGAGTCTCTGATCTCGGGGAGTACCGCCGCGCCGTTGTGCGAGGCAGAGCCGAGGTCTCGCGCTGCCTCACGAGCGGACTCATTGAGATTCGGAGGGGCTCCCTCGATCATACCAAGGTGAGCAGGGAACCAACATAAGTAGTGTTGAGAGATCTCACATATCTGCATAATTTTAAAAGCAACCTTAGCCACCGAGCCCTTCTCAAAAGCCCTAACGGCCGACTTTGAATCGCTATAAACAAAAGGCCTGCGCCTGTCAACCAGGGCGAGCGCAATAGCCGCTTGCTCCGCGACCTCTGGCCTATCAGTCCGAAAGGTAGCAGCGTTAACGACACTGCCCTCATTGTCCACGACATCTATGGTAAACACCTTTCTCTCCTCGTTAAAAGAAGCATCGACGAAGCCAACCTTCTGATTCTCGTCACGAATAAGTCTCAGCAGGCAAGCTCCCCTGGCCTTTCTTCTTCCAACATTTCGCTCCGGATGCATGTTCCTGGGAACAGGCTTGACGTGATACCGATTACGGACCTTCAAGGGAATACCGACATGAAGCTGCGATATCTTCTCCTGAGGAACACTTAACTCTCTCAGGAGAGGACGCAGATGGTGCGTCTCTCTACGACTAGCACGGGAATATTGAGTGCGGTTTAAATTGGAATGTAGAAAATAATGAAGAAAAAGGAAATGAAATTGGACAAAAAGATAATGTGTCGCCGCTGGGAACCGAACCCACAACCTCCGCATTGCGCGTGCGTTGCACTACCAATTGTGCTACGGCGACGGCTGTCAATTGGTCCTTGGCTTCATCGCCTGTTGGCTTTATGTGGTCACGTTTAACAACATCGAGCCCCTCAGTTGCCTTTTGTATCTCATTCATTCGTTGTGAGGATTTTAAATCTGGCAGCCTTGATGTCATTAGGTAGAATGCGAGGGTTTATTAGTTACATGCCTGCTCTCCTAAGATCAGGTGCTATGTGACGCCATCGGGCAAAAAAGGATGTTCCACATCCGCCCTCCTTGGCTCTGAGTGACGCTGGGTATAACACTCCTGGGACTAGAACTGGTAAACATAAGTATACCCAAGTTACTGGACGAATTGATAGCCGTCGCGGTAGCACAATTTGCAGTGCAAAGCGAGCGTTATGCGGAGGTTGTGGGTTCGGCTCTCACCGGCGACAAGTGATCTTTTTGTCCACTTTCATTTCCCTTTTCTTCATTATTTTGTGCATTCCAATTTAAGCCACAGTTAATTTCCCCGATGCCTTCCTTGGCTTCATCGTCTGTTGGCTTTATGTGGTCATGTTTAACAAGATCGAGCCCCTCAATTCCCTTTCTTCTCTCGTTTATATATATATGGGCCACGCATCGATCGTACCTGGCACCCTCACTCTTATGGTCGAAGGCTTGGTCGAAGGTCGAAGCCATAGTTTCACAAGACCCAGAAAACGCACCGGCCTCGGGGACAAGTTTCGTCAGACACTGAATGATCACGCTGCTCACGATATGTTGACCAGGTTCGGCAGACAGGGCCGGGTCACCTGACGTCTCGTCCCCGACATGGTATTCTTATCTCCCGATCGTATAAACGTGGCGTATAGGTTCTCGATGTGGCGCGGCAGCTTTCAGACAGTGACGCACACACTCTCGATCTTCTCTCTCATGCGTTCACGCATACGCTCAAAGCCATCAGCACAAATAGCGCAGGCACACATACAACATATGCGCACACTCTTGCGTGCACACACACACATATACACACATCCGTGTGCACGCACACATGGGTGTGCAAAATGGCGAACTGGGCGAGTTGGTGCGGATTCATGGGTCGTCCTGTTTTCTCTTGCTTTCGTTGCTCCTTCGCACTTTTCCTAACTACGAACACACACGTGCACACAAAACACGCGCACGCCCTTATGCACACGTGCACATATACACTGACCAATGTGCACTCGTACACACACATGTACGCAGAATACACAAGCACTCACAACGCACCCACGCATACAGACGCACGCACGTGCACTCTGTTACGAGCACACCCTTACGTGCGCACTCATCCATGAGCACACACACAGATACAGACGCACCCATGTAAACTTCGACACACACACGCGCGCGCATTGCCTGGTTCGTATACGCACGCAGCCTTATACGCGCACGTGCTAACACGCATTCGCGGACTCCTTCTCGCGTGCTCACATGCGCGCACATGCACGAAATGAGTGCGCACCGGCGAGCAGAGCAATAAAGAATTGAGACAGCATCCTCCGCGCATCACGTCCGCTGCATGCGCGCGAGTCGGAGATGGTATCGCGAGCGCGGTGGATGCCATCCGGTAGCGGACGATGGAAATCGCGAGTCTCGTGTACTTCCGTGTCCCGCAGTCACCCAACGCTTCTCCATTGCGAAAGTTGTCAAGTGTCCAGAGAAAAAAAACGAAAAAAAAAACGCGCGAGAACACACGGCGCGCTTCGCGTCAGACATGTCTATGCACGTGCTCAAAAGTGAAAAACACGTTTTATTTCTCTTTCAAGTGGTTTGAGAATATTGATTCCCCTGCATTAGTGAAATGCCCTTAAGAAACGATCGAATTAAGTCAGACTACATTTTTATGGCTCCTCGCTGAACAAACGGAAAGATAACACGAGGCACTTGCCGACGGATGAGGACATAGGTCCGTCGACAATACGTGATAAGACTTTAGATTTCAATATCAAAATAAGTTGTGATGGCGAGCATTCTTGCGTAGCGATCGCCTAGCGAGAGAAATGAAGCGCGCAATAGGAAGTTTGCTGATTGATAAACTAGTCAAGACCACGTGAAGATGCCGTCAAGGCAAGACGGGAGACGGGACGGGGAGATAGAAAAAGTAATGCGAAGACGCTAACCAGTGCGTTTGTAATAGTTGACAATCCTACACGCAGGCACATAGGTAATATAGAGATACATTCAAGGGTATGGAAATATTCAACTTGCAGCCCCAATATTTGAGAAAATGTGAAATCAGAACACTAAAAGTCCTTTTTATCTAAGATGGTTCGACAAGCACGACAGAAAGAAATAGAAATTTTCTTGAATTGAGCATGCACAAATACTAAAAGTGAAAGAGAAAAAGCGCAAAAGGAAACATAAGAAGGTTATCTAGAGAAATAATTGTGTGTTTGCTATTCGTTTATTCATAGTGCGGGCGTCCTTTTCTTTATTTTTTTGTCATGGGTTCATGTAGGAGCGAACAAATAAAACGTGTTTATTTGATGCAGAGTACTATATAGGTTTTGGAGTACAGGCACCACGGAAAGAAAACCCCTAAAGGAAACAAAACATTGATCACGCATTCGCTGTAGTCCACGCAACAATGCATACAGCATACTGTCTACCGGTCCTGAGGTAACTAGACAGACTTCTGTATTTTATCCAGTAATTCTAACATTCTCAATATTAATATATCACCTGATAGCCTATTCCAGCTCCCCACAGATATTGGGGAAACAATTAATATTTTGAAATGTACCAGCGAGCAAAGGAAAATATTCATCAGCCCTTCCACTCTGTGAATAAGATCGACGAGCGGCGAAGCTGTGGTGTGTTTTACCTCAGTCGACGCATCTATGTACGCATAGGTATTACGCTCAACACGAGTCCGGCCCATACCAGGGGACGTATTCTGAAACGTTCGCCGCGGCGAACTTTTCGCACTGGCCACGCCTCCGCCGTAGCGGCGCGCGCTGAATGGCTGCTTTGACAAAACCGGAAATTCAGCTGGCGCAAGTGAATTTCCGGTTTTGTCAAAGCAGCCATTCAGCGCGCGCCGCTACGGCGGAGGCGTGGCCAGTGCGAAAAGTTCGCCGCGGCGAACGTTTCAGAATACGTCCCCAGAACTCCGCGGGAACTGGGGATAACGTCGCTTGGGCGACTGTGACGTAACCACAACACACAACGCCCACTGGTGGTAACAGTGTGTACTACAGGACGCAGGTGGCCGTTAAGCCGAGCCTCGATGCGAGCGACGATGTGCGTCGACCGGGGGCGCAGTCAAAGGAGTGCGCGAAACAAAGCACGCTTGTTTGTAATTTGCGATTGAGCGTACTTCCTAATTAATTGGCTGAATTAAACTTGGAAGGACTAAGAGTTTTGTTGTAGCGGACAAACATTGGTGCTGTCCGTTTCCCTCCCCTACGCCCATGTGATTGCACAATACATACAACTTCACTGTGAACTACGTAATTATGAAAAGTAGATGATACTAGGCGTAGTGTTAGAGTCGTCTTAGCGGCTATTTGTCAAATAATTTCTTTCGAAATGGTTTCGATAAAACAAGCGTTACAGCCGTTTTCTGTAACCATACTCCTTCCGCAGACGGCATGCATCGACAGCAGACGGGAATTCTGTAACGTTTACAACTTCAATGTGCACCAACTAATTATGGCAAGTAAATGAAACTCGGTGTAATGATAGAGTCGTCTTAGCGGCCAATTTCAGTATGATATTTTTGCAAGATACCTACATTAGATCGGGAGTTGCAGAGCATTCGCGAGAATCTGGAGACAAACATTTTGTCGCGTCGACGCAACGCGTAGACGGACGGGCATCGACCACCGTCGGAGAGTAGCTATACTATAGAGCTTCGTTGAAAAACAAAACAAAACAAAAAGTTTGGTTAATTTTGCAGTGGAATTTGCCATAAGACGAAAGTTAAAGGTATGGATTCAGAACCAGTTGCACCTTTGTTTGCACATTCGCGAATAGAAGTAAATGACTGCATGTGCGCAATAGTTTCACTCGGAAGATATTTTTCTCCGCACACCCCTTACCCCGTGCAGTGCTGTTGAGGTGTCCTCCTGTGAGAGACAGTTACGGCACTGCACTTATTTCTTCCATTTCTCTTTAAAAATCACTTCACACACACACACACGAAGCAATGACGGCGATAACAAGCACGCGAAGCCTGTGCTGCTGTGCAGCGTAAACAGCGCCTCGGAGTTTACCAGGCGTCACGTTTTTGCAAACAGTTTATTGCAACAAAAGAGGATACGAACGCTGCGAGCCACAGTGACAGCGGACTTAAATTAGTACGCTAACATACACAAACAACGAAGCATTGTATACACGAAAGAAAAGTCCTAGTCATTCCAACAAGGGGAATTTTATTGAACAAGCTCTTATTTGTGCGCGTAATTACATAGCAAGATAAAGCGAACACAAAACTTATACAGATGATAGCTGGTTTCTTGCACACTAAGAATTTGACTTCTAACGGTGAACATGGCGATGGTTTCATACGAAAGACATGTATCAAGAATCACAAGTAAAATTAAGAGTGCGTAAATGTAATTGTTATAGAAAATAAGACAAACAGCTTTAACATGTAACACTGGAGCTACGGTTATACAATGTTTAGTGGAACGAAGTACTCACTAAGAAAAGGATGGTAGAGGATCAATGTGGCACTGTAACATATTGTATTATGTGTATAGTATTAACTAGGAACTATTAGTTAGTGAAGGGTGCCGTAGTATGCCATCTCCGAAGAAAGGCCTCTTCACCACTGGCCTCTAGATCCTCGGAAAGGTGTTTCCAAGCTAGAAGCCTTATTCGCTGCATTGCAGGATAGGCCACATTTACCGGGTGCCTACGGAACTCTGCGAGGCTTCTTCTTTTCCAAATAAAGAACATAGCGCAAGTTATAATGAAGCATTCAAATAATCCGCGTCTTTTTATCGGTCTTTGATGCCCATGTATTTTGAAGGTGTGTTTGGCAAGTCTCCATATGGCTTTTGCAGGCGGGAACTGAAAGAGGGCATGTTGAGGAGTCTCAATATCGCTACAGTTGCGACTGCATTGGGCACTGTGCCGAATTTACGAAGACGATCTCTTGTTGGAAGAACTTCCCAACGACGCTTCCAGCCGAAGTCTTGCAGCTCTTTGGGTAACCAGAAATTGGGCCAGTACTTCCAAATTTCCCCTGAGGTATGCGATTTCTCCTCAGGGCTTAACTGTTTTTGCGTGATATCTTCAATAATGCTGCATACTTGACCATTTTCAATGTTTGAGCCAGGGCGTTCTGTGAGGATCATTTTCTGGATAATAAGAGCAGTGTGATAAAATGATGACGGGGTTTCAGCAGGAGGGTCAGGGCATCGTTTACCTGTAAGTCACTTGATTTATGATGGGTACTACCTAAGTACGTTAGGAGGTTCTTGCCAATATACTCTGGAAGCTTGGAGAGTGAAACAACGTTTTTTAATACCAGAATTTTACCTGTATTTACTATGTGAGTTAAACCTAGACCACCAAGTTTTGGCGGGAGTTGTAGTAGCTGCCTCTCTTACCAGCGGGGGCTTGTCGATCCATAGAAAAGATGACGTCAATTTGTTGAGTTGTATCCCAATTTTTCGAGGCATTATTGCAATTCTGGATGCATACTTGGCATATGCACAAACTTTAGTTTTGATTGCAAAAGCCAATTGCCAAGAGAATCTGAGACGCCGTTGCAAGTAAAGAACGCACCTAGTACTTGAACAGGATTGACATAGGTACGTTGTTCAAGGTGCTACTAGGAAATGATCTAAAGAGGAGAGCCTTCTGCTCATTTATGAGAGCACCTGGGAGTGCAGAGTAGTCTACAAAAATGCATTTAAAGACCCCATAGCTTCGGTTATCTCTGAGCTATAATAAGATGTCGTCAGCGTATGCACTAACTCGTACTTCGTCCAGTCCGGTCATTGGGAAACCTCGAATATGTTGATTGCTTATTATTTTTCTCAATAGGGGTTCTAGTGACATAATAAAGAGGGCTCGGCCTAACGGCATCCTTGTCGAACACCTCTGTGAATGGAGAAGCTGGGTGTGATTTCTCCGTTCACAATTACATCCCTAGTCATGTTAGAGTAAAGGATTAGAACGACAGAAAGCTTAGCTAGTCGGTAAGGATTAATAATGGAAAAGGGGGGTAAGGCGTGGAGACACGGATACAAGAGAAGTGGACAACAAAACATTGTTGTCCACCTCTCTTCTCTTGTGTCCGTGCCTGCATGCCTTACCCCCCCCCCCCCTCCCTTTTTTTTGCATTAGAGTAAAGGAGTTGAATAGAACGAATGAAACATCGTGGGAACTTAAGAATTTCGAGGATTTAGAAGAGGCAGTAGTGTCTAACTCTGTTGAAAGCCTTCGCTTGATATACCCATACAAAAGCACCACTAATTCGCTTCTTCTGGACAAATTCAAAGACATCTCGGGTTAGCATAAGGCTGGCATATATCGACCTCCCATGGCCTGAGTAGGCTTGGCAGAGGAAGATAATGAAATGCAGTAGTGGTTTAAGTCGTGATTGATGGTTGAAACTATTTTCTAATCCGAGTTCAGTGGAGTTATAGATCGCCAGGACGTTGGATTGGTCGGAGCCCCCTCCTTTAGAATTACCGCTATGCGGCCTCTGCCAAAAGAGGCAGGTTTCCTTCCTCCCTCGAAAAACATTTTAATCATTAAAAAGAAGGCATCTCCTATAGTATTAAAAAAGGTCTTGTAGAAGTTCGTTGTTAGACCATCACAGCCGGGGGCTGTCCTTGAACTCATTTCTCTCAGGGCTTGTTTTACACTGTCTAATCTGTCTAATGATGGTTCTTCATCAAAGATCGCAAGAAAATCTTCCTCTGGCCGTGAGATGACCTTACACAGCTAAGAGAGTTTTGTTGTGAAATCGGGGTGCTCGTTCAGCTCATCAGGTCCCAATTGCTGCGTGAAGTGCTCATGAATAGCTGCTGCAATTTCGTGAGGATCAGTTGTCGAGCTTCCATCTGCAACTTCAATTTCCGCAATTCTCATTTTTGCATTTCCAACAAAAGAGGCACAGTCTTCCATTGAGCTCAGAGATTGAAAGTCGCTTGATTGTCTGTGAGATTTTTCCTGAACAAGTCTGTTATATATTCTTCCTAAAACCTCAAGTTATTCCTGCGTGTAGGCCGTCATCGTGTCCGCCCGTCTAATTATCTGGATTCGTCGGGGCGACTCATTAACCTTTTCAGAAATCCTCCTATGCCTCGATCTCCCTTCTTCTTGCAAAATCATGTTCACCCACAAGAGAGAGAGAGAGAGAGAGGGGTGGGGGGCGTTTCTTCTCTGTGGTGGAATCTTTGTTCGTGTAATTGTCTCACACTTTGCTATCACTAATGGTTATGTATATATATATATATATATATATATATATATATATATATATATATATATATATATATATATATATATATATATATATATATATATATATATATATATATATATCATAAGAAGCCAACAAACAAAGGCACCAAGGACAGCATCGCACGCGTAAGCGAAGACGTGTGTTGGTGCTTCACCCGCGGCCAGTTGCATCCACTTTCATTTCCATTAATTTATCCTGTTTCTTCAACTCAATTAATAAATTCATGCAATTTCCCCTATGCTGTCCTTGATGTGTTTGTCGGCATCTTATGATATGTCTAATACAAATCGGGTCCTCGGTTTCCTTTCTCCTCGTTCACACACACACACACACACACACACACACACACACACACACACACACACACACACACACACACATATATATATATATATATATATATATATATATATATATATATATATATATATATATATATATATATATATATGGGGGAGGTCAGGAAAGCTGGTCACACCCCCTTCCCCCAGAAAAATGAAAACATCTCGCGTATGGCTGCAACAACAACACTAATAAATTCTATTAATGATGTGTAACATTTTTTAAATGAGAAACCTTAAGTTTTAGTCTTAAAGATAATGCCCTAGATTTTTTTCCCAATATTCTGTAAAATATAAAACCGCACCATTAAAGGCCCCATCTTGAATCAAAGTCGAATCAAAGCTGTCATGCAGGAAGAGATACTACCATGGCTGCCTCATATCATTACTCATCGCTGTATTTCATCCGTAGAAGAGAGGCCAACTCCATGCGGTAATCAAACAGACTCATAAGAAGGAAGAGGCTCCTAATGGTCCCTATTGGTTGTATTACGTAGTTTACCGCCAAAATCTTGACCTGGAGCCTATAGAATAAAGAACCGTGAGCCCGATGGATGGATGGGTGGATGGATGAAGGAGGCTCAACCCTTTGAATCGGGCGGCGGCTGCGCGCGCCACCTAGCCTTGAGTGGTACTATATGCATGCATACCTATGTATTCACTTCTTTACTTTTGCGTTGATATTATCCACCAGTCAGATCGCCTCCGTTTAGTTATTTCTACCTGTTCAAAGTCTATTTTTCAGCTGTCTTTAAAACCCAAGGTTTTGAATAGTTCCCCGTTACATTCAACTGCAAGGTGAAGTTGTTTACAAGCAAGCATCAAGTGTTCAGCCGCTTCGTCCTCCTCTCCAAACGCCCCGCACAACAAGTCTCTATCCTGGTATCTGGCTCGGTACGTTTTAGTCTGCAGTACATCTGTCCTGGCCTCAAACAACAATGAGCTTCCCTTCGGGTAATCGTAAATATTTTCTTTGGCTATTTCTTGCCTAAACGTCATGTATGTCTCTAATGCTGATTTGGTTTGCATCTCTATTTTCCACATACGCCTCTCTGTCTCCTTAACCTTTTTCTTGACGGATATGATTCCCTACCTGTCCCCTCACTGCCGCCCAAGTATTTTCTTGACAATTTTCTGGTTCGCTTCCTCCACCTTGTGTCAACATTAACCTTCCTAGCCCACCGCATTCCCCCCATTTTTCTCAATCGCTCCTCAAATGCTATCTTGCTACTAGCCTCTCTGCCCTCGAAAGAAGACCATCCCATATCCTCCTGCACCCCAAGATTTGGTGTTTTGCCATGTGCTCCCGGAGCGAGCCTACCCACACCACGTTGCCTAATTTCCAACTGTGCCCGGGTCTCTGCTCTCATACATAGAACTGCATTAGCAAAAGTCAGGCCCGGAGCCATCACCCCCTTCCATATCCCTCGTGCTACCTCGTACCTATTGTAGTTCCACAGTGCCCTACTCTTCGTAATCGCTGCACTTCTGTTACCTTTAGTCGTTACATACTTTTCGTACTCTCATTACAATGCTCATTACATTAGTCAATTACATTATTTATCCACACCCCAAGATACTTGTACTTATCGACTATCTCAAGCGTGGCCTCCTGCATCTTATGCTCGCCGCTAATGTTATCCTTAAAAATCATGACTGCCGATTTTTCTTTGCTGAACTTCAAGCCTAACCTGTCTCCTTCTGTACCACATGTTTCCATCAATTGCTGCCGATCTTCTGTATTGTCAGCCATTAATACAATATCATCCGCATACATCAGCCTTGATAATGACTGTTCAATCAATTTTCCTTGTTTGAAAAATGATAGGTTGAAGCCGAGTTCGCTTTGCTGTATTTTGGCCTCCAATCCTTGTAGGTACAGCATAAACAACAGGTGACAATGGACACCCCTGCCTAAGCCCCCGCCGAATCATTACAGGCTCCGAAACCTGCTTTTCCCATTGTATAATCACCCGGTTACATTTATAGATATCTTTTAATTTAATTTAATTTTTTAAATTTAATTTTAATCTCCCTTTCCCCAGTGTAGGGTAGCCAACCGGGCTCAGTCCTGGTTAACCTCCCTACCTTTCATTTATCATTTGCTCTCTCTCTCTCTCTCTCTTTTAAGAAATTTGCTACTCCATCTTGCACTCCTTAAGTTTCCAGAATGCCCCACAAGCCCTGTTGAAGTACACTGCCATAGGCTCCCTTGATATCCAAAAAAGCCAGCCAAAGGGGTCTGTGTTCCTTTTCAGCTATTTCAATGCACTGCGTCAGTGAGAACAGATTGTCTTCTAGCCTCCTATGCTTCCGGAACCCATTTTGTAGCTCTCCAAGCACCTCCTCGTTCTCTACCCATGCCTGCAGTCTGTCCTTTAAAATTTGCATAACCACCCTGTAAACCACTGACGTCACTGTTACAGGCAGGTAGTTATTTATGTCAGCTTTGTCCCCCTTTCCCTTATATATCTTTATCATCCTACTTAGCCTCCATTCGTCAGGTACTTTACCATCCACTAGCATTTTTCTAACCACCTCCTTTAATGCTTTCTTAGATTTCGGGCCCAATTTCTTTATTAACATAATTGGAATACCATCCAGGCCTGCCGATGTGCTACTTGGTACCCTCTTCCCGGCCCTTTCCCACTCTCTTTGTCCAAGCGAAAGCAGTGAATTGACCGGGCTATCCCTCTCCGACATACTGCATGTACCATTTCTCTGTTCTGTAAATTTTTCCCTCATCCTGGTTCCTATATGCTCCATTGCCTCCTCTTCTTCGAACCGAGTACCTTGAGCTGTTACTACCTCTGCTCTATACTTGTCCTATTACTCAAGGAGTTCAGATGTTTCCAGAATTTCCTAGCTGCCTGTTTATCTTTTTTATTGTTTACTTCTGGCAGCCATTGGGACCCTTTTGTGTTGATTTTCTCGTTGATTAAATAAGATGCTTCCCTTCTGCATTTTATGTAGTTTACCTATTTTCTCTCTACTTCTGCTTCAGGTTCTTCCTTACTTTTGCAATACCTGTGTTTCCTGGAGGCTTCGTGACGTTTCTCTATGGCCTTCTTAACCTCATCCTACCAGCTCTTGAGTTTTCGCATCCCTTGCCTTGTTCTCCTGACTAGCACCTTACCTAGCTCACGCTCAAATAGTCTCATTAACTTTGGGTAAGTCTAATCAGTTTCAGTATCCTCCGATATTTCCTCTTCAATTTGTTTGGCCGCTATTTCCACTTTTCTTCTGAGTAAAAAATCCCATCTGGCTGTTCCTCATTCTTCGTACGTGTTTTAGCTTCCCTCTTAAAACTCGATCAACTTGATAAGTTTGTGGTCGCTACCTATACTTCTGGAGCCCTGTTCATCTATAATCATGGCTCCTAATCTATCGTACATCCTATGTGGCATTAACGCATAGTCTATTGTCGAGTGTCAATCCCCTACCTCCCATGTATGATTCCGTCACACATATCAGTAGAGTTACAGACAACTAGGTTATGCCTCTCACACATATGCAGTATGATGTTACCTGTGGAGTCTGTGTACCCATTCATATCTTCAACATGCGCCATTCTCCTAAAACAATTATCTCACATCATTTTCATAGCTCATTAATGTCCGCTGCTATACAGCTCATATTGCACGCCTAGCGCCATCTGGCGCTTAATAATCAATTCTCTAGCAAGTTTAGCGTGACGCATGTCGGGAAGTGTGCAGACTCTCCGCTTTGTCTCTGGATGGCAGCACCATCTTGGCTCCTAATCGAACTTGCCCATCCAAGCTGTCATGCAAAGCGTCGCCTACGCGCTGCGGGGGGCCCGAAAAGTGCATACCTCGCGTGCCTGGCTCCTTAGATCATCTACAGATGTTTGCGAGGCACGAGTGTCCATTCAGCAGCATAGCGCCGACGTATTTCTTGCGCTGTTAACGGTCCGTCCAGCCGCCGACGTTGGCCGGCGCGCGTGTGGCGTCTGTTGTTCCGTCTGCTACTAGTTAGTTTCGGTTCTCTGCTTGGGTCTCGCTCTGACTCTCACTTAAACGGGACAGCGCGAGAGCGCGAGCGCATTCCCGAGGGGCCTGCTGCTGCCCTGCTAGAAGGCCTGCCTCCTGCTGCCTGTGCTCTCTCCTCCGGCGGCGATACCTCCTCTGCCTCCTCCGAGTGGCTTCGATCGGAGAAGCAACGTTGTCGACGCCGCGCAAAAGCGAGCAGCGGAGCCAGCAGGGGTGTCATATCGGCGTCGACCACCGAGCAGTGTGCGCGATGCGTTCGGTGACCGTCGCGGGCCGCCGGCGTCCGCGGGCGTCGCAGCACGCGCTTGGCGAGCGAAGCGGCCGCGAGCCCGGCGCGGGCTGACTCCTCCGGCGGCGGTGAGCTCTCTCCGATGGTCCGCGAGAGGCGACGACGCGACGACGTAAAGTCCACGAGGCTGCCGAGCCACCATGGGCAAGCTGAAAGCGTTCGACATCGTGCTGGACGGATACCGCAGCGTGTACCACCCCGGACAGGCGGTGCGCGGCAAGTGCGTGCTCGAACTCAAGGGTGACATGCGGCTGAAGGCGGTGCGCGTGTTCATGCGCGGACTAGCAAAGGTGCATTGGACCGAGTCGCGTAGCACGGGCAACCGGCTGGGTGCCTACACCGAGCACTACAACGCCGAGATGGAGTACTTTTTCCAGGGGCAGACACTTTTTGGCTCTGGTAAGTGCGCTCTATATATGCGTCATTTCTAGGATGCCACACGCGTCCGTGCGTCATACTTTCAGCGATGTATCGAGTGTCGAATGCCTACGTTGTTTGTGACATGCCGGTGTTGTCCGGTGTACGGTCGTCAGCAATCTGCGACGTATTGCCCGCCACATGACGCGGCTTTCGATTGGAACCTCGATTTGCGCACGGAGGATGGTTAAACCTTCTGCCGTGTGCTGTATCGAAATTTAAACCTCGCGCTCCGCGATCCTCCTCCTGGGCGTCCTTTCCCTTCTTTAGCTTGGTTTCATTTTCCAGCGCGCATTGCGAAGTTGCTCGAACTGCATGAACGCGCCAGCTGAAATAAGATTCCCCAAAAGATGCTGCACTGCTTCACCACTTCTCGAGACGGATTACCGATAGCTCGGTATTTATATAGACGTGTCTCGCACATATGTTATCTCTTCAACTGTCAATACTTAGCTTTCGGCCCAGGCATCGATGAATACGCGACAAACGCATACATGTGTTGCTGTCACCTTAATCGTGTCGAATACGGTGCAGCAGCTATCCCCGGTCACCGCGCAGGGTAGCCACTTCTCTGGCGGCCGATATCTTCGCCGTTTCTATAGGGAACGTGCCAGTCGACTGACTTGCCTTTCGTCGGCAGGTTGTTTGTTTTTGTTGGCCGGAGACCAGACCAAGGCAGCGGGTTTTCACTGCCACTTGAAAAAGAGAGAGAGGAAAAGAGATAAAAGAACGAAAAAGAAAGAAAAACAACACAAGTGGGGTGGTGTGGAGTCGAGAAGTCCAGAGCGAGCACAAACAAACAGCTTCTCTAGAATTTACGGCGCGGAGTAACTTCGCAAACAGCGTTCACCGAAGAATGCGACCGCTGATGCACGATGGACACCGTCGGCGCCGTTCCGTGTGGCGTTTGGCTTTTTTTCGAATTGATCCCGGCGTCTCCCGTTTACAATGCGTGCTCTCCAGTAGAAGCTCGCATGACGGCCGGCGCGAACGTGCAGCCTAAGTTTAGCTTCACTCCGAAATGCCTCGCGGAATCATTTGTCATTTCACCAACCTCCTGCTCTCAATTTGAAAAGCTTGAAGCTTCCCACGCGCCTCCCATCTAACAGACGGCGGAGGAATGTTTGGTAACTGGCGCACGCTGTGACAGTATACAGCTGTCTAGTGGCGTCTTACTAAAGTTCGATCTCAAGAAAGAAAGAAAAGCGAAAGACAGACAGACATAAAGATTGTGTTGGGCAATAAAATTTAACGAAAAATAAAAATAATTAAAATAAAAACTAAGCAGACAGACAGACAGACAGACAGACAGGCAGACGAACAGACACAACGAAACGCCCTCCAGAATTTTTTTTCTAGAAATAACATTACAAGAAAGACAATCTTTCCATTGAGAATAGTGGTCGCACAGAATTTCGTAACCAGCTGCGGACAGGCCAGTGTTATGTGTGCCGATTGACTACTGCAGGGTCTTTGAAAACAGAATGTGCAGACTTGATTCTCTTGGACGATGCGCGATACATCATTCTGCACAGCTGTCGTTATACAGGTGGCAAAACGGGTTCGCATTACGCAATTGAAAACGACCGTCGGATTCTGAGACAATTGTTACGTCGAAGCACGAACGGTTTCACGGGCAAGCATGCAAGGGCGAATTTTGTGACGAGAAGGCGATATTAACCCGCATTGTTCTTCAGCCTCGTGATCGTCAGTGGTATTACTATTACTTCTGCCTGAACGGTCAGAAAAAAAAAAGGGGGGGGGGAAACATTTCAAGGAAAGAAACAGAGAGAGAGAGAGAGAGAGAGAGAGAGAGAGAGTAGTGCTACTGCCAAGGCACGGGAATTACCTCCCCGAGCTATGAAAACACGCGTTTCGACGAGGAAAATGAGAAGACCAGCGCGATCTTATCACACCGCTTCTTCAAGGACGTGAAAAGAACCCGGCAAAAGAAGACAGGTCACGTGTTGTTATTGTCGTCGTTGTCTGTTGGTGTTGTTGACTAGGAAATACCCTTATCCTTTTCGCTGAAGCTGCAAAGTGTCGAACTTAAATTACACCAACCCGTAAACATGTGTTTACAGGAGCGCAACATTGTATCGATGTTCTTAGTCTTGTAGTGTGCATGCGTCAGCCATGCAGTTTTGAATGCCTGCAGTCTCGCGTATGTGAGCTTTTATACTGCTGCTGTTTATATTATGTATTCCTTGTTTTCTTTT
The DNA here is from genome assembly GCF_038994185.2 of Dermacentor albipictus. Classification (NCBI taxonomy): domain Eukaryota; kingdom Metazoa; phylum Arthropoda; class Arachnida; order Ixodida; family Ixodidae; genus Dermacentor; species Dermacentor albipictus. The sequence continues at coordinate 324,144,464 of NC_091821.1, read as the reverse complement.
GTTTTCTTGTGCATTACGTGTCACATGGGCCATGATAATTTTTCATGCGCGCTACCGGAGAGTTACGATAGTGTGTCAGAACGAAGGCCTCACGACTGTTCCCGTCTTAAACATTTTATTATTATTATTATTATTATTATTATTATTATTATTATTATTATTATTATTATTATTATTTAATGACGAAGATAGCACAAACGTTACTGTGGCCGCATGGCTCCTGAAGTGAAGACGACAAAGACCAAAGGGTCGGTGTCGTTGCTTTCGCTCGCGCTTTCGTTTCGCTGGAACTGCTGGGCTGCTGTCTGCGCCCTGGACCCGCTGACCGTCAATAAACCACCTAGCATTCTCGTTGATTCTCGTAGCATTTTCGTAGCAGGTCTCGTTGACGAACGGCCCCGCAGCTCCAGTTGAAGTGGGTCGCTCGCCGGCGTCGTCTGGCGCGGTCTCGGCGGGCCGAGTGCGGCTCCGGAGTTCCAGGGCGAGGCGTTAGGGCACCCCGCACCTCCACCGAATGCTGCGAGGTTTATTGACGCTTAGTGGCTCCAGCGCGGAGGAGAGCAGCCCAGCAGTTCCAGCCAAACGAGAGCGCGAGCAAATTTAGCAGCGGCACCGGCCCTTTGGTCTTTGTCGTCCTCACGTCTGGAACCATGCGGCCGCAGTAACGTTTGCGCTATCTTCGTCATTATTATTATTATTATTATTATTATTATTATTATTATTGTTATTATTATTATTATTATTATTATTTCTTTCAAAGAAAACAACGGTTTATTTCCGTGCCCATAAACGTGGTGGTCGCCGATGGGCACCGGGCAACGGAATGGCCAAGAGAGAGAGAGAGAGAGAGAGAGAGAGTCGGCCGCGGTTAAGCCGCTCTGGCAGCCTTGGCTCAAGATGACGACGCGCCGCCTGTGCAGGGGGTCTCACCATCTATGGTCTCACTCTGGCGCGACGGGATGGCGCCCGTCGAATCGCCCTTCTTGGCAGTTGACGACGTCGCGGAAACGCGGCGGTTTTGCTCGCTTCCAAACTCACAACTTTCTTTAACGTGCGTAATATATCCTCGTAGGTACAGTATACGTACCAATTAATGACGTGATTGGCATTCTTGGGATACTTCACGCACTTTCCTCTGTCTATATATGTGGCTGCCTGCCTGTCTGCCTGTGTCTCTAACTGTTCTGCCCGTCAACTTGGGTCGCTGGGTATTCCGTTGTCTTAATGGGCGGGACGCTGGGTTGCCGTGCTGAGGGAACCGGGGTTGAAACCAAGCGCCGGATCAACTTGGATCCAGTGGGATCAACTAAACATATACAAACAGCTAGTCAAGACCCCCCAAAAAAACTAAAACCCGCGATACGAGCACCGAAAATACGCTGAAAGCTCGCTAAATTCGGACAACAATCAGAATCACGTTCAAAATGTTTTATTGCGTATACGTAAGATACCGTTAAAAAAGAAAGAAACGATGCACCGCACAAAAGAATATGTTTGTTTTTGTCCATAATGGATGAAAATATATGAATTAGCAATATTATATGAAGTGTGTAAATGTATTGCGAAACGAAACTAAATAAAAATTCTACCGTGAGCTACAATCACTGGCCAGAAAGCAAGTTAAACTATCCGGTAGCGAATAAAATTACAGAAAATAAAAAAAAGGTCTCTTTCATCTTGACGTGGTCGCGCGTCCTGTGTGTATTTGTTCGCTGGCGTGGCTGGGTGGTCTGTGCCATCGCTAACACCGTATACCGTACTGCTTCAGTTAAACGATACCATTTAACTGAAGCAGCATTTAATCGTTACCTCGGAGACCGGCCCGCACAGTAAAGATGGGAGAAATGCGAAGTACACTGTCTGTGGATGGTGATGATATTCCCACTCACTTGCAAAAGGACCTGAATAAGCTGCATGATTGGGACACGTGAAGCACGAATTTGTAAAGAAAGATTGCTTGCTTTTGTCCATCAAACAAAAAGAAAAAAGAATAACACAATTACAAGAAAAGCGCTAAAATCCCGACGCCCACAGGAGAACAAATTTTCCCATTAGACCGAAAAGATAAAGAAAGGAAAAAGCGCTAAATTTAGCTGGATTACCGTTAAATTGGCAACTATGCTTGGTCTATTACGTGGCACTCGTTTGGTGCCGCTCTTCAATGAACCATTGCACGCGGATTTGGGACACTCGGCATGCGGGGCTGTTCATTGTGAGCATATTTAGCGCCAGCAAACAAGGACGGAAGGGAGACGACAACACAATAGCGCATTGTGTTGTCGTGTCCCATCCGTCCTTGTTTGCTGGCGCTAAATATGGTTTCAATTTACCAACACGCCCAACAAATGGCAATGTTCATTGTGAACACCTGTGGCGTCCACTCGGTTCACTGGATGTGCTATCGTGGATTACGCGGATAATAACAACAGTTACGTGCGCATTACCAAAAAGCCAGAGGACACAAGACTTCTGCGATTGGACAGGAACACGAAGAGTTCCTTGCGCTATTGTTGGAAATAAAATAAACCTGCACGCATCGTGTGGCACCTTACATATCAATTACTTCAGAATTTTCAAGAGAGATTCGCTTAACATCGATTCCAACCAGCGCGATGGATGTGCCGTCTTTATTAATTTGAAATGCAGTGTATTTTCCCGGCAAGCGTCCTGTATCCGATCAAGGACTCTGTCCTGCAAGGACGCGATTAACACGCAGCAGATCGCAATCGAGCAAGTTGCGCTAGTGGTTCCGGAGAGCAGCGCTGGTCAGGAGGCGCTGCAGCAGTTTGGGTGTCCAAGGGGAACATGCTCACAACTTCCGATAGAGAGGCCATCGCGACATCTTGAATGATGACGCCTGCTTATATCGTGGTTCGTCCGGTTCGTCCAACCACGCTCTGCTCGTGGCAGTGGCGGGCCAACTATCTCTAGAGTGCGGGGCGCATACCGCAGACCATCTGCTCTCTCTCTCTCTCTCTCTCTCTCTCTCTCTCTCTCTCTCTCTCTCTCTATATATATATATATATATATATATATATATATATATATATATATATATATATATATATATATATATATATATATATATATATATATATATATATATATATATATATATATATGTGAAATAGCGAAATATGAAATAAGTGAAATATAGCCTGGAAATGCTTCTGTTATATTTATGTTTCACAGACCGGGACTTCTTTATCAGTCACCCATCTGGGCCCAAAAAATGATCTGCATTTTCTGAACTTCCATTTATCTCTTGCAACTATATAAAACCTCAAGATGATACAGGGTCAAAGGGCAATGATTGCCCCACAGTGGCCCTGGATCCCGCGCAGTAGCAGCAGAACGGCACACACAAAGAATACACATTTGTTACAAAGAATCTGAATGATTCCACCACTACTTTTGACAGTGTGTGCGTGTTGGGGGGGGGGAAGGAGGGAGGGGGGTTCAAAGTGCTTCATTTCTTATTCTGCCGGGTGCGGCAGCGCGCTAGCGACGTCTTAGGTTCCCTGTTTACAAACGCGAAACTTGTCTACACGAATACATAATGTAATTTTCTGCTTCAGTGCCTCCTGCCAGGTACAAGGCTCGTCCAAGCGCTTGTCCATGGTCTCCCTGTTTTCGTTTGCGCTTGCTCTCTTGCTGTAGCTAACCCATAACTGCCACCCTTCCAGGTACAACGTGGCGATCGCACTGCACCCAAATATCGATCGGGTCGCCGACGCTTCGCTCACTTTGGCCTGTGACCTCTGAGCGTTCTGTCCCGCCATAGACAGCGCGGGCTCTGCTTATCCTCGAGGAGGAGGGGTCCTTCGCGGACCGGTGCCGAGCGCGAGGGCTGGCGGATGTCAATCCAAACAGAATTAGCCCGACGGCGCGGCGCGTATGTGCAACTCGCCCGCGTGACGGGCACCAGGCGCAGAGGCGCGCGCCTCACTAATTGGATCCTCTTTGGCCGCATTACGGGAATGGCGGCGGCAGACGCTACAGCGTTCGTCGCACGATGCAATTAGGGGGGTCGCACAGACATGCGAGCTCAGGTTGCGCACCGGGCTTCACTGGCACCGCGGGCTCGACTGTGCAGGCTCGCCTATACTAATAGAGCGGCTAGCCGATTTACCTGCGCCCGCGCTTCACTTAACTCGATGTACTTATTAAGTGCAGAGCAACGGAAGAGTGTTCAGAGGTTACTCTGTTTATTCTTACCGCGGGGACGTTCAGTTACATCGTGCATATGTGCACGTGTGAGCGACTGTGACCATTGAATAACGTCGCCGAAGGGCAGGGGAGGTTGATCCGAGCGTTTCTTATGCAAGTGGCAAAAGTCGCCTTTGTTTGATATCATAATGATAATGATAATCATAATAATGGTGTTAAAAATAAGTTAGAGGTGTTCGAATACTGAAATTTCTGAAACGATTACCAATATTTGTGAAGAAAGACCACGGAATATCGAATCAAATATAGAATATTTTTCGCATTTGTGAAGCTACCTGAAATATAAAATTAGCGAGGTGCTTGTTTCGTCAAAATAAAATAAAATAAAATTAGGCATTGACGTATACAGCTAGATAACGCCGTTCACAGTTCGGTTTCCGGGCAATTGAGGAGACTGCAAACGAGTAGCAACTACTTTCTGTTACCTAGGTCGCCACGAGAATGACTCTATTGATACGAGGGAATTGACAGCATATGTCACCACATGCGATGCATTGTTGCGTTCTCTGAAATAAGAAGAAAAGTGAGATACGTTCTACAATGACACTGCACATTGTTTCACGTTTGGAAAGTCTCACCATAGCGAAATTGGCTAAATAATAAATCGGGAAAATTCGTATAGAGGCTGCCTAAAAGCGAGTCATTCTTATTAAATGACTGAAAATTATTGGGAAGAAGTTAGCTGCCCCGTGCGTTCGTTCTGCAACCGTTGCCCCTGCAGCAGAATCATTCGGAACAGCCCTCTTCACACCCATCGTCATCGAGACTCCAGTACGCATTACAAAGAAACGGCTATTCAGCATCTTCGAATTGTGGATTCCCGAATGAAATACGAATTAAATAGAAGTAACCATTTGATTTCTTTTCGTAATTTCGAACGTCCCCCAAATAAATAAATAAATAAATAAATAAATAAATAAATAAATAAATAAATAAATAAATAAATAAATAAATAAATACAGACGAACAAATAAACAAATATTCCAAGAGGTGCACACGGGGGAATTTTAAGCCGAGCAGCTTTATGGTCTGCAGCTGAGAGTTGCATTATGCAATGTACGTGCACGCCGTCGGCACAGCGCGTGCGAAGCGAATCTCCGCCAACGCATTCTTTGAAAAGCATATGCACGTGTAGCGGAGACGGAGGCGCCCAAAAGCCGTGCAGCCCACGCCGTGCCCGTTCTTTGTTCTCTTGAATTTTTGGCCGCTACTCGAGGCTGATCCCTTCTCCTGCTCCGAGATCCACTGTCGCCGTTCCGAGATCCGGAACGGCGACAGTGGCACGCTCCAAGCGGTGGTGGCGGCGTCGGTGAGAAGATTAGCATCTGTGAGAAAAAAAAGGAACGCGAAATCACGTCCGCGCGTCGCATCGCATAGGACGACAGCAGCCGAGAGAAGAGTGCCGAGCTGTCACGCGGCCTGCCGTCGATAAGCGTGGTCAGAGGCAGCGAGTGCGCGCCACGGAGGAGCCGTTTGCTGAACGCCGCCTTGGCCACCGCGATTCTCTGCTTCGATCACGATGACGATTTACTGTTTAGGCTGTGCACTTTGCATAGTTCACCAGGGACGTTACGTATACGAGTTAAATTCCTGTTCTGGCGATAGCAAACTTGTTCGCGCCGGGCTGCACACGGGTACAATAGCCCCACTGGCCCCTGCGGGACAGGTATTGTGACGGAACCGGTTGCCGCTCTGGCTAGCTTGAAAGATGCAATGCCTCAGACAACGCTTCGAGGCGAGGACACCGAGCACGGGAACCCGGCGCTGTAATTGTGCTCCACGCGAGCACACGTTACGCAACTATAGTGTCGCGCTCGGTGTGAGCTACAAAGCTCGGTATGTGAGCTACAAAGCGCGACCGCTTTGCCGCGCACTTTCGCGTTGTGGCTGATACTGAGTGCGATAGTACATGTAAATGGATCAAAGCATACGGAAACGACGCTATTTACAATTAGCGAAGTGAAAATGGGGCGATTACGATATTGATAACGATAAGCCCTTCGTGAGAATCGGAAGCAACTAGCCGGAAAATGAAGAACACAGAAAGACAGGCAGGAGACACAAAGAAACGGAGCAAGCATGCACGCAACGAAATACAATCGCATTTCTCGGAAGATTTTCCTTGGGTGATGGACCCCTGGCAGCCTAGCCCCGGGCACCAACAGCAATAACCGTTGGACAAATAAAGTTTATTCCTATCCTCTCCTTCCAGCTAGTAGTTTTCCCAAAGCGTCCGTCTGGCAGACCGGGATTATATTCACCGGAATGCATTCTTTAGAACATACTGTCACGTGGTAGTGACGGTCAAGAACACAGTAGCAAAAGGTGAACGGCGAAACTAACTCCTTTATTGGGCGAACATGTGCCCATATGGCCTCGAGATCGAACACAGTCGGCTCCTAGCGGCGAGGTGACGAAGCTCCTAAGTGTGGATACCGGTGGCCCGTCGCCGCTCCAGCCGCAGTGTGCAGCGATCGTAGTTCGCGAAATAACGATGGATGTTGACGAGCACGGTTTGTTCGATGGTTAGTAACGTCTCAACCTGTTATTCTTTCATTTTTGTAACGGAAATTCGTAAAGTAAATCGCTGTACGTTTTTAGTGTATTGATGCGAAAAGCATTTGCTTAACGCGACCACACCATGTGCGCTCGCCTCCTGTCAACGTGTTGTGAGGTTAACATGCGTTCTTTTTCCGTTTTACAGCGCCCTTGCCTCTAAGCACAATTCTCAACCATGTTAGGGACGGTGTCAGGTGTCTCGTCGAAGGCGACCAAGTCGTTGCGGCGGGCCACATCATTGAGTGCAGTGCCGTCGCTTCCGCCTGCTGCTGTGGCGGTCCTGTGCACGTTATCGCATTCGTGCTGCAGTCGTCCGCGCTTAGTAAAGACCCACACCGAGTCGATTTGAATTTTACCTACGAGACAAAAATAGCAGAATTGAACTGCACATGCCCTGCAGGGTAAAGTATTGCCTCAAGTTGTTCGGATGTAGTTGGTCGCGGCGCGTATCGCGATTTGTTTACATTACATCACACTAAGCTGACTCGCTGATTTGCGATGTGTTTACGTTATGCGATAAATTTAGAGAACTTATGTAGCTTTATCAATTTTTGTTTTTAGCCAGACCTACGAAATCGCGAGTTAGTTTCAGAGTGTTACTACCATTGTAAAATGTTTTCGAGTCGCTTTATAACCAGTTGCAACCGTTACAAGAAGCTCAAATAAAGCATGCAACATATAATTTATGTTGTATCATAATCATTAGATCCCTTTAATTACTTTCGCATGCAGGCACTTGAATTTGCAGTGGTGCTTGAATGCAGTGCATCGGGCTTCAATTTTTTCCGCCCCCCTATAAAAGACAGAAAAAAATATATCAATATGAGCAGTAGCAATAAATTCGCTCGCGCATGTTCGTTCATCGCTTAATGGACCATCCGCTGTTGGCTCGCGAAACGACACTGTTTAATCTGTACGAGATCATGCGTACACACTTGCCGTGTTTCGGTGCTCGTATTTACACTTCTGAACACAGAGAACAGTTCCCGTGGCTGAGGAAAGACAACGAAAAACGTGACAACTAGTCACGCTCGGTGACGGTCGTTTAAACGGACTCCCAGCTGAGCGCGAACCTTGAATTCACTGCCCAGGCGGCGCATGAAGTTTATTAAATAAATTGCATGCGTGGACACACGGTTAATTTACTTGCGGAAGTATATAAAAGCACAGGCAACTCATTACTGGCATCCCAGGCCACGCCGATACGAACTTTCGCGGACTGCAACGATCTTCACACGCACAGCAACCACACAGCAACTACGCATGCAGCAAACATTAATGCCCAGATTGCCGATTAGGATTCCCAAACGTGATATCATATTGGACTACTCGCCATCCTTTTTCGTCAGCGAACGCTTGAACGCACCATCGTCGAAGTGCTTACTGCACACCATCGCATACTTGGAAGGCGCCTTGCCGTTCCGAAGCCTGACGAGCCATTCTCGGCGACGTGCCGCGTCAACGGGATAGTAGTGAAAGCTTATCCCTGGCTCTGAGCAATATGTGCTGCATTGCCGAACCGAATAAAATCTCACGATGGTAAATGAAGCGTTTTCTGCGGGCACGGAGCACAGAATCGCGAAATGAAAACAGTAGCTCCCTACACTTCCACACGCCGCACGGGCGACGCATCCACACTAACGGGGCGACGGTGCTGCCACCTATAGGTCGATCTCGCGGCCAATACACTCAAAGCGCAACGATAGCGGCGAACACGGTGGGCGAACGTGGAAAATCTGATCTGCCGGTCAAGCGCGTCGGCTTTTACACGTGGGTCATCTAAGGTTCTAGAATACATCGCTGGTGCCCGCGTGTCATCCAGAAAGCTCTACGCAATTCGCGTCGCGCATGCATTCAATCAGTTTACACAAGGTTCGATGACAACGGACCGAACCCGCCGTGGTTGCTCAGTGGCTATGGTGTTAGGCTGCTGAGCACGAGGTAGCGGGATCGAATCCCGGCCACGGCGGCCGCATTTCGATGGGGGTGAAATGCGAAAACACCCGTGTACTTAGATTTAGGTGCACGTTAAAGAACCCCAGGTGGTCAAAATTTCCGGAGTCCCCCACTACGGCGTGCCTAATAATCAGAAAGTGGTTTTGGCACGTAAAGCCCCATAATTAAAAAAAAGAAAAACGGACAGCGGATAGAACACTCGAGGATCTTCCGGTACATGCAGGTGCGTTCTACGCTTAGCAATAACATTTGTTAGACGATGAAACGCGGTCAACCAAGAAACATGAACAAGTACACGTGTTAATATTGGGAGCGGCCTTCTCGAAAGTGGGGCTGTAGTCTTTGGGTTTCTGCTAGGCAAACGTGACTTCACTGCTTTTCGGCATCAGCTTCGCAATTACGTAGGCCTTAATGTGAATAAATTCATAAAGTTCAATAGGGAGTATGTTTAATTAGGCACCCGGACATTGCCATTTGTCGTGCAATTAGCGTCTTTGGGCAATCCCGTTGAACAGGCCGAAGTGTGATATGACATATGCTCCAAGCGATTCTTTAAGTACATCAGCTCAAACATAAAAAAAGAAGTGCAAATATTGATGTATATAGTTCCTTCCAGCAATGCATCTTCGTGTGTTGGTTCACCGTGCGTGCTTGCACAAGATACACGTCTTCGGCCACGGCGGCCGCATTTCGGTGGGGGCGAAATGTGAGAACACCCGTGCACTTAGATTTGGGTGCGCGTTAAAGAACCCCAAGTGGTCCAAATACCGGAATCTCCCACTGTACGGCGTGCCCCATAATAAAGGTCGTGGTTCTTGCACGTAAAACCCCGTAATTGATTTGTTAAGCGCATACGTCTTATACGGAATGCAGTCAAATGTGGAGGAGGAATCCGGTGCCGGCACGACTTGGTCACGTTACCCGCAAAGAGAAGCTCGGAGTAAATAATTGGGCACGCCGCTCTTTTCGGCCGTGTAACTCTGGCCGCGGCGGGTCTGGGTCAGACACTTTCACGGCTGACCCAAAAAGCAGCTTCCCGCTGGCCTGCATTGGCTGCGTGCGCGTCACTGGGAGCGAGCGAAAGGCGCGCGCCCGACGTCGCCGTGTACGCGTGCACTCGCCGCCCTTCCTTCCCGCACGGGGCACGCATGCACTGTTTTAGGCGGACCGTCGCGTACGCACTGCGTCGGCATGCGGCGCCAGAATCCAGGCTTTACGTTTCTCTTTCCGCCTCCAGCACGAACAACCTCATTCCCTGTTTTGGTTGTGTTTATCGCGCTACGCTATATGCCGTTACCGGCCTGTGTCCAGGCTGTGTTTTTTTGCGCCCGTGTTCAAGCCGGTGTCCCATTCAGGACGTTTCGCTGCTTTCCCATGTTCTTTCATGCTTTCCATGAACCATGTTTTCTTCTCTTACCAGATGTAGTGTGACGGGCTTGAAACCCTACGGAACTTGCAGTGATTGCCGGTGACTTTTGCACGGCTGTAGGTCCGCCTGCACCATGCATGCAACACTCCTACACTCTTCTGAGCCAATAACTGGAGCCAATAAGAAATTTCGCCATCCTGCCGTATATATGTGACTGGCTGCGACGGTCATGAAGCCATATCTAGGATTGACTCAAAGAAAAGTAACGTGATGTTATTCGAAACCGCCGAGATTCTCCGCAGTGGGCGGACCGGCCGTGAAGCCAATTTTGACTTACCGTTTTATATATCTGCGCAAACTAACGACCACAGAGAGCGCACACAAGGACAGGCGCAGCATTGGGTGCTCACTGCGCCGGTCCCTGTGTGCTCTCTCTCTGTGGTCGTTTGTTCGCGCAGTTGTAAAACTGTTTGATGATACTCACCAACTCGCCCAACAATAAGTTTTTCTAAGCGAATTTTGACTTCTCGGTGGACGGAGCCGTCAGGTGACCTCGTAACTCGATAACGCAGGTGTCTCGATCGTGCACGCGAGAATCGTGGTCACACACTATACGGCCGCTTGGAATGTTGCCGCGAGCGGTAATGCTCTAAAGTCACACATTTATGCACCTTCGGCAGTGTCAGTCCGTTCTAATAAATTGCACAAATGCATAAACATGCAATCAAAGCGGGTGTATTCGATCGTGTTTACAACAGTGAAAGCGTTAGTAGTAGTTTTTCGTCGCGTCTATATATAGAATCGCCATACATGCCAGAGGTACGGATGTTGTTTGCGAGGGGCGCTTGCGACAGATTCATTAGCCCCTTATTACCCCGAGATATATCTCGTGCACTTCCCGGCTATATATATATACATATATATATATATATATATATATATATATATATATATATATATATATATATATATATATATATATATATATATATATATATATATATATATATATATATATATATATATATAAATTATAGTGCGAGCGCTATCAGCACGAGGTCCTACTATCAGCCAGTCGAGGACGTTGCTCCCTGCTCACTGCACGCTTACGTAGCTGTTCTCTGGCACCGCCGACGGGACGCCACGGTTCCCGACGAGGTGACGCGTTAACGGGCTTCCTTTTTTTCTCCGACACGCGACAGCTGCGCTCTCGCCGCGTGCCGTCGACGACGACGCGCGCACGTACTGCACTCGCGGAAGTTGCACGTGCGTCCCTCCTTGTCTGCGAGTCGAGCCTCTCTCTCTCTCCTCGCCTGTTTCCTGGTGCACAAACTAAAAATCTCCGGGCGCGCTCAAATAAGCGAAGAAACAGTGGCAAAGTAATAAGCGCAGTCGGAGAAGCGGCAACGCACAGCGTCTCCCATACGGCCCGCTCTTTGCCAGCGCGCTCCTCGCAAGGAAGAGCGCGCGCGTATACCGGTTGTTTATTATCTCGTTTCGAAGGGCCTGGCAGGCGTTTATATACCGTGGCGGCATCATCGCCTTCGCGCCTCGGCCCACCTTGAGGCGGCTGCGGATGGCGACGTTTTAAATATTCCCGTGTCGCGCGCGCGCGCGTACCGAAGACGTCCTTCATCTCCGACCTTCACGTGTGGCCCCTACGCGACGCCGCAGATCGTTCCCCACCCGTCGGCGAACGTGGCGGCGCTTCCGGGTCGGTGCTTGTTTCTGTTGATTTAGTGCGCCGGCCATCTTAATCCGGCCACCACCACCGCCATCCGCGTTGCTTTCGCTTCCAACTCTGCACGCTTTGAAGGCAGATATACGAAAATAAAGTATCCGGTATCTCTCTTGGGCATCCGCCCGGAACTTCTTCCGTCTTGGGAGGCCCGAAGCAGCGCGTATTTGGTCTCGGAGCGAAGCGGTGCTGTTTTGCATGAGCGAAAAGAAGGCTGCAGCGTCTTCGCGGGTATATGCGCAGAACGCTGGCGCGGAGCTTGCGGAATGGCCTTGTATTTTCCGTCTCGTTTTCTTCGTCTGAAATCGGCAGCAGCGGTATGAAAGTTTATGAGAGCCGGGTGTCCTTCACGATTCGCTTCCTCTCTCTTTTCGGTGCGCGATCGTCTGTGCGACTGGATCGAGGACGTTACCGGAGTTTCTGTATTCTCCTCAGATCAGAAGACTGCGACTCAACCATGCAATCGGCTTTTCAGATTGGTTTTTATCACCAACTGATATGTTACGAACGCGAAAGACCTTAGAAAATGAATGCCACGGTTACATGATTAAGGTAAACACTTCCGTGTACGCATATAGAGAAGTGACCGCCTGTTCGTGTTTCTTAACGTAAGAACTGCTTTTCCAAAGCACAAACATAGAAAGGAATTCGTTATAGCATTGTGTGCTACGTTGGCACATTGATACTATACGTCCTATGTTTTCATGTCAACTTGCGGTACTCAAAACGCGTTTCCTGGCTGCTTTTCGTCGTCGTGTGGCACGACACAATGGCCCAGATGAAATTAGTGTCGATTTTCACGAAACCTGACGGCAGTTACGCGTGCATCCGACTTCATGCCTTGGCTGATCGATTATTTTACGTAATCGCTTCCGTGTTAATTTTCAAAAGGACTGAAGGCAATGCGCATTGTAATTTACGAGGGGTCGAACGGGGATGTCTGTCCCGCAAAGTTCGTACTCGGCTGCCGTCCGCACTATGCACTGCCTTGTTTACTTCCGCGAATGTCGCCAGTACCGTTGATACTAAGGAAGGGAGAGAAAGTTTAATGATATCTGGGGAGGCTGTAGCTATAGCAACAGGCTTGGCATGCCACACCAGCATACCAAAGGAGGACGCAAGCTACGCTTGAGGTGTAAGCGCTCTTGCCCTTCTGTTCGACATCGTGGTGATAACGTGGCCTACCCGGAAGCATGCGCGCACATCGATACCGCGACAGGCTTTTCCTGGAAGGCCCTTCTATGCGTCAGTTGAGGTGTATCGCGGGGGTCGGGTCAATGCTTTATCTCTGAGAATAGATAATGATAAATCAGCTATCATGTGTCCGCCATCAGGCGTACCAGGCCTTGCGAGACGTTATATGGTCGCCGATAGCAGCGCTAAATTAGCTTAGTTTGGCGAAACAGTCTTTCGCGACTGTGGTTTCGTTTATTTGGCGGGAAAAGAGTGGGCTGATGCCGGAGAAATTGAAAGGACATTTTTCCCTTCTTTAAATTTCGTGCCCAAATAACATCCCCAGTGCTATAGTGTAACGTCATGAATTGCAAAGTATATTCGCAAGATTGAGCTGCTGTTTATTCGAAAGTAGCTCTCGAAATTCACTGCGTGCTCTGTTCGTTGCGAGTACGGTGTAATGCTTGTCGTAATCGATAAAATGCTAACCACGCCCCGAGCAGACACTGTCAGAATACGTGACGCCACGAACAGCTAGTGCGGGAATGTAACGCTGGCGTCGCCACCCGTCCTTTTAGGATATATTTCGCTAGGGGATCAACTGCGGAGAGGTTGGAAGCACGAGCTCCCTTGCTACTCCATTTACGAACTGAGGCAAATCACCTTATCTTTGCTGTTGCATATTTTCTTGCTTGCCAAGGTTCCACCAACATTACGACTGACGTTTGTGGTGTAATTTGCCGATCCAGCGTACGCTTCATCTTCCTTGGAATTTTTAAGATTTTCGTTAACTGTTGCAGGAGCAGTCCTACCCGGCCGTTTCGGTTGTTCAGTGGCTATGACGTCGTTCTAGCTGAGCGCGAGGTCACGGGCACAGGTAGTGGCTCAAGTTAGATGAAGAGGTACCCGCCGCGGTTGCTTAGCGGCTGTGGTGTTGCGCTGCTACGAAGGAGGTCGCGGTAACGAATCCCGGCCGAGGCGGCCGCATTTCGACGGGGGGCGAAATGCAAGAACGCCGGTGTCCCGAGCACTGGGGGAACGTCAAAGATTCCCTGGTGGTCAAGATTAATGCAGAGTCCCCCACTACGGCATGCCTCATAATCCAATCGCGGTTTGGCACGTAAAACCTCAGAATTCAATTCAATTCAGACAGACAAGTCTTGAGGAACACAAAAAAAAGCTTAATAAGATGTATACAAAAATGATAGAATGAAAAGCGTGTGTAACATACCAGATTAAAGAAACACAGAAACACTAAAGAGAAAAAATTATTTCTTCTGCATCAGTAAATTACGTTTCTGCAACACCAAAAACACCACTCTTACCACAATAAGGCTTTCGGTAAGCCAGAAAAATCGCAAGAATACAAGACGGGTGGCGACGTCTCCTTGAAGTTTCCGCAGCTGGTCGCTGTGGCGTCATGGATTTTGATGACATCTTCTATGGCCTACTTAATTAGATCGCGGTACAGATCGACTACATTGTGTTCTAAAGAAACCGAACAATAAACATGGCAAGTGTCGGGAACCTTTACTCAGCCAACGCGGTCCAAATGCGAAAACATACTTAGGAATCCCTGACGTCACACTTACGTACCGGTGTCGGGGTTTCGGTGCGATTTTCAAATACTGATACTTCGACCTTCATTTTCTCATTTATTAATCAAACAATTATCTTGAAATGACTGCCTGAATGGTTCTCAAATAATGCTTTATTAACCGAAACTGATTTATCGTTTCGCTTTAGTGTCCATTTAACTCAGACAAGCTAGGCGACTGTTTGTCACATGGCCTCTTTCAAAGGGCATGCCGATAAATCATTATCGTCATCGGAATGCAAGAAAGATCCTCTGATGGTGAACATCAATCCGGAGGCGTTCGCTACGGCGGTGCCGCTCGGGGAGGCTAAACCCCATAATTACGGGGCGCGCTTTCTTCATCGGGCTTCATTTTCGGGCTTTCTTCATCGAGAGTTATGAGTGTGTTGTTGCTGTTTCAAGGTCGCTGAGTGTGGTGGCGACCTCTCTCGCCGTGCTGCTGACCTGACGTCAGCGCGGGAAAAAAACAACAATTGAAAAAGGACATTCAGCGCGCTTTCCGCGCGCGTTGCCCGTCCGACCGACCGACGGGCGCGCGCACTTCGCTGCCTCGACCGTTGTTTACAAGAGCGGATCCGCTGCAGGCGCCTGCGGGAAGTATACCGGAAGACGCGTAGGGGTGCGAGAGTATTAGAAAATTTCGAATAACGAATCGAATATTGTCCAGTTGTATTCGGTGTTCGAATTCGAGTAATCGCCATCTGTACATATGAATATCTCTTCGAATAGCTTCCCAATGTGTTGAATCGTCAACCGTGCGCGATCAAGCGGAAAAATTGGAGCAAGACTTGCATAGATGTAAAACACGTGAAGTATACGTAAGCCGGAGCACGCCGTATACGCCGCTCGTGGAGTCACATTTTTTCTCTTTACATTTCTACCATTCGCACTCGGTGAATAGCCCCAAGTACGCAAATTAACTGGTTATTGCTTGTTCCCAAAGCTCCATTTGTGTTTCTGTTACACAATACTAATATGTGCAATGTAATGATAGAAGCTTGCTAACATTGGGAATGTACTTGGAAGCGAACATCGTTTCATATTAATAGTGAAAATAGCTGTTCGTTATTCGATAAGTATTCGATATTCGATTCAATTCGCTTCTGACACTATTTGATTTGTACTTGATTTGGTCTAAAAAATTACTGATATTCGCACATAGTACGAATGGTTAGCTCCTCGCCTTTGCACGTAACTCGAAGACGCGTATTTTGGCGCTACCGCAGTGGTGGCCTAGCGGTAGAGCATCCGCCTCGTGTGCGGGAGTTCAAATTTCGGTGCCACCAGAAACCCACTGCTTTTTTTTCTTCTTCTAATGGGTATAGATGTTCCCAGGCCTGGTGCTTGCCTTCTTCTGAGGTTCACATGTCGAAAAGGGGCCCAACAGAGATTTGCCGAGTTGTCCCTGGGCGCCTCTCGTCCAACCACAGACGGTCATGTTGAAGAACATCCGCCGCGGCTGTGGGAGGCGAGGAGGAAAAAACTTCATTCTCGTCCTGTACAAGGTGTTGCCACCTGCCTGGCTAGTCCCATGTTGGGAACGAGAGGTCAAGCCTCCTAGCCCTATCACGGGCGTACTGGACAGCCAGGACTTGAGGGATATGATCTGGAGATCTGATCATTCCTAAAAACCGATTCCGGGAACTGCCAGGGCCGAGCGACCCACACTCCCAGAGCAGATGTTCAAGTGTGCATATCTCCTTTTTGCATGCTTTGCAATAGTTCTGCCGCCGGGCACATATACCGGCAAAATAGCTGCAAGCGCGCTCCAGGCCTGGTGCTCGGCCATTACGGGACCTCAACGCTTGGAAATGAGTGCTTGTATCCAACCCCAAGGCGTGTCTCCACCTCAGTAGTTGCATTTGGGGCGCCACGTGGTAAATTGTCGCCGTGCGAGCGGCCCAAACCTCCTTCACCAGGCTATCACCGCCAGTGCCCACGGGGTTCGACGGGATTCGCATGGCGCGCGGACTCCTTTCGCGGAGCGATTCATCGCTGAAAAAAAGCCGAGCGTCGAGCTGGGGGACGTCTGTGCCCATCCGTACAACCGGTGGGTAACCGGCGGCCGCGTGCTTTTTAGCCCACGACCTCCCGCAGCCGAGGCTCAACGACGAGGCCACCACGGCTGCGGTTTGCGGCTGCGGCAAATTTGTCTCTACGCCGCGACCGTGCACGCGCATTCTCTATTTCATGCATGGTCCAACTGCGCGGCTCTCACCGACAGCTTTGCGAGCATGTGGTCTGTGAATGTACGCTGTCGAATTCTTTCTTTTTTTTCTTTTTTTTACTTTGTTATTTTTTTCGGCGCACGTATCCGCCATCAGATGATTACGTCACTGTTAATTACTTGGCCTGCGATCCTGTCATTACTTTTATTCGTTCTGGTGCTTTCTGCTCGGACTGCAGTATTACGTTCTACAGTGATGCCCACTGTACTTAAGTGTACGGAAATTAACCAAATTATAAGCAATAATTGTCAATATACCTTCATGTGTATTTTTATAGAGTTCTTACAGAGGCTGTTAGGTTATGTGAAACAAGAAACATCGGCGCATGACCTTTGGGAAGAGCGCCGCACAGATGGATGCAGAAGTTATGACATACTGCTATTTGATCCGTAAGTATGCATGAGATTCTGCTGCTGCACTGTGCTATTAACGTACACACACGCTTCGAGAATTCTTCGATCGACGAGCTGTAGAAGGTACATGTGACAAGTGATTTGGTTGGGTCACCATCCGAGCAAGCTGATTGATTGGATTCTTCAACAAAGGCTAGAATTTGCAGCAACGGGGGCAGCAGCTCGATGCGTCAGCCACCCAGACATCAATCGTACTTGCAGATTTTTTGCGCTGCGCTGAGGTCCCGTCACCCCCATTGATCCAGCGAAATGCCCTCTGCACACAGATATACGGCAATATAAAGTTACGTTACCATCAAACGACTTCATTGTTACATCATGGTATGGCTTCGCGACGCTCATGTAACAGCGGGATAGGATAGAGTAAAGAAAATGATTCTGTGGAAAATTAATAACATCGTTAACCAACGATTTGACTTCACAAACAAAGTCGTTAGAGAGATAGAATCACGACCGTATGAAGCCAACAGATAATGAAACCCAAGGATGCAGGGGACGTTATTCGCAGTTTTTTAATTGAAGTGTAGAGATGATAAATTAAAGGGAAATGAAAGTAGAAAAAAAAAACCCTAAGGTCTCGGTCCTAGAGGTCTCGAATCTCATAGCGAGGTTCTCGAATCCGGCGGGTAGCATACGAGGGTTTCTTGGTCAACTGCCTGCTCCTTAAGTTCATGCATTACACACAAACACACACACACACACACACACACACACACACACACACACACACACACACACACACACACACACACACACACACACACACACACACACACACACACACACACACACACGCAGGAATAAATAAATAAATAAATAAATAAATAAATACCCGCCTCCCACGCGTAATGCAAAGGTTGTGGGTGTTCGGCTTCCACCGGCGGAAAGTTGTTTCTTCGTCCACTTTAATTTCCGCTGAATTTATAATTTATACACTTGAACTAAAAAGAAAAAAGAACTGCATATAACATCCTCTGTGTTTTTCTTGGTCTCATTATCTGCTGGGTTCATGTGTTTATTCCCTACCGTCATTCTATGAGATGCTCCACGAACCTCCTCTGTGGTTCTCGGTGACCATCGCCGGGAGCCCATCTACCCTATATAGAGAGGCGCCTGCACGTACCACTGGCACTGGTCGCATTATTCTGCGCGGACAAAATGATAACGGCAAATAAAGAGCGAGGGAGCAGCACGCACGGCCAGAAGTCAAGGCTGCTGCGCTCGAAGCGGCACCGGGTGCCGTGATCGAGGACAGTGGACCACCGCTGCAACCACTGGCGGCGGAAACGCGTAAGAGGTGAAAAATGAGCACGAAAAGAACTCAAGGCAAGCGAGAGGCCCGAAAACTTGTTGCTGATTGAAGCGCCGACATCGCGATAAGGGCGCCTATATCGACTCGTGTAAGCCGAAAGAAGAAGAACAAATTGCCGTCAGGGAGCCCTCCCTCCTTGGCTGACTAAAAACGCGGTCCCGGCATCGCGGAACGTTCCTCCTGCGAGACAAAATCGAGGCTGACCCCGACTACGTCAGTGCGCTTATCAGGGCTTTATTTTCTTCTTTATCTCAATTTTTTTTCCTTCTTGTTTTGTTTCGTGCGCTTTTGTCCTCACTCCTCCGTGAAATGGTGCACCTGCCTGTTCGAGCTTCGTCTAATTCGGGCCGACCGGCCTCTCCCTGTTTTCGCCGCGCAAAATAAATTACCTCGGTCTCTCTACAATGTCTCGCAATCTTCTTCCTTAAGGAACTGTGGCATTGCGAACGGCCTTTGGTTATTCGGCCAACGGCCATACCGCAACGTAAATGCAAACGCGGTGCGAGAAATACGAAGCGTGCAGATAGCTAACTGCCGCACAATGAGCCCCCAGGGTAGCGTTATTAAAGCCGGCATGAAACGCAAGCGAGTACGAGGAGCAGCTTTGATGTTCAAGGTGCGAACCATATTTTCCCATCGAACATGCGTCAACAAACCTTTTTTTACGAGAGTGCGTAATTCGGTATTCGGTATAACGTCGTCCTGGTATTTAACTCCCGGAGGGCCTCCTCTCCCATTACATCGCACACTTAAAAGCATCTGTTGCTCCGATCTCGTTCACGAATATGGCTCGCGGTTCTGTGCCCTGCGCAACCGCGCCTGTCGGCGGCGTTTCGTAACAGCCGCCGTCGTCATTACGTGCCTTAGGAACACCTTCGCACATCGAATGTGGCACACCCGCCTCGCGCGCGTACGTGTAGTGATGTGACGGCAGGTTAGGTATGAGAGCGTCCAGTAACGAGAAGAGGAGTTTAGTGAGTGAGTGAGTGAGTGAGTGAGTGAGTGAGTGAGTGAGTGAGTGAGTGAGTGAGTGAGTGAGTGAGTGAGTGAGTGAGTGAGTGAGTGAGTGAGTGAGTGAGTGAGTGAGTGAGTGAGTGAGTGAGCGATCTGTTCGCTCACTGCAAGGGGTTGTTCAGTGTGTGTTAAGAGGAAATTTAGAATGTTTCTTAGTTGACCTTTTAGATAAAATGATTTAACGGTAGCAGCGTTAACTGTAGTAGCAAGACAAAATGGCTGGAATGAAATTGTGTTTCACTGTGTACAGCGACTCTATGGACAGGTGAGGCGGACAAACAGCAACTCAAGCAATTACTGCCCCGTCAAATCCACTGCGTCACCAGTGGCTCGTCTATGCATGCGCAATCCAGGGATCGCGAACCGCGTAAATAAATAAATAAATAAATAAATAAATAAATAAATAAATAAATAAATAAATAAATAAATAAATAAATAAATAAATATCATTGAAAGTGAGCCGAGCTTGGCTACCTCTCTCCTGAACTAATACCAGGCGAACACCAGAACATCCATTTGTGTAGCTTGAAGTGCCGCCTTACGATCTAGCCGTTTTGAAGGAAAGCCTCCTGCTCGTTCCTTGTACCAGTACCACCTTCTATTAAGACTTTAAGCTTTCTTAATATAAGCCTGTTTGCAAATAAGGTAGGCATAGAAATATTCTCTATAAAAACAAATTCATGAGGAATTGCAGCTGAAAGAATCCCTCCCCCCCTTCTTTTTATTTGGTTTTAAGAAATCCGCAGGCAGAAGCAGACAGCAAAAAAGGAAATAAGACCAGCGTGGTTCTCGAGGTGTAAATGGGTACGGAGTGGGAAAACCGAAGAAGAGAAGAAGGTTTTCGAAAAGCCGGTCGAGGTAGGAGCGCGCACCGGAGGCGTGGAACCCGAGTGGCCGTGCTTTTCGTCAGCAGCAGCGGAGGGAAGGGGGCGAGTTGTTTTGCACGGCGTGAGTGCTCGATTGCCCCTCGGAGCGGCCGAGCGCTACGTCATTCGCGGTTGCTTGGACCACTGCGAACTTTTACGACGCTCGGAGAGAAACGGCACCCGTGACCTGCTCCCCTACTCTCCTCGGCGAAGTTGGTATACCTCCATGGGAGGAGGCGAGGGAGGTATACGCAGAGGGTAAACTTTAGGAGGGAGATTTATTTTTCTTTCTTTTTTTTATTTTTGCCGGCGCTGAACTCGTGAGGGAAATATTTCGGGCCCCCACAAGTCTCCTACGGCGTGGCGGGCGGGATGGCTGAAGAAGGAGGGAGGAGAAAATGCCGGACGTTGTGGGCAGCATCGCTCACGCGTTACCGACGAGAGTAGTAGTTGTTGACCGAGGACGAAGATGAAGAGTTTGTTATTATTATTATTATTATTATTATTATTGTTTGTTGTTGTTGTTGTTGTTGTTGTTGTTGTTGTTGTATTGGAAGCTGGGAAGCTTCGGGTTGGCGATCACTTGCCAGAACAGGCGAGCGCGTACTGAAATTTGATTTCAACATGTCTTATCAAGTTCCCTGGCTTTCGGCAACGTCAGAAGTGTCTATTCGTCGCGCCCAACGCAGTGTTTGCACAACGAGCGTCTCTCCTCTATATTTTAAAGCGCTATATTAACGCGGCCCGATTTTATGACACTCTGCGGATCTGCGGGCAGGCACGATTGAGGAACGCTCGTCACGTAGCCGGACAAGAGCCGTTTCGGGGACGTCGGTGACCCTCGCCTGTTTAATTTCGTGCTCTGCCGCTTGTTTGCCACACTAGCCGAGGCCACGTGGCTCGCGTCTTGGGCCAGACTGACGGTACGGACGAATGCGGGTCTGTGAGCGCCGTTGCGCTAAAGCACGAAGGTGTTGTGGTGGGCTCGCATAGCGATGCTCCGTCGTTCGAGTGAGTTGGTGGGACGAAACGTCGGCTTGAGTCGGTGCTGCGGACTTCGCAGTGGTGGAGAGAGAGAGAGGTGGAGGGTAAGCAAGGAGGAGGAAGCGTCGTTTCGCACTATATATACCTATACGTTTCTCGTTTTTTCCGCGCGCCGTCTCTAAGATACGCGGCTGTTGATTCTGCGGTTCTTTCATCGCAGTTCTGTGTTTCCATTCACGAAAGCCTGGCTGCAGCGCGGCTTGCGTTCCGCGCTGCTATTTCCGAGGGGCGCCGGTGCGGGCAGCGCTTCCCTGTGTGCAAATCGAGAGCGCGCGCACGCGCCTTTCACGCACCACGGCGGAGAGGGCACGACTCCCCTCACCCCTTTTCGGACAATCCGCGAGTGGTTTACGAACGGGGGCCGGCGGTACTTTTCCTCGGTGCAGTCGTATGTATGTTTGTACGCGCCTTTAAGTTTTCTTTAGCGAGATGCTGGAGTCCACGTGCGTCATTTCCTTGCTCGTGCACTCTAGTCTTGCGTGTTTCTCCGCCAGCACACGCATCCTCGACAATTAGCCGTTCGTATTCATGCTTGCGCGCAGCGTCTGCCGACGTGTCGCCATCCCGAACTCGAAACTCCCGACAGACTTGTACGTGCGCCCATTATACTTATACAGGCTGGTCGTTTCTTTTCGCGTCGGAAGGCCCCGGGTAACGGCGCAGTTCCAAGTTCATTCGTGTGGCGGCTAACCGCGTTTCCGAAAGACATTTACGCGGTCCATTTCCCCCTGACGGCCGACGGGGCATCGCGCGGCAGCTATATATGTATCGATTCCCTTACACGCGTAATGGGGCGGCTGTCAGACTTTATTCTCGTATATGTGCGCGGCGTGCCCGCGACCGTTAAGTATACTGTGTTTAGTATATATATAAGCCTCAAATTGAAGAGACACGTAAGAGTAAAACAACTAATCTAATCTATCGATTTGCGTCTGGCGCAGTGTATATGTTATATGGCTCACTGGCTGCGACGTTCTTCTGCTCAACACAGTGATCGCGTGTTCCGCATTTCTTTCTTTTTTTTCTTCCTTTGCTATACCGGCCGCATTCCGGTGGGAGCCGAGTCCAAAACGTCGTTTTTTTTTAAATTTTATTTAGGTGCAAGTTAGAGAGCCCCATGGCGCAGAAATCGATCCGTCGCACAACACACTATATGACACACATAATCTATAGCTTCGATCCAGACGTTAATCCCCAATCTTTGATATGCGTAGCTTTGAGCACGGCACTACATCTCACCGCCTGAAAACGAAAGTTGCGGCCATCCACTATATGCGTATGTGCGTGTCAATCAATACTGTCTACTATCCCACAACTCCTTTCAAAGAACGAATACCCAAACACAGTTCCACATCAAGGAAAATTACTTTATCCCCGTTATTTCTAGCCATGGAGAATAGTACATCTGTAACGAAAAAATAATTAAATGTCACTTGGCTTAGAGTCGAATTAGTGTAATAATTTTTTTTATTAATAACTGGCTTGTTGACTACCACAGCCGACAGCTCGCTCCAGAATTATTGAAAACGAAACTACGGGCTTCGAAAAGGTTCCCGCGCCGAATTTGCGTTTAGAGGTATCAATATATATATATATATATATATATATATATATATATATATATATATATATATATATATATATATATATATATATATATATATATATATATATATATATATATATATATATATATATATATATATATATATCACGGCCGCTTGATACTCTGACGAAGTAATGTTGCTCTATTCGTGCGAAATGCCACTTCTTCCATTCCAAGTTAACTGCGGTTCGGAGAACGCAAAGGAGAGAAGCCCGCTGGCTCTCGTCTGTATGCGTCATTATGCGAACGGTATATATATGCGCGGACGTGTACTTACTTACACGTCATGCGGTCGCCTGGTTCCGACGTGCGCGCACTTTCCAGGACTCGTCAATTGATGGTGTCGCGCGGCCAGCATGGATGGCTCACATAGCGCGTATAGGCCCCGCGGTACAGCGCATGCGCAGAGAGCGAGAGGGTCCCCCGATTAACGGAAGCGTCGGCGTTGTGCCATGTATAGCCCGGAGGGTGGAGTGCGGATGACAGCTTGAAAGAGTGCACGGCCACGCGGGCACCGCGGCGTTAAGAAAAAAGCGCTGCCGCGCGATCGTTTGCGCTGGCTTTGCCGACGAAGCCGTCGAAGCCCGGCGCGACCTGCTATCCGTAATGGGCGCAGGCGGTGCTTCAAGTTGTGGAGGGCGGCCGGCCGTGAGGCGATGTTCGCTGCCGGATGTCGTTGTACGTTTAGGGGTTTTTGCCGACGCCGCTTCCCGCGCTCTCGTGAGCGGCGCCAGCACTCGTTCGTTTCTTCTTGCTGTCTTCCCTCCTGCACTTGCGAGACACTCTGCGTTTAAGTTATGACATTTTACGTCCCAAAGCAAGAATCTGGCTATGAAAGGCGCCGCGTAGGGGAACTTATTTTTACTGTATACCTGGAGTACGCTGAATTAGTTTCGCGCGAAATCCGCAAAACGGGTGAAACTTCATGAAAGGAAATAATGTCATCCGGCCGAGACGAGCGTGAAGCTATACTCTTGGGTGAACGACAATCGGGTTCAATGGCTTGCACCGAAACCGTTCTCACTAATGGCTTGCGCAGTTCTCACAGATCTTCATCTCGTGGCCGTGTTAAAAGTCGTCGTGGCCGAAAAAAGAACGGAGTGTCCTACAGCTAGGGCATATATGAGATTCCGCGATAAGATGCAAACTTCATTTTATGTTCGCGTAAATGTTAAAGCAAACGTTATGCAAGCGTAGCGCCATTGACGCAAAATTGTGTGCGATGTAATTCGGACGCAATGATGGTTTAAGCACATGTAACGCTTGTAACGCAAGTGCGGTGCAATGTTTGGGCAAATGTAACACAATGGCGCAAATGTTTCTATGTAAGGAGCGAGTAAAGGAAAGAGGCTGAGAAAGCTTCGCTCTACAAGATGTATCACTGAGTCTGCATGCATTCGAGACAAGTTAATGAAGAAGTTGCCGATCGGCCTTTTCAGTACCCCTCGAAGTAAGGACGTGCTGAGATAAAGGAGAGGGGTGACTTATACGACGTCATGTGGGTGACGTCAGTTCCGTTACATGTATTTTAGAGAAAATTTGCGGAGACGAAGTGTGACATCATGAAGGAAGAAACGGCAAAGATGCAGAAGTGAAGAGACGTATGTGCGAGGAAGAGGAGGAGGAGTAGACGAGTTGAGAGTATCGAGCTGAGAATCGAGGATAAGTTTTGCCATATGCGCTGTCCCTGCGCTTCGAGTTGTCGATTAGTACGACCTCGTGCCACTTCGTATGGGTAACGATATTTCTCTTTCATGAAACTTCCTCTGCTTTGCGGATTTCCGCAGAACTAATTTTCTATGCAGAGAAAAAAAGAAAACTGAACAAAGCGAGCGTATATAGGTAAAGCCAGCGCGTATAGGTTTCACGGCTGAATTCCGCTCTTGCCAAGTCCTTACAACTTCGAAAGTGCGCTCACGTATACGAGGACAGCAGCCGCATTCCTCTCACTGGATGCGATTGGCAACGAGCCGTGACAGATATAAAGGCTAAGGTTAAAAGCAGGAACAGTCATAAGCTGCAGGACGTGAACCTGGACACGATGCGGACCGCTGACTTGCCCGTTTTCGTCGCTTGAAGGTTTACAGCTATACGGCTGCTTGCACTCGGCTATCGCTCGGCTGTCGAGTTGCTCCTCGCTTCTGGCCGTGCAGTGCGCCGCGAGTCGAATTCAAAACAATCACGTTTTTTTTTCTTTCGTCTTCTTTTCGTTTTTCTCCCTTCTTCGCGTTACTCGGCTCCTCTTCCCAGTCATTTGTAATATCCGGTGTCTCCCACACTCGCTCGTCTTCCTCGGCAGCACACCAGCGCACACGACGGACGCGAGCGTCGAGCTAAGCCTCTCAGGGCGAGCACCAAAATCACGCGTGTGTGCGTGTGGACATAAGACGCCTTAGCTTGTAGTCGAGCGGCGTGCTAGCTCTTGCGTGAGCACATTATTAAATCACACCGCCGCGTACGCAAACAACACAGCCGCACGCATAATGAACACGAGAGGCGCAGAACAACAAGTATACATGTGTAGCAAAGCAGTAACCAACAAAGTGTGCGCGTGCACGTGTGTGTGTGTGTGTGTGTGTGTGTGTGTGTGTGTGTGTGTGTGTGTGTGTGTGCGCGTGCACGTGTGTGTGTGTGTGTGTGTGTGCGTGTGTGTGCGTGTGTGTGTGTGTGTGTGTGTGTGTGCGTGCGTGCGTGCGTGCGTGCGTGCGTGTGTGCGGGCGCTTCCTGTGCCAAAACGACCCAGATACTACAAAATACCTCGAAATTCGCGGCGTCGCACTACAACGCACAGGCGCCGAGGTGTCCGCACGAGGCTCAAGAAAGGAAACTTCGCCCGCCATCTTATTCCGCTATTGTAACGTTTTTGGGCGCATGAACGAAAATATAGTTTTTATACCTTGCCCGTCTCGATTTGTTAAGTATTGCGTTATACCGTTCCTTAACAACCTTCTCTCTCTGTCTCGCTTGAGTGCCGCAAAATTGGGAACATTGAGGAACAGCGCGCATTCTTGGCTGCTGCGGAGTTCTGCGGAGCGAAAGCCCCTGGCCGAGGAACTCGGGGGAAAGAGCCCGATGCCGAGGCCGGGGCCGAGCTGCCGGCGGCGAGCTGTGCTTTCAGGGGGCTCGTAAAACTCGCCAGGCGACGCAAGTCACGACATGTGCACATAACCAACGAACCGAACCTCAACTATGGAGGCGGCACAGGGCGGGTATGCGTTATCGCGGCAGCTCCGCGCCATACACGCCTCAGTGAGACTGGAAGCCCGCACCGCGCCGAGAGAAGTCGTGTCGACTTTGCTTTTGCGCTCGGCGTCTTCGTTGGGCCACTGAGAGAAACTTCCGGAAACCGGCGCATGTTCTCCCTCATTGTTGCGTTCGCAAGAGTTTCGCAGCAGTGTGTGGACTGAGTCGGCGGCTTGTTATTTGTTTCATCTCTAGTGTTGGCTTGCCGTACAGTGGAACTGTGTAGCGGCAGAGGAAGAGTGTGCTCCGGGCTATGTGCGTTCACGCAGCGGACCTGCCAGCGCAGAACGCTAAAGGTGTTCTTATTAGTTCAGGACGAAAACCTTTTCCATGGACAGGAAGATTGAACGCCTCAATCGAGTATTTATTTATTTTTTATCAATACTGCAATCCCCATTGGGGATTTTAGCAGGGTGGGAAACAATACATATGTAATGAACACTATAGCATAGGCAACGAAAACAATACAAATCAAGTCAACAGAGCTTGAACATAGCAGTGGCACAGCAAGATAACAAATTGTTACTCAATACTTGAAACAAATGCCGAAAGTGATGATATTAAAACTTGATCATTGGTTAGATGATTACATTCAACCACTGTTCGGGGAAAGAAGGAATACTTAAAACAATTATTACGTGTACTAAATGGGGTTATCGTTATGTTGCTGCCTAGTAGCATAACCAGATGAAGAAGTAATTATTCCCGTGAGATCTGTCTTATAATGATCGTTAATAAGTTGAAAAAGCAATTTTAGTCGTGATACACGATTTCTTTGCATTAATGGTGGCAGGTTTGCTTTTGTCAAGAGGTCTGTCACTGAAGTGCGTCCGAAGCTGTTATAAATGAAACGCGCTGCTTTTCCTTGCACCATTTATATCTTGTCAGTGCCAGTTTTAGTAAAAGGGTCTCAAATTACACATGCATAGTCTAGCATCGGCAGAATTACAGCTTTATATGCGAGTAGGCGTACAGTGGGAGTAGAAAGTTTCAAAGTCTTACTTAAAAAATAAAGCTTGCGGTTAGCATTAGCTACTGCATATTAAAGGTGCTTAGCCCAAGTCAGTATTTATTTATTTATTTATTTATTTATTTATTTAGGGTGAGGTCTTTAATGCAAGGGCGAAAAGTAAGTGTACAAGGCCAAATGGCACGTGTTTAATTAATGGATTAAACATTTACTTTCAGAAGGGATGACTCTATAGCTTGAATAGTATAGGTTTTGTTGGGCAGGGTTATGGCGCAGGCTGCGCGACTCGCAGCGCAGGCATTGGTTGCACCGGCGGCCTGCCACAGTACCGCCACCAACACCGGGTGGACAGTCGCTAAACACCGTACCTCGAACCCAGATACAAGTTAGAAGCCGCACGTGAGGCGGTAGACGCGATCGGCAGCTTTCAAAACCACGGCTTCGATTTTGCGGTCTACACGGACGACCGGAAAGCCCTGGTGACGCTGAGGGCTAAATCATAATAGCATGCGTCATAACAGCATGAAACACGTCATCCTTTCATTAGTCATGGCTCATCACGAATTATCGAGTGTTAATGGAACAGGAGATGACGCGATCCACTTGTTCGCGGTTTCGCACACGTACTGACCGGCAGATAGGCGCCGTTCGTGCTAGCTTTAGTTGCTCGGCTCGTTCTCAACGACACGTACACTTCGTACTGAGATTAGCCCTCGCAGCCTTGTCCTTCACGTAGTTCTCGTTGACTTCCACGCCCTTCTCCGTTAATTTATCATTCTCTTCTCGTCGCGGATACCAGTTACGTGAATTTGGGGCAATGTTTAATCAACGCTTTCAGAGAAAGCTCATCATGAAGTATCTCATACACAGAGCGGGGTCTGCTTTATCAACGGAGCAACCGGGTGCGGCCGAGTTATGGGCTGCACATATACATATACAAACAACGTACACGCAATGCTTGCGCAACAAGCGCACGCGTTATGACCGAGCCGTCGCTGGCGCGCGCATCTCGCTGACCCGGCGAGTGTTTATTGATGACGCGGCGGGCCGCGCCGCGCAGCCGCAACGTCCACTTCGGCGATGCGGCCAGGCTGGACCGGTTTATTTATCGCTGTCTCGTGTATCTTGTTGAAAAGACGAAGAACAAGAAAGAAAAATAGAAACGCCGCCCACGTATAGCGCGCACGCGCGCCTCCGTATCCGGCGCTGCTGGTCGGTCTCCATCCCCCCGCCGCCCGCGGTCATCCATCTCGCCTGCAGCGTCCCAACGGCCGCATCCTCGAAATTGGACCGAACGGCCGGCGTTGCCGCGCTGACGGCATCGGTCAAATTGATGGCGCGCGTGTCACCGAACGGGGGCCCCATTGGCGTTGAGAAAGTGAGGAGAGGAGAACCGCCGCTAATGAATCGCCCGGCTGCGCGTGTTACAATACGCGGGCGTACGCGCGCGCGCGTGCGGCGGACGGGGAAGTTTAGGAGCTGTTGAGCTAAAGTCAGCGGACGCTAGTTGGCCTGGGTACTTAAAAAAAAAAGAAAACTGAGAAAAGTTTAGGTTTTGCGCATGCGCAGAACGAAGGGAGGTGGGTTGAGTATACGAGTAAGCCGCTTGCGTCCGCTGTTTCTAAAGCTCTCCTAATGAATTGCTAGGCACAGATCAGAAACGCATTTGAATAGGGAATACAGGGAGAAAAGCGTGGGGAGAAAAAAATGGCAGCGAGCCTTTGGCGCAGCAGTGTTCGCGGCGTATGAGAAATGAATTAGCGCATACGTGAGGAGGCGAACTGAACAGGAAAGAAAGGCGAACAGACGAAAGAGCAAAATGGCGGAATGACTTCTTACAGGATTATAGTAAGTGCACGATTGCTTTAAGGGCAAAATATCAACGTTGTTTTGCTTCCTTCTCCGTGGCTTATACATCAAATTAGTTAGAGTGTGTGCGGGAAGATAATTCCGGTGGGGAAAAAATGAGAGGCGGATATGCATAGGAAAGTGCGTGGAACTATTGAAGGAGAGCGAGAAATTATATATTATTAACAAGAAAAATATCGCGATTGTGTAGCAAATGAATATATGCATGGACGTGAGAAGAAAACTTAATAATGAGCGTCGTGGAGGACGGTGTACGAAGGAAGAGATATTCATGCAATTAAGCTTGCATCGTGCACTGTTGAGAGAGCGAGGGGGAGGGGGGGGGTAATGACAAGGCTTTGAATGGGATAACGACAGTGACAATGCCTGGGCAGTGATTAAGGCGCGGACAACACAAGAAAGCGTTGCGATCTGCATGCACGAGACTTAACGTCACAGACACCGCGCAGAGCGTTGTTCGTATACACAGTAGTAAAGAACTGCTGGAGATGCTCGAGCGATAAGAAATACATTTATGCGGCGCGTACATACAAGGCGAGATAGCCTTGTTTACGATTATATCTTACGATTACGATTATACATCTCTGTTCAATCCTGTACGTATATAGCCTTTATTAATTTCCGCACGTCTTGAAGAAATACCATTGGCGGTTCAGTTACTTTTGTACTTCAATGCATAAGACGGCGTTTTGTTATAGAAGTAACTGGAACGACAGTGCAATCATACCGCAAGTTTGATGGAGCGTATTTCGAAAATTGTCATCCACAGAATTATTCTCGAGTGGATATGTCTTGCAGTCTCACCGGCTACAATTTGTAAATTGCAACGTGTGTCGTAAGGTAATTAGTTAAAAGCTTCATTGGCAGCCGTTATAGTATAATCATCGGCGAAACCTCACCATAAATAATTTCGCCACACCTTTTATATGTAACCAGCACAATTGAATAACTAGTTCCACAGCTCAGCCCAACGTAAGGCCTACGTTTGCCCGGCTGCCCGTGCTTCTAAAGAAGCTTTAAACAAAAAGAGAGAGAAAGAAAGAAAAAAACACTCTGACTTGCAGATTTGAATGTCCAGCCTCCAAGTTTCGTTACCTACGGTTAATGTAAGTTCACCGGTCAGACTATATGATCGCTCTGACGTCCAAAAGCGGCGACGCGCAGAGTGGGGCTCCCGAATAATTTGGACTCTCTGAGGTTCCGGATTTTCGATGTGCACCGACACCTCGATAAACAAACGTTATCGCCTTGCGTCTGGCCTCAGTCGGTAATGGAACTCGCGACCTCGCGCTGAACAGTATAGGCTATACTGCTGCTCGAACGGCATTCGTGATGTGCTGAGGTGTCAGTGTATGCAGGGCGCTATCTGACGACGTGTTTACAGTCATCCGGCTCGTTTATCTATAGTCACGCCGTTAGCGACGAAAGACTTAGTCGTGAGAATACATACATACATACATACATACATACATACATACATACATACATACATACATACATACATACATACATACATACATACATACATACATACATACATACATACATACATACATACATACATACATACATACATACATACATACATACATACATACATTCGCATAGCAGGAACAAAGTATAAGAAAATATTAGAACGCGATAAATGATGCTGCTGCAGGCAGGTCGTTCCCCTGTGTAAACCCATGCGGGCTATCTCGAAAATCAAACCTACATGCGAAAAAATAGTCGTCTTCCCGCGGTCATCGCCAGGACAGGAACAGTCCCTGGAACAACTCCGTTCGCAAAGGATCCTCAACTCTGCTCATTTC
This sequence comes from Dermacentor albipictus, assembly GCF_038994185.2. Taxonomy (NCBI): domain Eukaryota; kingdom Metazoa; phylum Arthropoda; class Arachnida; order Ixodida; family Ixodidae; genus Dermacentor; species Dermacentor albipictus. The sequence goes on along the minus strand of NC_091821.1, from coordinate 324,113,466 downwards.
CGCAGAATTCTGTTTTTATCCAGTTTATATAGACTAAACTCTCGCGTCAAAGACAACGGCACACCGGTGGCGCGCCCAACGCCAAGCGTTGGTCCGGGGCCAAGTCAGCGTTTCAACAGGCCGAGTTCACTGACCGTACACACACACACACACACACACACACACACACACACACACACACACACACACACACACACACACACACATATATATATATATATATATATATATATATATATATATATATATATATATATATATATATATTAGTCATATAATGAGAAGCCAACAAACACTGACACCAAGTACAACATAGGGGAAATTACTTGTGCTTAATAAATGAAATAAAGTAATGATAAATTAATGGAAATTAAAGTGGATGAAAAAACAACTTGCCGCAGGTGGGAACCGAACCCACAACCTTCGCATGTCGCGTGCGATGCTCTTGGGTATTTATGTGTACTAGTAGAACCCTGGGAGTGTTATATATATATATATATATATATATATATATATATATATATATATATATATATATATATATATATATATATATATATATATATATATATATACTGGCACCAAGGACAACAGAGAGGAAATTACTTGTGCTTAATAAATACGATCAAGCATGCATAAAACGCGAGTGGTGGCGCTAGCTAACACTCCCAGTCCCAGGGTTCTACTAGGAACATAAATACCCAAGAAAGTGGATGGGCAAACGGCGCTGCGGTAGCTCAATCGGTAAAGCATCGCACGCGAAATGCGAAGGTTGTGGGATCGTTCCCCACCTGCGGCCAGTTGTTTTTTCATCCACTTTCATTTCCATTAGTTTGTCGTTTCCTTATTTCATTTATTAAGCACAAGTAATTTCCCCTATGTTGTCCTTGGTGTCAGTGTTTGTTGGCTTCTTATGATATGAGAAATAAAAATCGGGTCCATGACCGAGTGTATAGTTTCGCAACATCGCATACGGCCGTCTTGCCCGTGTGTTTTCGTAATCATCTGAAGTCGTATAAATGGAGAGAAGGGGAGAGACAGTGAAAAAGAGAGATTTGTAACCGGATTTTCCTGCAGCACCCACCGATTCGCTGTAAATAGACACTGGAAACGGGCGTCGACGCCGATGAAGTGAAGTGCACATTGAAACAAATGTATACGGCAGCAAAGGATCCTCTTGGTTCTGCTTCATATCTTTTTTTTTTAAATCTCTGCCTTCAAGATTATTGCACTGGTCCCGCAACAATACGCTATACACTGACATAGCTGGTCATCGTAGCTTGGCAAAAAAGAACAAAAAAATAAGCAGAACAGAGACAGATCTTGCCCAGATATTGTTATATCTCGCATCTATAACTTTACGACAGGAACGTTGACATTGACTGCTGCACTGAAAGCTGCGCTGCGCGAATGACTGCCGAGGAGGTATTCTGTACAGGAGTCCACCTATAGTGGACGTGTCCATTACGTCTGCTGCTGCAGTGCTGATTGACTGTAGCGCCTCGTTGTTGCGGACGCGCAGCCCAGCTCAGCCAATCAGAACTTCAACAGCAGACGAAATCAACACGTCCACTATACGCGGACTCTTACAGTATACCTCCCCTGCACAACGGGCACTGTATAGCGACTCCGATTCTAGAAGTTGTACAAGTCACTCTACGAGTCGTAGTGTGGTAGACGGAGCCGAAACTTGGAATAACAGAGAGAGAGCGAGAGAGAGAGAGATCGGCTTTGTTACCAGAAAAGCCCGTTGTCCGACTCCGTCAAGACAAAAGAGAAACTTGAAGCTAAGGACAGCACGCTATGAGTGACGGGAATGAAAATGACAAGTGCAGCACTAGGATACAGCAATACTGCAGCATCGATTATAGATGAGAAAACGCGGGTAGCTGGCATTATCGTTGAAGTTTAGCTGTTATTCTTAGATTAGGAAATGCGCTCGCACAGGAAGGAGTCGGCTAGTCAGTGCAAGAGGTGGGTTATTGAGGATCGCTGGGAAAGGCCTTCCTCTTGCAGTGGACATGAAAGATGATGGTGATGTTTGCGTTCATGTAATATATTGACTTCTATATTATATTTGTTATATAATGCACGCGTACATTATATCGACTTTCGAAGGGCTGTCGTGCCTTAATTACTTCCCCTTCTATCAATCAAGCGTACGAGGAGGTTCTGCAAGGCCACCTTAGTTATCGTATCTTTCCTGCTCTTTTCGTATGTTTCCTAGTACACGTAAACAAGTCTTCTGACGTATGTTGCACGTGTTTTGCATGGTGCTTCTTTCTTTCGCAGCAGCTTTTCTTTTTTGCCTTTCTGACCGTTTATATTCGCCGGAGGCAGTACGTTATGCACAGCGGATGCAAGTGCGTTTGTAGAGAAAGGGCTTTTGTTCGGCGTGTTGTGTTTTTGAACATTGAGCACCCATGAGATAATGTGTAATTTGTTTTTCATACGTGATAGCCGCGGCGGCGCTGTGACGCCCTTTGACTCTGCGTATTCAAGTGTTATCGCGCGTCTTTTTACGCCGCTTCCTGGATAATTGTCTGATTTCATTGTGAACGCGCATGTTCTGACGTCTGTCACCAAAGAGCGCGGACAGTATTTGCAGTCTTTCTGCGAGACAGCAATTTATGTCCGATTAGAGCCGAGCGGATGCTGGCTCAAATTAAACTCTCTCTCTCGCACACACACACGCACGCGCGCGCGCATATATATATATATATATATATATATATATATATATATATATATATATATATATATATATATATATATATATATATATATATATATATATATATATATATATATATATATATATATATATATATATGTGTGTGTGTGTGTGTGTGTGTGTGTGTGTGTGTGTGTGTGTGTGTGTGTGTCCCTCTCCCAGTCGCACACGCACACATACACACACAAAAAATAGAAAGCTTAAGAAAGAAATTGTAGGAAACGGGGATATGAGCTAACTCTGATGTTTCTGGTTCGCGTACCATTACCTGGATTTCGAACACGAACCGAACCCGACCAAAATCGGGTACCTCGAGACAGATGCTATATGTTGCAGTTTAAGGACGTGTTGAAAAAAACAGGCACCTGTCCTGTGTCTCTCTCTCTCTCTCCGTACAAAGTGTGCGCTTACTTAAACCGGCAAGTATGCTGTATCGTTTGTTTTCCCCATTTGGCAGTCTAAAACACAGGGCCCCATGGTCGATGAGGCAGCATACGGCTGCCCATAGCACATCATGGTAAACTTGCGCAAACTTTCTTTCTGTTCGCCGTTGTGTGGCTTTTGTCTACGTGTTCCTTGAGTTCTACTGGGAGGCTACCCAGAGCGAACAATTGGCCGGCTACCCTGTACACTATATTCCAACGCATGCGATGCAACGCGTGGCGGCAGTTGCGAACTATCGATCTGTGCACTCGAATATACAGACATGGGAATTCTAAGGTGTGAGGTTAACAAGGGTCGAACAGCGAAGGCTGCTTTTGCCTATGCAACAGATAATGGATGGACGGTTTGCATGCGTTACGCTCACATGACCTGCCCCGACTGCACGCCTTCTTTTAAATCTCAACCGTAATATCGTTTACCCACATTTGCTCTCTTATCCACAGTGCTGCCTTTCTGTATCTCGTGATAAGCTTGTCGGTTCCATCGTTCGCCGCGCCATTCGCAGTTTAGATGGCTTTTTTTTTTGTTCCGAGTTTTGTTCCCGTAGGTAGTGTTCCCCAGGGTATAACAATACTCCTCCAATCGTGGTCGCCATCCCGGCTTCTTCATTCTGCTCTACTAATGTTTCTTTCTTCTTCCCATTATATTTTATAGATTGCGCGTACATAGATATTGGCGTCCGTCGAAGGCGCCGGCTATTGGCACTGCTCCGATGCGTGTAGCTGAAAGAAGGCACGTAAGATATTTGCGTCGGACAGTCCGAGAATTGTCGTTCTGCGTCTTCGTGACGAGTACCCCACGATGCGGGAAATGCAGCTACTTGTACGCATTGCCATTTGTTGGGCGTGTTGGTAAATTGAAAGCATATTTAGCGCCAGCAAACAAGGACGTTTGATTGTGTAGTCGTAGGATTGTGTTGTCGTCTCCCTTACGTCCTTGTTTGCTGGCGCTAAATATGCTTACTTGTACGCACATGGGGGAGGGGGGGAGGATGCGTTTGTCCCAGAGGCGGTGGCCGTATTTTGCATTCCATCCAGCCGCCGCGTCGCCATGTTGCTGTCACGACCGCCGCGCGGCCGTCCGTCGCTCGCGCAACGCGCCACGTAATAATATGCGCCCCGCTCTCTCGCCCGCAGGCCCAGAAGGGCTCGGCGGGCCACGAAGCGACAGCGCAGAAACAAACGCGCAAGTGCTGGGCAGGGAAACACGCAAATATACCTCGGGCGTGCCGACCGTGTGCCGGGAATAGCATTTTGCACAGTGACCCTCTCTCCGGGGCACGTTCTGGTGACGCTCGCGACCCACGTGCTGCGACCGCGGAAGGGTGGGGAGGCAGGCCGGCGGGTGCGCAAGGGTCGCTCGCGTGCCAATGCGCGCGGTGCAATCGTCGGCGGTGCGTCCAGTGGAAGCGCGTGCGACCATTCGGGGCATGTAAACAACGGCGCCTTTCGCTGCTTGTGGCCAGAGTGGGCGGCGAACTTTCCGCCGGCTGTCGGGGGGGTCGTCCTTCGTTCGGCTTTCGGCCCGTGGTGGACACACGTCGCTTGGCACTGCCCCTCTGAGTCATATTCGTGAGATAAACCAAGGTGACGTCATCACCTCCAGTGGATGACTGGCTTCTTTTGCTTCCACTTTCTATACAGGGGCAGCCGTATTTTGCGTTCTTCAGCCAGGGAGTTAGTTGCCTTCACGAAAGCTTATTCAGCAGTGATTGGAATGGCTGACAGTCCTGCATGTGATCTCTGCGGCTTCGAGGAGAACATTGACCACATATTGTGCCACTGTCGTCAGTTTGAAGAAAAAAGAGAATCTATGACCAATGCATTCAAGAAACTAGATGATCGTCTTCTGAGTGAACAGACAATACTAGAACACTGTCCCCACCGATAATCGGCTCAGAAGGCACTAAAGGCACTTTTGTGCTCTCTGAAAACGTCTGGCTTGTGCGAGCGCCTTTGACTGCAGCGCTGTTCGTGCACGTCCCTCTACCCCTATCTCTCTCTTTCTCTTTCTATTCCCCTCTTCCCCTTCCCCCAGCGCAGGGTAGCCAACCGGACTCTTGACTGGCTAACATCCCTGCCTTTCGTAGCGTCTGTTCGCAGCTATCATCTTCTTTGTAATAATCGTGTTTCTGTTGTAAAAGTCGCCAGAGATAGAGAGAGAAAGAGGTCGTAGTGTTGTCCACCCGCGATTATATCCCTAGACCTCGTAGTCTCAGCCGTCGTGCCGTTGTTGTGCCGTTGTCCCTGCTTTTGTCGCCACGCTAGCGACGGCGTTCTTGGTGACAATTTAGGCTTCTCTTTCACTGCCCCTCCGTTAGTCTGTATTATTTTGCCGTTATTGTTTTGTGTTCGAGGTCAAGGATACTCATTAAATAAATATTTACTTGCCCCCCACGTTTTATCTATTGCTGATTTTTTTTTCTCGCCGCGAAGGACGCGAATTGAATTAATGTTTTAGCATGTTAAGGTACAGAAGGAGAAAACAGGGCAGTTATCTAAGCGAGAGAACAACGAACGCTGCAAAGGAAGAAGAGGAAAACTTCGCAAAGCTGAGGATGTGAAAACACGCGACTAAGAAGTCGAGAGGAGAAGACCTGGCAGTTTGCAAGCAGCTCAGCGGCTCGGAATCTCGTTTCGTCGTCACCGGCACTGACCTTCTTTCTCCCGCGCTTTCTCTTTCCCGCAGCGCAGGGTCGTTAGCCAGAGAAAACAGCCTAGGGGCTACCATCTGCGAGTCACTCTTCCTTTCTTTTTTTTTTTTTGTAAATGAACGTTCTCCTTTATTTATTTCTTGTTCTCAAACGTGTTCCCATCAGCTGCCTCAAATGCAGCACGTTTTTTTTTGTGTGTGTATGTTGTCGCCGCTTTGTCGATGGCTGTCGCTACACGGCAGCTGCGCAAGCGGGGACAGTCGGTGGCGACCAAGCACGTTCCATGTCTTTTCGGCTTCGAGACGATTTGCTGTGCGTTCCTCGCGCAAAATAGTCTCTTTTGCCGTGTAATCCGTACAGAATACAAGCAAGAATCTTCTCTACGTGAAACGTAGACTACGTCAGTCGTATCGGGATTGGAGGCACGAGCAAGAGGTGAAAATAACGTTCAGGGCTAACCAACTGCGTGCATTTAGCGATGCGTAACGTAGATAACTCGACTTACGTGCGACGGGCCTTACCACTTTTTTTTTCTTTGGAAGCATAAATTTTCTGGATCGTATTCAGCCACACGCACTCACATACGGAAGTCATGATCTACCATAATTACTGAGTTTTGCCATGATTACGCGAGACATGAGTGCGACGTATACGTTGACTGCGGTAGTAAAACACGGATGGTCCCCGTGGTTCCTCGGTAGTTGATGTAGTATTTGTTGTTGATGATGCCTGTTCTGTGTTACTCTTTCTCTCTCGTTATCTGTCATGTCTCTTATATTAGTTGATACGGGGGGCCTCATCTCACGGCTTTGCGATTTTGTCTCTCCCACGGGAAAATTAAGAATAATAGGGAGTTTTAGATTTTGCGCATCCAGACGGCTTTGGGTACCCAAAGGAACCTTCGCGCACCCAAGCTATACACGCTCTGCTTGCGCTCTTTTGTACACGTTTTCGCATTCTCTTGTAAAAGCGGTTGTTTGCTCGCCAAAGACTTTGGGTGCGTAAAACCTAAAACTCCTTAATAAGTAAAGTAAAAGAAAAGGAGGTGTGCAGCCAGCCGCGAAATGACGGCTTCGTTGAAGAATGCATTTTCCTTCAAAAATATATATATTTTTCAATCTTTCGCGAATGTCTTATCCTATACGGGAGGCAGCAAAAAGTATTTCAATTCCGTTACCCCTCCCCCCTCTCCTGCCCTTCCCCGCCTCGCGCACAAGCACGCACGTATTCTCTTGCGTACTTTTCTTCTTATTTGCCGGCCGTCCGCAGGTTCTTGAGCAGCAGCAGCAGCAGCAGAGCAGCGTATTCCAGTTCCACCTTCATCCGCTAAGATATAGTATGTAGCGACGTCGTCGAAAGAAGCCGCGCTGTAGCGGTCGTCGAGGCGACTCTCGAACAGCGCGGTCTCGCGGAGCTGCGCTTTTCCCTGGGCTCACGCCAGGACGAGCACGCCTGCTCCTCGTGGCTGTCTCACGCCCACCCAACAGAAGGAAAGAAGAGAGGAAAGCAGTAATGCAATGGCCGCCCGCGAATTTCGGGGCCGGAGCTTCGCGGGCTCTCTTCTGCGTGCCGCCGCCCATGCCGCGGTTTGCCCTGCGTGCCGCCTACGACGCTTTCGCCAAAGATTGCGTCCTTCTGCGGGAATCGCCGTCGTAACAGGCGCAGCGCAACAAGCTGTAAAACCTTCGACGGTTCCCCTCGCTTCCAAAAATGCGGTGGTCCCGTTGTCGCCGGGACGCGTGTGTACACATTTCGTCGTCGCAGGCGAGACGACTCCGCGGATTCCTTGTGTAACCGAAGGGGTCCTCTCGGGTTCTTTGTTTGTTTGCTTATTTTTGACGTTTTTCTCCCCGTCCTTATTATTGTTATTTTTTTTTTTCGAGGGCTACTGGCGGTGCGGCTGTTGTCGGGTGTCGTGGAGGGCGTAAATCACTTCCTCTGGGCCCGCTAGCTGCGTCCAGCTCTGCACAGAGAAAGCGCGCACGTTGTTCAGCTCAGCAATGCGTCATCTTGTCTGCGGTATCTTCGAAAACCCTTCGCTTTCTCTCTATTCTTTTTTAAATATTTTATTGCAGAGTCGATGCACATCGGTGGAATGTCTGCCACATACATCGAATCCCTGTCCTGAGAGCTGTTGCGTTTTTCTCCTCTCTCAACTTATTCTTTTTTTTCGGACTCTGAGGGTGCGGGAGAGGTAGACATAGAATGATCTTGCACTTTGTACAACCGTGCCTTTCTGTCTTTTGCTCTCATTTGCTTTATCGGTGTCTAGAACGCAAATAGAAGCTAAGATAAAACGATGTGCACTAGCGAGGTGCGTGTGTGTGTGTTGTTTTTTTCCTTCTTTCTTTGCATTGTCATTCCACAGAAGATTTGCACACAGCCTCTCTAATGCCATTGTGAATAGCTGAGAGCAATGTTTCATCCTCTGTGCAAAGCGTGTTGAAATTCTATTCATGTCCTTCAGATGGAAGCAGGGCGAATGTTGCTACAAGCTTCTTGCTGCTGCTTTTGTAAAGAATGAGAAGAAAGAGTAACGTTCTCTTTCGGGAGTGTCGCTTTTCTTTTTTTTGCAAAAGAAAGAAAGTCTCTAGTGCGTCAGCAAATCGATTTCGTGTTTAGTCTCCCTCTGATTTTCGATTTTTTATTGAAAAGAAGAGAGACTGCCGTGTAGCGGACAGGCGAATTTATGGGCAACACCCAGCAGCGGGCTGAACGCTGGTGCAGCTTACATAAACAATTTATTCGTAAAGAGGAGAAATAGGAAGGAAATAAATATCCGTCTGGGTATTCCCTTTCTCCTCTCTCTTATTAAATTATCGCGCTACACTGGATCTACGTTGATATAGTCAGCGTCGTTGCCGATCGAATTCCCGTTCTTTATGTGGAAATAAAGCTTAATGCTACAAACGAACCCACGCGGCTGAACCTGTTACGGTAAACGCGAGCAGCCTCGACGGTGTTATTAGACAAAGCGGCTTGTAGCGTGTCGAAGACTGTGGGGTAAGAGACACTGCGCATGCGCAGAACTGTGCAGAAGTTGCGTTCCCGCCGGAGCGCGTGACATTTAAAAGGCAGGTGTTTCGACTCCTCCTGGAGGTGTTGTGCGATACTGATTCTCAGTGTGTCGTCTCGTTGGCGCGGTTGTCTTGCCCGCACGTCTCGTGCTGCGCTTCTGAACAACGCCGCCTATATGTGGCCAACGCGTTTTGAGCCGTGGCGTCATGCGAGGATTAAGGCCAAAACGTTTCAAAGGATGACGTGAGCAAGCCGGTTTATACAGTAACCGGACGAAGAGCCGCGGATGTCGCAATATGCTGTACGTTGTGCTGTCGAAGCGTACGGTGTATATGTTTAAAAGGACTGTTTCTGGCACGTAGTACTGTACATCTGGATGGGTGGAGAACTGCATATTTTGTCACGTTGGCCGATAAAGCGAACAGCCTCTTGGTGGATGAATTTGCACTCTTGCAGAGGCAAAAAACTGACAACAGTAATTGAGTTGCGCGCAGCGGCGTTTCAGCTAAGACCGATCTCATGCGTTGATTCCGTAAGCATTAGCTCGGTCTTGTGACTGGGGTTGGTAGGTCATGCGAAGGCATGCAGGGCACTGGAGCGAGAAGCAGTCAATGACTCAAATTTGCAGAGTCTGCGATCTTTTTCCTTTTTTTTTTTTCTCCCGAGGCGTGGCTGTCAGTGGGAGCTTCGACCTTACTATTAGCGCGGCAGTCAGTACGCGCAGTTTTTTTTTTTTCATTAGGGGGCGTTCTCCTGAATGACGGCGCCCTGAACGACCCGCCTAATTGCTACAACTTTTGGTAAGGTGGCTCGACGCGAGGCAGGCAACCTTGAGATTTCCGGCCAGCCTCGCTGCGCTAGATCGGCTTGCAGCCAACAGACTAGTTCCTCCTTCTCCTGTGCCTCGGTCTATAAAGGGGTTTACAACGGCGATCTATTGTAGCTCAAGGAATGGCCACTCCTTTCATTCTCCTAAATCTGCCAACGGTTGTCTGTCTGCGCTCGGCTGCTACTACTGCTACTACTCGGCAGCATGTTAGAATATTACGCGAAGTGTAAAAGACTCGTAACTGTAGCGGCAGTATGAACTGAAGCAAACGTAAGCTGACTAAGTAGAAACGAGCTGCTGTCCTAGGGGTCCTCTGTTTGAATCATGCCATCGGACAATTTGATTTATGTTTATTAATAGAAGCCAACGTCTTTCTTAGCGAATTTCTCACCACTTTTCCGTATCGGGTATGTTTCAAACCTCTTTCGTGGGCCGATCCCGGAGGTTGTGCACAGCCGCGTCAATGAACTTACATCATTTTAAGGTTTGAGCTCAGTTATTGTTTCGCACTTTTAACATTAAAGTCTGGGAAGATGAAAGACATGTGCTGTCAGTATTTTGTTTCATGGCGTCTGTTTGTTGGCTGCCATTCTCAATATTTAGAGGAATCATCATGTCAAGAACGTAAGGCCTGGTAAGAGCATCTTTAGTGATAGAATAGTGTGGCAATATAATCCGCATATATACCGCGCGTATAATATAGCAGGGCATGGCATACAGCATACATATACCTAAATATATGCGAAACCTCACGGCGACGACGACGGCACAAATTCGCTTGGAGTGTCCATATAATTGGTATCGCAATCCAAAGCAAATAAGAGAAGCCAGCGAACATCAGGAAAAAAATGTATGTCCATACGTGCGTGCGTGCGTGCACGCGCGCCGAGGAAATCACATTTACGCTATGACGATAATGTGCTCCAAAGGCGCCCCTATAAATCCCACACAACTCAAGTTACCTGCCAGCATATGCACGGTATAGCACAGGGATATATATATAGAAGGCATATATGGCACTGCGTATACACATACTCGCCTATACCTAGGTTACAAACCGCTCGTGAGGCCCAGGAGCGGTGGCGTATAAGCAACGCACGCAGAAGGCGACGTCTCCTAGCGACGCGATGAGAGCGCAGTCATGCTCGTAAATTCGGAGCGATCAAGAGAAAACGAGGCGGCGCCAAAGGAGGAGGCGGCCGCTGCAGCTACACTGCAGCGGCCCCCGGTTCCGGCCGCAAGACTCCGGCGCACCCGGTGCCGCGTATAATGTCCCCGTATAGCGCTCACCTTCTGCTTTACGGCCCGCTTCTGCCAAATCGCTGCCGCCAAGCACTCCAACCATCCCCGCTCATCTCCCGCCTAAATAGTTTACCATTTACATGCTCTTTCTACCTCTCGCCCGAGATTTTCTGCGTTTACGCCGTTCTTCAGGCCTTGGCTCTTCTGCCTGTACCAACTTTTCTTCGGCCTGCCGTTCGCTGCACGCTTTTCTTTCGGCCCTTGGTATAGCACGGCTGGTCATCCAGGGAGGACGGGGTGGGGAGCGGGATCACCATTTTTCATCTCGTGACGTCGCGTAGATGACGGGGTGCGTTTCCGCGCACCTTGCAGCTGGTACGCTCGGCGGATTCCTGCCGGCCTGAGCTCTCTCTCTCGTGCGCTTGCACTCCGCTGGGGATATTCGATGGCTGCGTGCGTGTGTTTGCACTATATACGGGCGAATGTGGGCTCTGCCGCGGGCGCCACCGGCTAGTCTCCGAGTGGCCGCCGCTAGTGAGTCGCTGGGTCTTGCTGCTCGCCTCAGGTGGCGCTTCTCGAAGCCCCGCCGAAAGAAGTCGACCGAGCTTCGCGCGGGCGGGGAAGGAGGCAGCAGGGGGCGAGACGAGCTCTTTGCCTCCCAAATCAGGGCACCTTCCGCTGGCAGCGCAGCGCTGATGTGTATGTCCGGGCGCGGCCCCATTTTCATATAAATGCAGACGCACACGCGCGCAGTAACGCGCCAGAACTTGTATAAAAATACACCTCTTGGTTTGTGGACGCGGCCCCCGCCTCGCCATGACTGAGCGGCGCTTGTCACTGTAACGACTCAGACGTACTGTGTTGATTTATTACATTACGCGCAAGAGCTATATAGGTAAGTACACGTGGAGAGAGATTTGACAGTAAATAAACCAACGCCAACGACTGCTGGTGAACTCAGCCCGCATGCATGCGTCTCGGGCTCGTGCGCGTCGTCCTTGAATTGTTTTTATGTCACGCCGCGTTATACGCTGGGGAGCACAGCGTCGAGGCTCCGAAATTCAACTCGCCGGGTGGGAATCGCCACTTTTTTCGCCGACCATGCCACTGTCCGGATCACGACGCGCTTTGTTCTGCGCGGAGAAATATTTACCCGAGATGTCCCTGTCTACACATCGCGTTTATGTTAGACTGGTTTAGGTTGGCTCAGGTAATTAGGTAGTCAAGTCTAAAGGTGCTTTGGGACGCTAAGGCAGATTTTAGCTCTGCGTTTGTCTGGTAGAGCTCTACAACACCAGGCGGCTTCACCGCTCACGTTTACGCCCCGACCATCCGGTAATCCGCCCAAACCGCTCCCGTTTACCGGAATAGCGTATACAAGCTAAACGTCTCTATTGACACAGAATCCGGTAGAGTGTCGTTTTGTAGCTCCAGCCTCGGTTAGCGTTGTATGAGTGCGTTTCATCAAAGACGGGAACCCCCCAATGCAGACGACATACGTGCTTCTATCGTTCTCCACCTTTTCAGCTCTACTCTTGTGTGAGAGAGAAAGGCAACCAAATACGAGTCTCGGCGAAGGAATTTGCTCCATTGTTTGCCGCCAATCCTTCCGTAGCCCTTCAATCCAACCAGCGTGGGCCATCGTATAATTAGAAGCGGAAACACTTGGGGAAGACATCGAATAGCGCTGATTCGACGAGAGCAAACTGCGGTATAGGGGCTAGCGTGGGCGCTGTCCCGTCTTCTGCTCTTTGAGCGCTTTGTCGCCTGCCGATCTCATACGGGTCTTCGTTAGCGGCCTGTCTGACCAGCCCGATTCACAACAGCGCGGAGCCGCCACCAACCTTTGTGAAAGAAGATGCGCCTGAGCGGAGGCGCGGGGCTAAAAGGAGAACCCGAGCGGGTTCGCAGCGCGTGGACTCGTGGGCTTATAACCGGAGACGCACTCAGCGCGCACAACCACTCCCCGGCTGCTTGCACGGAGACGGGAAGGGCCGCCGAGCGGGACGCAACAAAGCACGCGGAGAGCAGCTGCCGAGTGCGCGTCCGACCCGGACAGCTGCTGCGAGCTCCCGGGGTTGTAATGCGGGGCTCGCGGCTGTGCCTGTATGTATTGATCTGATCTTCGCGTGTGCTTTGGCGAAGAGCGCAGCTCGCCCCCGCCCCGCTTGGAGCCGGTGTCCCTTTTCATGGGAACTCTCGCACGCTGTGCCGGACCGATGGTCGCTCATCGCTCTCGCTCTGGGTCTGCGCTTGAAACCGTGACGCTGCTCTATTTGCGTATGCGTTTATGTATAGAGGGTGTCCCAGCTAGCTTTAGTATAAAAGTATGCAAATGCCTGACGCCGGACGTTGTTTGCCGTCGCTTGGAGACGGCAAACAACTACTTTAACGCGAAAGCGTTAAGGACCCCGTGTCGCAGAAAATCCGGCGTCGGCAAAAATAGTTTCGAACCACGCATACCCAACCACGCAGGCCCTCCACGGGGCGCAAGGAAATTACTGAACTAGCTGAATTTCTCAAGGTAAGGTACGTAGAAAACTCGTAAAATACGACCTACACACAACCTACAGACATGATATCGTCGGACTATAATTTGAATATACGAGAGAACAATTCGGTTACGCGGCAACTCAAACACAAACCTTTTAACCGGATTACGTTTTCCAGCTGCGTTTGAGTTCTTCTCGGTTCCTTGCACGTCATCAAAAGAAGAACCACAAAGCTCGCCTGCGTGCATATATAGCGTTCGCCGCCAGCGCTTCCCTGTGAAGATTATGTGGTCACATAAGCTGCAGTTGCCGGGAAGCGTGAGAAACACTCAGGGATCTTTGAATGCTATCGCGTTCCACTCTTAAAGGCGAAGCTTAAGCCTCCTCCATTTTTTTTTCATTCCGCCTAATTACACAATTAGTCTTAATCAACTAATCAACTTCTGAAATGTAATTAAATGAAAAGTGTCAATGATAACATTGTAGAGTGACATGAAAAGCTCCCGATACAGCTTTCTGTTGCTGAATACGTGCTACATAAAGGTTTTCCTGAGCGTGAAAGAAGCCGGCAAATGCACGCGAAATCGCCGCGCGACTGGCCGCTCGAGGCACCTTTAACGTAATCGCAAGGCTCAGACCACGCCTGCATGTATCGGAGGTTTCTCAAAGGTTACGATACTAGTTCTATCCGCTGTTTGATGTCACGGAACCTTATGCAACCTGATTGCATGCGCAACGCGAACTGTTCAGTACTTCCTGAAGGCACGCGGGCATCAGCAATAACGCTGGAACCTTCGACGAGTCATGTACGAAAGCAACGCGCTTGACCCGCTGATCAGATTTTCGACGATCTCCGAGTGTGCTCGCCTCTATTGTCATACTTTCAATGTAGCCTATACTTTTGTGTGCACCGGTTCGCCCGCTAAAGAGTTTAGTGATTCACAGTTTTAGAGCGAATGCAGCAAGCGCCCATTCCTGCGGCGAGTGTCGGCGTCGCGTTGTCCCTCGTAACCGAGCGAACGAGCGCAGCGAAGGATGAAAGCGAACGCGGAGCGCAGCGGGAGATGAAAGTCTGCGATAGCGAGGAGAGCGCGAGGAGGAAAGCGGAGGAGGAGTGTACTGCGAAAGCGTGAGAAGAAAAGCGCAGTGCCGCGCTAGACGGGCTTTGCGGCGGCGATGGCTACGACATGGCGCCAGAGGAGTGCGCGTGTCTGTATGGAAACAAGGAGCTGTACGAGGTCTGTCTGCGGCGGCTGCTCTAAATCGCGCCCACGCGTCATCCACGCACTGCCTCTCGCGATTTCCCGATTAGCGACGCAGTTGCGTCACACTTCGCTCTGTTTGCAACGTGTCGCACGAGACAGATTGTCCGCGCCAGCGGACAATCTGTCTCGGTTGGCGCCCTATTGTGGCGTTTTCAGTTCCTTTGAAAACGAGATGCGCGCAAGTTGCGGAACTGTGTCGTCGCTAGTTACGAGTCAAGTCAGTTAACCAGGGAGAAAAGGAGCCGGCGGCGCGTTTCTGCTGAAAAGAAATTCCTGCGGGGCATGCTGGTACGTTGGTGCTTGAGGAACGCGTCGTAGAACACAAAAGAGCAGAAGACGGGACAGCGCCCACGCTAGCCCCTATTCCGCAGTTTGCTTTCGTCGAATCAGCGCTATACGATGTCTTCTTCAAGTGCTTCCCCTTCTAATTCTACGATGGTCCACACCGATTGGATTGAAGGGTCACGGAAGGATTGGCGGCAAACAACGGGCCAACTTTTTCTTCCTTCACCGAGACTCGTGTTTGGTTGCCTTTCTCTCTCACACAAGAGTAGAGCCGAAAAGGGGGAGAACGATAAAAGCACGTCTGTCGTCTGCATTGCGGGGGTTGCGCAAAATGAAAACAGGTATAAAGCTGTGGTCAAATTGTGCGTTAGGAAGTATCGAAATCGCCCGTGAATTTTTTTTCCTAAGGTGTTTACTTAACCCTCACTGCAACGTTACAATACCATTTATAGGCCACAGTGCAACCGGGCCGCATATGTGCTAATCGCTCCCTGCCTATTTTTATCTTTCCTTGTTCATATATTCCTGTTCCCCAGTGTAGAGTGTCACATGTTTCACACGTCCGTTTGACCTCCCCGACTTCTGATTTTTGTAGTTGGGGGCTCGCAACAAGGCGCAAATATGCGACCTCCATGAAGTTTACTGTGATCGTTGCTGGTACACGTTAGTTGAATATACTCTCTGTCTTTATTTACGCCGAATTCTTTTTCGCTCACGTGACAGAAGAAAAAGAAGAGATAGATAGATAGATAGATAGATAGATAGATAGATAGATAGATAGATAGATAGATAGATAGATAGATAGATAGATAGATAGATAGATAGAGAGAGAGAGAGAGAGAGAGAGAGAGAGAGAGAGAGAGAGAGAGAGAGAGAGAGAGAGAGAGAGAGAGAGACCATCTTGCTGTCCTTAGTTTGAAGCACAAAGACAATCTATATCCAACGCATTTAGGAAACTAGATGATTGTCTTCTGTGTGAACAGACAATACTAGAACACCGTCCCCACCGATCATCGGCTCAGAAGGCATTAAAGGCACTTCTCTGCTTTCTGAGAACGCCTGGCTTGTGCGAGCGCCTTTGACTCTGTATAGTGCTGTTCGTGCACATCTCTCTGCACTCATCTCTTTCTTTCTCTCTCTTCTTTCTATTCCCATTCTTCCTTCCTACGGCGCAGGACCGGTAGCCAACCGGACTCTTGACTGGTTAACATCCCTGCCTTCCATTTATCTCTCTCTCTCTCTCTTTACAACTCCGTTAACACCAGTAGTCCTGCGGGCAGCTAACCATAAACTGGCAGTTCGTACCCGCAAGTTTTCTTCCCCCTCAACTACCGAAGCGTGTAGGTTTTCGCAGACACGATGGCTTCGCTCTGTTCTACAACGTCCCTCCCCCCCCCCCCCTTCATATATTTCACTCGACGAAATACTTCCGAGGCCGGGGGAGTTCACAGCGCGTCGAGGGCGGGCGCAAAACGCGTATACATATGAACGCGAGCAGGCATCTTCGCGCGACGCGTCAATATCGCTGGCAGAAGAGAAAACACGCCCCGCAATTCGCACTTGTGAAGATACGCTTGGCTGCGCCGCACTTTCTCGCGCCGGGATCCTCCTTATCTGCGCGCCGTCTCCTCGGTCGACCTCCGACTGCGCTGTTCGGCGTCGCGAGCGCAGACGGGGTCGATGCCAACTATGCATGCGTATACATCTACTACTCAGCCTCGCAGTCTAGACGTCCTCTCCGGGACGACAGACCGTCCTTTTCAGCGAAGCGCGGGTGTCGGGCTTGAAACGGCAGCGGACATATATTTCCGCGAACTGCTCGCCTATATATCCCGCCTCCGCCACCACCAAAACTCGGTTGGCGCCCTATTGTGGCGTCTTCAGTTCCTTTGAAAACGAGATGCCCGCAAGTTGCGGAACTGTGTCTGTATGTGCGGTAGATGCGTCTGTATAGGCGGTGACCGCAACGCATGCTGCAGCACGCACACCCACACACGCACGGACACCACTGCTTCAACCACGCACCAGCGCGCGCGTTCGCTGGCGTGTTTATAAACACGCGCGCGCGCGCGACTCCATTTAGGTGCCCCGCGGCACACGCCCGCACGCTCGAGCGCACGCCACTTGCGCGTCGGGCCGGATCTCGTGAGACGAAAGCGACCGTGCTCTCTCCGTACGTACTAACCACTGCGTCCCGTTAAACTCCGTGCGGTGCGGCGTTGCGTGAATTGAAGTTTGTAGTGTTCAGTTAAGCCAGTCAGGGGCCGAGTTCGCGCGGCGTATGCGACAAATGAGTTTGCGCCAGTACGACAACACGCAGCAGTGCGTGCCTGCTCGGAGTCGCGACGTTACAGAAGCGGAACGTGTTTTTTTTTTCTTCTTTCTTCTCCCTCCCATTGCCAATATGGCACGACGGAAGCGAAAGCGCCTCTAATCCCGCGTTATAGCTCCTGTTTAATCGTGCTGGGCTGAACGGTCGACTTGCGTGATGTCACAGCTCACCGCGCGAAAGGCCTTGCGTTATCCGAGTGGTGCACGGTGCATGCAGCGCATCTTGGGGAAATTCTCCGGCGAAAAATCTGCGCGTACTCGGTGTCACCGATTGGTTGACGGTGTTCCGGCTTTATTAGGCACGTTGCACGGTTTTATAGCGAAAAAGGCACCGCTCCGCGTGAAAAGAGGAGGCCGATGTGTCGGAATTAAACCGTCTACGGGAGTACACCGTGCGTGGCGTTCTCGCTGCGCATATCGCGCTCGCCTCTTCCCGCTGGCTCTGCGCCACCGCGCGCCGCACGAGCTGCAGCTGTCGCTGGCCGTGTGGGCGCGGCTGCTCTTTGCGCTGCGCTAAAGCGAAACGCTGGCGTTTAGAAAGGAGCAACGAGTGAAAAGCGCCATGCTGTATACGGCTTTGAAAGTTTCGTTCACGGGCGAGAAGCAGCAATGACGTCGGCTGAGCACGAAACTTTGAGCCCTAGATTTCTTTTTTTTTTCGTTTGTATGTGTGCGGGGGGGGGGATGAAAACTTAAAAAGGAAAATAACTAAGAATGCCGAGACAAAGATGGAGAAGGCGTCTCTGGAGTTTGAAAGCTGTGCGTCGTAACTTTTCCCCCTCAGTGAAGAGTGCATGGGCACGCTGTCTTTCGAGCGCCAGTAAGCGCTAGCGTGCACTCCGATCCAACGGAATGTGCGCGCTGTAAAGACTCCCGATTGCGTGATTGCAAGTGATCGGTCGCGTCACGTGGTGTAAGCTTCTTCTTTCCCTTCGTCTTAGAGGAGCGTGTTGATGCCATGAGCACGGGCGTCTTAAATTTATCGAAACCGCGCCGGTTTGACGCGACTTCTTTACTGGAGAGCGGCGGCAAGGAAGCGTGAAAGAACATGCCAGGAGAGACTCGTTACGGTCCGTGGAACGTTACGATTCTTGCGACCTGCGTGAGAGGGCGGGTTTCGCGCAACTTGTCAATTCGATTCGCCGCCGAGGACGTCAAAGGAGAGCGCAGCTTCAGGGCGTCGAGTAGCAGATGCTGTCTCGGAGATGTTATAAATCGCATAACGGGGCGCCTTCGTATTCGGCGCGCGCCGCATCGTCGTAAATACATTTGCGCTTGCTCCCGAATTTCTAGCCCATCGAAATGCAGCACCACCCACCGCAACGCTGGGATTCCGAGCCCTGACGGGCAGCGCCCGAGCGCGCGGCTTTCGCAGAAGCTCCGACTTTCTTCGCGCCCCCCTTTCGAGCAAACGAAAAACACGTTTCGCGGCGCCCGCGAAAGACGGCCAACGAAAGTTTGCGCACTCCTCCCGAAGAATTCGCGTGCGGCCGGCTTCGGCGCCGTGACAGGAATGAGGGCCGTCGTTTTCTTGCGTCCTCCGCTGGGCGCGTGCTTGTGGCCTCGTCTTTGGGCGAGGCCCAAAGGCGCCTGCGTGACGTCTCTATTATTTATGACCACGAAGCGCCGGCGAGGGTCGTGCGGGCACTCGGAAGCATTCCTGTCGTTGAGGCGCGCCGTGTGGCCGACGGCGAATCACGCCATGTGTCTGCGCGGGCGGGAACAGGGCTACAAACCTTACGGTTCACGGATGCTGCGAAGAAAATAGAAGGAAAGAAAGGCCTTTACTTCATCTCGAGCTGGCTGCATGCAATAGTCGGCGAAATCAGAGGCGCTGATTTTTCGAAAGAGCTGCTTCTCGGCCTGGTTGGTATATCTGCTGAAAGACATATCCGCCGCTAAAGGGACACACACCAAAAGGAAGACACGTTAGAGAGTTTTAGAATAGGGGCCCCAATATTTTGGGGCTTCAAAGAGCTTTGCGGGTGCTAGCGTTGGAGCACGCAGGAGTGAAGAGTTTTACTTTGCGTTTGCGGATAGCGTCTTGCGCTGACAGCGCCACTACGGCGTCTAAGAAAAACGATTAAAAATAATTAAATAAAAGATTCCATTTTATGATATGAATAGTAATTTTGACTTGCGTGTATTCACGTTTAATTACAATTTAGAGGTTATTCTTCAAGCAGCAAACAATTAGTTGTGCTTAGTTTTGAGCAACAAAACCAACTTTACGTGCCTTCACCAGCCAAGCTTAGCCGTGTTAGGCCTACGAGCCATAACATCCACACTCGAATTCGGTATCAGCGGCGTCTAATGAATCAGTCTTCATAACACACGCTAGTTGAGAGGAAGCGATAACCGCAGTCACTTCTCCTAGCTTGCGAACTTCACGCGTTACCGCGAATCGAACCCAGTTTGGTGCTAGGTTAGAGCCGTCGCTTCGATGGGTGCCGCCATGTTTGTTGACGCAAAGCTTTTGGGAACGCTATTTGAGCTCCCGCTAACGCAAAACCCAAACGCAGTTTGCGTCTCGCGCATGCGCAGTGGCTTCGACGCTATTTCTTTGAAGCCCCAAAACGTTTGGGGCCCCTATTCTAAAACTCTCTATTGACGACTTCTTTTGGTGCGTCTGACTGATGTTGATCAATCAATCAATCAATCAATCAATCAATCAATCAATCAATCAATCAATCAATCAATCAATCAATCAATCAATCAATCAATCAATCAATCAATCAATCTTTATTAACGGTAAAAATAAGAGTATACAATACAGGTAAATATACAGAAGGAGGTCCCAGGTGTGTGTGTGTGTGTGTGTGTGTGTGTGTGTGTGTGTGTGTGTGTGTGTGTGTGTGTGTGTGTGTGTGTGTGTGTGTGTGTGTGTGTGTGTGTGCGTCCTTTTAGCGGAAGATATTACTGTATAAATCGTTCAGTTGCATCTGTCATGGCATGCAGTTCGTAGATCATGGAAATCGCAATGGCAGTTTGAGTCTTGACTCGGACTTTTGCATGCATAGACTATGCGTGCTATCACAGACATCTCATAGTAGACTTGGTTGAATGGGTAAAGTCACGAATTCGATAGCCTTGCGTAAACATTTTCTTCAGAGACCGAACGTAGAGAGTCGACGCGTATACCATAGACGATCACAGAGATGGCATAATGATGGTTTATGGGAAAGTAAATGAGCAAATGCGCATTATATACGAGGGCGAATCAAAGTATTTGCCCCTACTTCTTTTTTTAGCCAAATATACGGCTGTAAATGCGAAGTCAACATATCCATTCCCAGCGGTGGAGCTTTCTTGGATCGGCCCGGTTGTATCTGCCGGTAGCTCCGCGGCACGGCGCTGCTGTCAGTTGCGGAAGATGGCGGTCGTGCTTCACACGTTCACGGCGTACGAGCAACGAAGAGTGATTCGTTTTCTATGGAGCAAGGGGCCAACGCTCGTTGAAATGGGGTGAGGTGTCTTGCTCTGAGAACTGTGCGTTCGCAAAAGGTTGCGAAGACTGGCATGGCAATGAGCGCTCGGGGAGGCCGCGTGCGTTGCATTCTACCACAGGGGCCTCTCAAATTTAGTGCTGCGTTGGGACGAACGTCTGAACCGGTGTGGGGACTATGTGGAAAAATAGTGTAAGGTGCGTAGAATAGTACGCATATTTGTAATGATCTGTGTTTGCCTTATTTTGGCTAATAAAGAATAGGGGCAAGTACCTTCTGATTCGCCGTCGTACTTCCTGGAGACTGACGAAGTAATCTCGTTTAATCGTTTCGTAACAAATTGTTTTCTTTCGCGGCTACTTTGCTGAGTTTTCATTTTCTCATTTTTCTTCTTTGTTTTCCTTTTTTTGTTTTATCTATTTGCTTGTTCGTTTTGTTACTTCATGGAGAACGCCGCTGCCTCTGCCCCAACCCCGGCGCTGAATCCCATGAGGTCAAACATGTCCACGAAACGTTATTGCCGAAAGATTGTGTTGGCTGATCTAACTGGTGCGTCAGGAATATACAAAGGCGGTGAAAGAGAAGCGAAGGCACAGCAACCGAGCTGAGTTGTTAGGCCACGGCATTCTGCCGCTGAGCGCGAGTTAGCAGGTTAGAATCCCGGCCGCAGTAGGGGCGTGATGTATCGAGTTTTTGGAATGCATGTTAAAGTGTCCCCTAGTAGGTCAAAATTGTGTGAAGTGATTTTTGAAGGGAGGCGGAAGAGATAAGTGCGGCGCCGTAACTGTCTCTCACAGGAGGACACCTCAACAGCGCTGTACTTGGAAAGGGGCGTGGGGAGAAAAAGATGAAGGAGAGTAAGACAGGAAGAAGGTGGCAAGGAAAAAAAAAGAAAGGTCGAAATTCGGAGCACTCCCCTTCTCTACGGCGTTGTAGTTTCTACGTTGCTCTGGTAAATTAAACTCAATCCGGTGCTTACTTTTTCCTGTCTATTAATTACGATTAAGGACAAAAGCGTGGCAGTTTGGGCGAGTTGGTATGTTATGACTGTTTTAGGCTTGTAGCGCAGTTCAGAAAGAGCACAAAAGTAACCTTTTCATGTCACATGGTTTGCCGAGTGTATAAGTGGTCTTGTGTCACGATATAAACCATCAGTTGGAAGTTAGCGCTCACCCTGTTTTCCGTTCCCTTTGATTACCCCTACCTCCTTCCTTTTTTGCTCTTTCTGAGCTGCGCTACAAGCCTAAAACAGTTACGATTAAGGAAAACGTTGATCCCGTCTATAGGCGATGGCCGGGGCTCTCAAGTTCGAGATGCTGCCAATTCCTGCCCTTTCCACTTGGAAAAATAGAAGGAAAAAAGTAGAACATGTTGCAGTTATGGTTTCAAAAACAAGCGCTGAGAAATTACGTAGACCCCAGGCTGATGGCTGTTACAGGCGAGGCTAAAATGCGGCCCCGTAAGAAGGAAGAATCATTGTCTGAAAAAACAAACAGCGTTTTTGGGACTTGTAGTATGGTGACAAAATTACCACGATATGAAACGAATGGTCCTTACGAAGAATAAACGCGTGTTTCCATCAACGCATCTTGTGTGCGGCAACAACAAGAACCAAGCCCGCGGCGCACTCCGCACTTCGGGGCAGCGTCCTCCGGTGCACGCAACGGGAACACGTGGCGGCTATTTTCGTACAGCCGTCGTCACTCCTAACAGGAGCGAGAGCGCCGCTTCGCGAGGAGGGCAGAGGGAACGAGCGACTATTTAATGATCGCCGGAAACACGAGCCCGCGGTCGCAATCCGGGCCTTGCCCATTGCTCGCAACACGCTGTACTCGTCACACATGGCCCGCAGTGGTGACGTTAGCTTGGTCACCGCGTACCGACTGCTTCACTACGCGACACACTGCTAGGCGAACATTGTGGCGTAGTGAAGGCTAGTCTGGCGCCGGTAAAACGCGTACCACGGCACTTGTAAGCATAGCGAACGTGTTTTGGCGCTGACAGACGCAGACGCGAGAGAGGGCACAGGGAGACGCGCGTTTGTAGCCTTTCTTCTTGTGTGGGTTTCTCTCAGCGCCAGAAACAGGTTCACTGTGAACAACGAACTCGCCCAAGTCACCACCATGACTTGTAACCAATAACCGAGGCCAGCTTGCTGGACTGCTGGCCATCACTTGTAACCTACCATGCTAATCTCGTCCTGGTTGGTTCAACAGCGGAGCAGAGTCGTAATTTTGTTGGCTTGAGATACGAACGAATCTATTGAGAGTTAATAGTTATCTGGATACTGTAGTCGTTAGAAAAACATGTTAATCAAAGGGCGCCGCAATATATATATATATATATATATATATATATATATATATATATATATATATATATATATATATATATATATATATATATATATATATATATATATATATATATATATATATATATATATATACCCCTGGCCTCATGTCCACTGGTTTGATATAGTCATGCTACTTTCCGTACAAATGGACACAAACTTCAGAGTGTGCAAGCACAAGCACTGAGAACTTGTCTCGGTCTCCCCAAAACTACGTCATCGATTGCGACAGTGGCCATTGCCGGAGACACTCCTTTGACAGTCTATATAGATACAGATGTCCTGAGAGCCTACATCCGACACCTGACTCGGATTCCCGCACACCATCTTGCTTGCTTGCCAGCAAGGAGGCCACATTCAACTTTTGCCAAAAGTGTTGTAGGACATCAGGCGTACTTGCCATCAGAATTTATGCCTGCTACACGATTATCAGACCCATTGTGGTGTCTGCACCGGCCGCAAGTGCAATTAAAAATTCCAGGAATCAGAAAGAAAGTTGGAGCGCTGTTGCAAGCTTTGAAACAAGCAACTTGGAACACATTGTACACAGATTCCGGCAACATATCTACACAGATGCCATGGTTCGGTAAAACTCAACAGCTCATCTGCTGCAGTCATCATCCCGGCAAAATCTGAAGAAATCAAATTAAGAACTTCATGTGTGACCACATCGACGGCTGCTGAACTTGTGGCACTCGGTGCTGCACTCGATTTCATTAATCAGGAACCACCGCAACATTGGACAGTCTTTAGTGACTCCAAGGCAGGAGGAGGAGGATGATGGAACTTTATTATTGCAGAAACCGTTGCGTGGTTTATTCCTGTGTGGTTCCCCCTGACAGTGCTCCACTGGCGATCGCGGCTCGCCGGGCCTAGTCGAGGGTCGCCAGTTGGCTTTCCCAGGTCCAGTTCGGAGAGTCTCGCCTCCCAAGACCACGTAGTGGGCGTGTGTGCTGTGGCGAAATTGCGTCGCCCGGACGGTCGATGCATTCGTATGTTATGTGCGCGAATGTCACTGTGTGGTTGCTACACCAGGGACATGTCTGGGACTAGTCTGGGGAGATTGCGTGTAGACAAGACAAGTGTGGATATGTATTCGTTTGCAGGCGGCGCCAGTCCCTGGCCTGGAGTTTATTGCGAGCTTTGTGTGGGGTAGCGTATTATGTTCTTTCGGGACGTTGGTCCTGTAGTATTTGTCGACTTAGGGTTAATGACTTGTGGATCGCTCGTCAGTCTGTCGGGGGCTGAAGAACGGTGTGGTCTGCCGCTCGGCTAGTGAGACGTCGAGCTGTGCAGTCCGCTTCTCCGTTGCCCCGCAGGCCTTCCTGCCAGGGGCACCAGACGATACCGTGGGTCCATTCTAGTGAGCGGACCAGGATTTGAATGGCTTGTATAGGAGTGTTCCATTCATGTATCAACGACACGCCGCTTGTGAGTCCGTAAGGATGCGGGCGGACCATCGCTTGCTCTCGGCGTCGCGAAATGCGAGAGCGATCGCTGCTGCTTCTGCTGCTGCGCTGCATGTGGCGCGGATGGAGGCAGAGGCTACCAGGTTCCCCTGATTGACGACGGCGATTGTGTATTTGGGCCCACGACGTGGCGACGAAGGATACGGGCTAGCGTCCGTGTAATATGCATCTTGGTCTCTGAAACAGCGTTTGTGCAACATGCGGGCACGCGCTGCTCTTCTCTCTTGATTGTGGGTGGGGTGCGTGTTCTTGGGGATAGGGTCTACTACATACAATGCTTTCTCTAATGTACTTAGGCAGGAGTTGTGTTTCTTCTTTGCAGTACTGGGGTGTCAGCGGGTACCCTAGCCGTTGAAGAAGGTGCCTTCTCTGTTAAGTCTTGCTGAGGCGCTCCCTCTGCGCTATGAGCGTGGCACTTGCTAGCTCCTCAAAGGTGTTGTATGCGCGGGGCTTCACGATAGACTGTAAGAACGCCGCCCCTACCGCTCTGTAGTGCACGCGGTTTGTTCGTGCTCGTCTCTATTTCTCTCTATGTTCCCCTTCCGCTCTCTTTCTCTCTCTATCCCCCTTAACCCTTCCCCATATATATATATATATATATATATATATATATATATATATATATATATATATATATATATATATATATATATATATATATATATATATATATATATATATATATATATATATATATATATATATATATATATATATATATATATATATATATATATATATATATATATATATATATATATATATATATATATATATATATATATATTATATAATCTAAACCTTGGCCTCGATTGCCCGAAGAGCCGGAGATTACTTGGATGGGAAACCGAACTGTATAATAACTTACTAGTTAACATTTTAATAACTTCATTACATCAGATATTTCAATTTAAGAATTGTAGCCGGTGAGGTTGCAATGCATATCGCCCTGAAACGGATTCTGAGGATGGCACCAGTTTAGAGATATGCGCCATCAAACATGTAAAACTGTACCATTCTTCCGCTTACTTTCCTTTTCTTTTTTCACAAAACGCCATCTTATGCAGCGAAGCACAACACAATGGGAACGCCAGCGTATTTCGTCGCACGCATTGGGAATGAATATATCTCGAAACTGGTGCCGTCTTGAAAATTTGACCCAAGTTTTTATCCTTGCGACCTCGCCGGCTACAATTCGTGAATTGCAATATGTACCGTACAGTGATTCTTCCGAAAGAACCTAATTTCTGAAATTTTGCTAATTAGTCAATTATACAATTTGGTTTCTTGTTCAAATAGTGTCCGCATTTTAGAGTAGACCAGTCGGATGACTAGAATTGTGCTATCTGCCACAGGCGACTTTCAAAAAGTTTTGTATGGTCAACGCACGCACGCACATACGTGCACGCGGGATATATATTTATTTTATTTATTTATTTTCAGTAAGCTACTGCTGCTCTCAACCGAGGGCATAGCGGGAGGGCAATACGATATGCGAGACGTTTACCAAACAATCAAATATGTAAACAAATGTAGGAAATAAGAGGTTACAGTAACGCATTACAACAACACATACTGGTTACATGAATACAGAATGTGAACGTCACTCTAGTGTTACAAAAGTTTAACAATATTGATATCATAAAGTACCAATTCAAAAAAATAGTTTTTGTTGCTTTCAATTTTATTAGTGAATTCCGAGAACGAGTTGGTGTTTGTGATATATGGGTGCAGTTGGTTACATTCTCTTGTGGCAAGCGGAAAGAAAGAATGCTTAAATGTTTCATTACTGTAGGAATATTCAATTAGTTTGTTTGCATGGCTTTGACGTGCAGGTCGAGTGTCGGAAAACGATGTGTATTTGGACGCGTCTATCTTGAGATTGTTCTAAGTATCTGGAATAAAAATTTGAGGCGGGCTTCTTTCGCTCTATCTGCTAGCGTTTGTACATTAGATGCGGTAAGAAGGTTAAAGGGTGTTACGACTTTGTACCGCTGCACCACGATTACGACTTTGTGGTCCCGTAGCGCTCTTCACCCGTTTCGTGACAGAGCGTTGGTAGCGAAGACTCCGAGCCTGGCGTCGATGAGAATAACAAAAGGGACTTTATACATTATATACAGGTTATCATACAGGACATAAACGGATCGGCACTGGGGCCGAGAGCTCACACAAACGCGACTGTTCTCGCACGACGGCGTCCGGCGAAAACGCGTGACACATCTCACCCCAGTCGGGAGCGACCCTCTCTCCAGGTGGGGTCGGCGGATCCTGTTTTCGAGCGGCGTGTCGCTGCTTTTATAATCCCCGAGGCCCATTGTCACTCAAACGGCCCAATACAAAGTCAGCACACGACGGTCGTCCGAGGGGTCCAACCAGCGACCGCGCTGGCCACTCGGTTCAAAGTTCGCGCGCGCGGTGACCTCCCGGCAAGGGAGGTGCGGCGCCGGGCCGTCGGGCACACGCGGACACGTCAAAACACGCTGCTCCGCCGAGGCTTCTCCCGCACGAAGGCGCAGCATCTTGACTTGTGAAGGGAGAATTATGGCGCTCGCAGGATAGATTCTGCATCTTGCAGATTCGGGATCCGGGCTTGTGGTAATGGCACAACAGCATCCCCGCCCTCAGATAAGGCGCCGGGAAGACGAGCTGCCTCCACGTGGCTCGGATGCCAGGCGCGCACGTTCGTCAGGCTCGTCCAAGTTCACGTCCAGTGTCGGGACGCCAGGTAACCTCACGTGCCCAGGTCCGACTCGCCAGGACAGGAGCTCTGCTCACCACGTCGTCGCCAAGGCACCTTGACCAGCTCCGCTCGGGTCGTTCCTAAGACCTTGCTTCTCGCCACTGGTCCCGCTTGGTCGTTCTGCAGCTTGCAAAACCGACCGGCAAAAGGCAACACCCAACACGAACAAGTGCCCTCTGTCTCCCGTCAAACACCAGACAAGGCCATAATTCAAATCAACCTAACTAAATTGTTTTCCCCTTTTTTTCTCCCGCTGCAACAAGAGGCAGGTGTACGATCTAGCACACAAGGCTTAAACAATCAGTTTTCAAATCATCAACATAACAAAATAGAAACAATTAATAATCAGCAATAATAATGACAAATAGAATGGTCCCCTTGAAATCACTTGGACCGAAAACATACTACTGAGGAAGCAAATGAGGTCATTCATTTTTGCCCCGATCTTCCGGTGAACAGGACAGGTCGTCGCGAAGTAAAAGAAGGTAAGCAACGAGCAGGAACGAGTAGGCCACTGAAAGAAGCGAGGCCTAGAATGCACGACTTAGAGCATCAGCGTTCGCGTTCAACCTTCCCTTCTTATAACGGACAACGAGGCTGTGCTGCTGTAGGGTCATGCTCCATCTCAGCAAACGGCCGCTTTTAGAGGACATGCTACTTAACCAAGTTAGAGGGCAATGGTCTGTTTCCACAACAAACTTAGAACCGGAGACATAACAAGCCAGCTTCTGAACGGCCCACACAACGCAGGCGCACTCTTTCTCAGAGGTGCTGTATGCCTCTTCTCTACAACTTAGTTTGCGACTTAAATACAAAATTGGTCGTTCATGACCACTAGCATCTTCCTGGCATAGTACCGCTCCCATGCCGCGATCACTCGCGTCGCATTGAATGACGAAACCTTTCGAAAAGTCTGGTGCCGTCAGAACGGGCTTATGGCTTAATGCTCGCTTCAGCATTTGGAACGCATTTTCTTTCTTTGAGTCCCACGTCACCTTGACGGGCTCCGACTTCCGAAGTGCGTCGGTTAGCGGGCTGGCAAGGTCAGAGTAGTCTCTCACATAGTGTTGGTAATATCCAGCTAAACCTAAAAAGGCCCGTATATCCGTCTTCGTGGTTGGCCGGGGATAGTTCAAAATAGCAGCTACTTTGATGTCGGACGGTCTACGCCGGCCGCGCCCCACCACATGGCCCAAATAAGTCACTTCACCGCAACCTAGGTGACATTTAGCTGGTTTCACAGTAAGACCTGTCTCTTTCAACCGGCTCAACACGACTCGCAAGTGCTCCAGATGTGATTCCCAAGTGTCCGAAAATATGGCAACATCATCGAGGTACGGCAATGCGAACTCGCCTAAACCATGCAGCACTCTGTCCATCAGGCTAGAGAAACAATACGGCGCGTTTTTGAGGCCGAAGCTCAACATGAGTGGCCGGAATGTTCCAAGCGGGGAAACGAAGGCGGCATAGCGGCTAGCCCGTTCCGTAAGGGGTACTTGCCAATAGCCTCTCACGAGATCCAGGGTAGAGATATAATTTGCCTTCGACACTGTCTCTACCCTTTCTTCCAGGTTCGGTATAGGATATGTCTGATCTCGGGTTATCGCGTTCAGACGCCGATAATCGACACATGGCCTCGGATCTTTTCCTGGAGCCTGGACTAGTATCAAGGGCGACGTGTAGTCGCTCTCACTTGGTACTATAACCCCCAAGTCACGCATGCGCTGAATCTCCTCAGCCATGATTTTTTTCTGCACGGGCGAACACCGGTACGGTTTACTGCGGATCGGTTGATCAGAGGTTAACTCGATGTCATGCTCTAGGACCGTCGTTCTTCCGGGACGGCTCGAAAAAACCTCCCTAAACTCTGAAACGATTCCCTTTAAATCCTCCTTTTGGGCGGCACTTAGACGCGCTTCCAACGTCAGCTGTTCCACCATTAGCTCTATACCACATCCCTTCATATCAGCCGTCGTCAGGATTTCGGCCCCTTCCTCATCGTCAGCATTTATCGTCATGCTTATAATCGCGCGACGCTGAATGTAGGGTTTCATCAAGTTACTGTGGTAAATTTTGTTGGACCGTTTCCCTAATTTAACTTCGTAGTTGGTATCGGAAAGCTTAGTTACAACCTTTGCGGGCCCCTCCCAATGAACCTCGAGCTTGTTTTTTTTCGACGGTCGCAGCAACATCACTTGGCTACCTTCTTCGAAGGTGCGTTTTTTTGCTGACTTGTCGTAGTATTCCTTTGACAAGGTTTTCGCCGCCTTCATGTGGCTCTCTACAAGATCTTTGGTTTTCCCGAGCCTCTGGAGGAGGTCGAGGACGTACGAGACTACATTTGGGTCGTCGTCACTGCCTTCCCAAGACTCTCGCAGCATGCGCAACGGAGTTCTTAGGCTCCGGCCATATACAAGCTCCGCGGGGCTAAAGCCGGTGCTCTCATGGGGAGCCGATCTCAAGGCGAACATAGCGGCGGGAATGCAGGCCTCCCAGTCACAGTGACGCTCAAAGCACAGGGCTCTCAATATTCGCTTCAGCACCGAGTGCATCCGCTCTACTGGGTTAGATTGCGGGTGATAGATGGAACTGTGCACTATTTTAATGCCGCATCTTTCCAAAAAAGTAGAAGTCAGGCAGCTGGTAAAAACGCTGCCATTGTCGCACTGAATCTCGGAAGGGAACCCGACGCGTGCGAACATTGAGAGCAGAGCGTCCACGACCTGGGAGGAATTTAGCTCCTTAAGAGGTACTGCCTCGGGGAACTTGGTCGCGACACACAGGGCGGTCAGAACATACCTACAACCGTTCGTTGATTCTGGCAGAGGGCCTACGATATCGATTACTAGTCGCCGAAAAGGTTCGGATATGACTGGCACCAACTTCATCGGTGCCTTCCACTTGTCAGTGGATTTGCCGATTCTCTGGCAGGTGTCGCAAGAGCGCACGAATTGTTCGACATCCTTCCAACAATACGGCCAATAAAACTCCTGAGCCATTCTAGCCTTGGTCTTTTTCAAGCCAAGATGCCCTGCCCACGCATTTTCGTGCGCGAGTTCCAGTAACTGTCGGCGATATTTCCGAGGAATCAGAAGCTGTTCATATTTGCGACCCTGCTTATCTGTGTAGCGGCGGTACAATAAGCCAGATTCCTCGTAAAATGAAACCCTCTTTTTTTTCACTCCCAGTTTGACGCTCTTCATCAGATCGGCTATTGAACAATCTTCCTTTTGCTCGCGAATCAGAGTTTCTCTTTCAACTGCAGCCAGCTCCTGCCAGCTGGCGGAAACCGGAGCGAGTAGGGATCCTGCGTCGCCTAACTGCGGCGTCGTGTCCTTATCGCGGCTAGCACGGGACGCGTCACTCCCAGTCACTTCCAGGACACGCTCGACCAGGCCAGCCTCCGAGCTCTGCCTCTCCCGTGCCTGCTCGCCACTCAAGTTACCCTGATCAGTCCGTGTGCCGCACCGCTGTTCGCTCACCGACTCAAAGTCAAGTTCCCTCGACAGCTGGCGCGCTTTGGATCGCGTGAGGGCCATGTACGCCACGTCGGCAAAGAATGATTTGCCCTGATCCTTCAGCAGCTGCTCCGAGCTATTTGAGAAGAGGTAGGGAAAATGCTCCGGGAGGGCGGCAGACACAGCGGCTTCTGTGTTAAGTTTCCCAAACTCTCCTTCAATGGTAACCGTTGCGATCGGTAAACAGACACTCTCCTCCTCGGCCACTTGCCGTATCCAAGCGCATTCTCCCGTAAAATCACTCGAGGAGACGAAAGACGGGTGAACAACGTCCATAGTTGCTGCCGAGTCTCGAAGTGCTCGGCACTTCTTGCCGTTTACCTTAATTTCCCGCATATATGGCTCCAATAGTCGTATGTTTTTGTTAGTTTCCCGTATTGTCGCAAAAGCAATTTTCTCCGGGCAGCTCACTGCGATGTGCCCTTGCTTTTTGCAATTGTAGCAAGTTAACGGCTTCCGTTTTTCAAAAGAACGCGTCGTATCGTTTCGCTGCTTGGGACCATCGTTAGCATTCTGAGATGCATTCTGTCCTTCCCTTACAGTTTCTTTGGTAAGAGACTCATCTTTCCGAAACTCGCGACGCGTGATTTGCTTCCGTTCGTCGGACTTCCCGGAAAACACATCTCTTCTATCAGCTTTTTCTACGCGCACCGCCTTGCTGTGCAAGCTGCGGCGGGTGTAATACTCTTCCGCTAACTCTGCTGCCTTGTTTAGCTTAACCTCCTTTAGCCTATCTTGCAGCCAGAGCCGGACATCCTCATCAATGCAACGGTAGAACCGCTCCAACGCGATGCATTCGACAATTTTGTCGCGGTCGTCGTAAACCTCTTCGCCCTTCAGCCATTCCACCAAGTCGGCTTTTAGACGAAACGCGAAGTCAACATTCGACTCCTTACCCTTTTTTGCATACCGGAACCTCTGCCGGAAAGCTTCGGGCGACAATTTGTACTTCCGCAGTAGCGCTTCCTTCACATCACTGTAGCTCTCAAACGCCTCTTTCGATAAGCAAGTTATTACGTCTGATGCCTCCCCAGGAAGCAACGCTAACAGATTCTGTGCCCAGAGGGATCGTTCAATGCTATTCCGTTCGCACACGTGCTCAAATTTCACGAGGTATTTGGCCATATCCTCTCCGACGACAAAGGGTGGAAGTTGATCGCGTATTCTTGGAACGTTAGAAGTGAGACTAGGCGCTGGCGAGCTATTTCGGGTCTCCAACTCTTTCATTTTAAGCTCGTGCTCACGAATCTCTCTCCTTTCCTCCTTTTCCTCCTCGCGACGTTGCTGTTCTCTCCTTTCCTCCTTTTCCTCCTCGCGACGTTGCTGTTCTCTCCTTTCCTGCTCGCAACGTTCCTTCTCCTCCCTTTCCCGACGTTCATTGATACCCGCCAAGGCCTCAGCGGCTTCCTCAGCCGTTACGTCCCCAGTCCTCATGACCTCAAGGATCGCATTCTTTCTTTTGGTTGAGCCCAACTCAATGCCCAACTCCTCACAAATTTCGAGAAGTTCCTTCACCTTGTACTTCTCCATCGTTCACACTGTCCTCCTGCTGTTTACCCTTTTTGAATATACCTGCCGTACGCTACTATAACACTACTAGTAAGACATATGCAAGTATTTCACACACTGCCCTGTTTACCCTCTCAGCATCCCCTGGTTTTCAAAACACTCTTACTAGGCTTGAAACACACAAGGTTAAACACAATGCAACACCAAGTCAATCCCTGAGCTACTATAACCTGTGTCAGAGAAAGTCTGGTGTTTGAGGTAAACTTCAGGCACTCACCGCGCCGAGGTAGCTGATGCCGGTCAATCCCGTAGCTGCCATCCAGTGTTACGGATTTCCAACCGGTGCCACCAGTATTACGACATCCAACCGGTGCCACCAGTGTTACGACTTTGTACCGCTGCACCACGATTACGACTTTGTGGTCCCGTAGCGCTCTTCACCCGTTTCGTGACAGAGCGTTGGTAGCGAAGACTCCGAGCCTGGCGTCGATGAGAATAACAAAAGGGACTTTATACATTATATACAGGTTATCATACAGGACATAAACGGATCGGCACTGGGGCCGAGAGCTCACACAAACGCGACTGTTCTCGCACGACGGCGTCCGGCGAAAACGCGTGACACATCTCACCCCAGTCGGGAGCGACCCTCTCTCCAGGTGGGGTCGGCGGATCCTGTTTTCGAGCGGCGTGTCGCTGCTTTTATAATCCCCGAGGCCCATTGTCACTCAAACGGCCCAATACAAAGTCAGCACACGACGGTCGTCCGAGGGGTCCAACCAGCGACCGCGCTGGCCACTCGGTTCAAAGTTCGCGCACGCGGTGACCTCCCGGCAAGGGAGGTGCGGCGCCGGGCCGTCGGGCACACGCGGACACGTCAAAACACGCTGCTCCGCCGAGGCTTCTCCCGCACGAAGGCGCAGCATCTTGACTTGTGAAGGGAGAACTATGGCGCTCGCAGGATAGATTCTGCATCTTGCAGATTCGGGATCCGGGCTTGTGGTAATGGCACAACAAGGGTGAATCTGTGCGCCTGTATATGGTATGCACAAATCTTATGGCTTTTCTTTGCACTGCTTTCAGTTTTCTTAATTTAGTCATTGTATGCGGAAATCAAACCACGTTGGCATATTCTAAAATCGGCCTTATGAATGTCTTATAGGCAAGCAGTTTAATTGGAGTTGGCGCTAGTTTTAGGCGCCTTTTAAGAAAAAAATAACTTAGGTAGTGATGCTGCGGTAATGTTTTCGATGTGCGGGGTCCACTTAAAGTCTGTGGTAAGTTTCACCTAAATATTTGTTTGTTAACTTTAGTCAGCACTACTGACTAAGTAGTTGCAGTAGTTGTCAGCACTACTGCTGACCACTACTGACTTGTCATTTAGTTATAATACTTGATAAGGTGATTGATGAATTAAAACTAATAATCTAATTAAGCTGAATGAAACAAATTATTGGAGCGTCTCCAAGCGACGGCAAACGACATTACCTTGGTACTGTCCAGTCTTTCTCTCTCTCACACACATATATGTTGCAATGGGAGTTAATTGGATCGAGAAAGCCCCATTCGCCACTTTCCTCACGCCAGCCGCCCTGCGTTTCAATCCTTCCTGACTATTCGTCGAATCTGTGGAGTCTTCTCCCGATTCACTGAACACGAAAGGGAGCGTCTCGGCAGCTTTCCCAGTGCTGTACAGAGAATAGGGAGGCGAGTCGCACGAGAGACAGCGCGTGAACAAAAGGGGGCGAAAGAGGCGGCCGCGAACGCACTGCACGACGAGCACTGCACGCCGAGCACTGCACGCCGACGAGTAGTGCGTTTGGCGACAGGGGAGCCGCGGTTTCGGCGAGAGCGGCATAGTCGAAGGAAGCTCGAGAGGCTGCAGTGCGCAGGGCTACGATTATGCAATGCGCACTCTCGAGAGTTTCCTTTAGATTTCCACCGGGAACCAGTCTGTCGCCGAGTCGGGGCGAAGATGCAGATGGGGTCGGATTGAATGCATTGCCGGCTTGCGCCGGGCGCAACGTCGTGGCAGGAGTTGAATAGGACGTTAATGACTCCTTCGGGACAAGTGCGTAGATTTGCTTGCGCGAGGTGTTTCCTTCGTTTCAGACCGGCTCGAGGTCCCCGTTCTGCGTGCCGCCAGGCGTTTGCAAGCGTGCTCCCGCAGACAAATGGATCGGTAACGAGCAGCGCTGGTGAAGGAAAGGGAGGCGAACTCGGCGAGGTATTCCTTTCTCCGCTTTTCCGTCGCTTGACCGTGGTGCGTCGTCATCGGCGGGCGGCACAAAGAGCCGGAGACAATCCTCCGACACGGCCTCTATATATCGTCGCCGACAGCGGTATAACGGACGCGTATACGCTGCGGTTGTTGCGGCGCCTGCTGCGCCTTCGCGCGCGTACGCGTAGTGCGCGCGGAGGGGGCGCAACGGCCTCGAGAGACGACAGTTCGTGCTACACGCGGAGAGCCCACGCATGCGTTGCCCGCCGCAGCCGAGCTGAAACGTTAGTTTCTAGCGCAGTGGAGAAAGACAACCGCTCACGTTGATTCATTGCGGAGCACGAAATACTTCGTGCTCCGCGCGACGGAGAAGAGAGGTAGACGCCATTCGCATGTTTGTCCGTTCCTTGTCCCGGATCGCGTGCCCCCTGCCGCCAACCTGGAAAACGCCGTTTAGGAGGAGAGAGCGCAGGCGTGCCCCTCGCGGTCACCAGAGTCGGGAGGCGCTCCGGCAGATCGCGCTATCCCTGGAGGAAAGGCCCGCGCGCGCGGTGCGGTCGTCTACTTTGCGGCACTCCGCAGAAAAATTTTCCCCTCGAGACGCTCGCGAGGCTTTCTAGGGCCAGACCCTCACCACTGTCTTCCTTTTTTGGTAAGCGGCCGTTTCTCTGAGTTCCTCATAGCTCAGCAGCGCGACGCTCCGAGAGCAATCGTCTCCCGGGAACCACTCTTTCGAGCTGCCTGCAGGCTCCATCCTCCGTCCCGGTCCGCCCGACGGAGGTCGCGAAAATGCTGGCCAAGCGCTTCTGTTATCGCGGCATTTTCATTTCGCCGCACTGTGGGCGGGATCCAGACGGGCGGCCCCGCCACACTTCTCTGTCCGTTCTATACACACTTGCGGAGATGCTGACGGAGACAACTATATCCTCCGCTTAGCTGGTTGGCCGAGTCCCCAGGGAACGCCGCTCGCTGTGGCTTGCGTAGAACCGAACATTGTTCGAGGCGCTTCGACGTGTCCGGAAGAGGTAATGGAGGGGCACATCCCGCACTGCGGTTCCATCAAAAAGTTGGCGGTGTTCGTGACGCCAAGTTTAAACGTTGGTTCCTTCACGTCCTGTCTCTTGTGTGAGCTTCATGTTCACATTTTCCAGTTAGAGTATACTCTAACTAGATAGACTTTTAAATAGATAGACTTTTGCTTATCTCCGTGCCGCCTTCGAGCTCCTGCATGGTCAGCCACATCATTTTCGCAGCATAGCGCTGCTTTCTCTCTGCATCTTTCTTGTGTCGTCCTAATCACCAGACTGAAATTTCTGACTGACTAAGACTCTATTGTTTTGTGCATTTCAGTATTCCATACGATATTTTCATAATCTGCGGGATGTTTCTTCTTTTTTCCTTTTCTTTTTGAGATTATACATTTTTTTAATCGCCTGTGACAGATATCACATAATTGTAGTCCTTGAGCTGGATCACTAAAACCGGCGGACATCGAATTACATAATCGATTAATTAACAAAGATGTACTAATTATCTCCTTAAATAATTATGTACGGCACATATTGCAACTTACGGGATTGTAGCCGATGAGTTCCCGAAGCATATTTACATAGAACGACTACTAAGGATCGCACGGGTTTCTAGATGCGCGCTGTGTGGTAAAAACGCACTATCCTTCCACTTACATTTTCCTTAGCAAACCGCCGTTTTATACATTGAAGCACAAGAGTAGATGGAACGCCCACGTCTTTCGTCGCACACTGGGAATTAATATCTAGAAATTGGTGTCATCCTGTAAATTCGTTCCAAGTAGGTACGCCTGCGAACTCACCGGATATAATTCGGGAATTGCGATATGTGCCGTAAGGTAATCAATGAGAAAGTTTACTGGGGATTTTTTAATTAGTCGATTATGCGTTTCGATTTCTCGTGCGAAGTAATGTCCGCCTCTTTGAGTAATTCAGTTCAATGACTGGAATTATGCTTTCTGCCACAGGCCATTTAAGAATTTTGTGCGGTCTAAAACAGAAAAACCACCCGGTATATATATACAGCCCTATGAGTGAAAAACACGTCAAGTGATACATCATTGCCCATCTGCCAACCACATATTATATTTAAATCAAAACTCTTTCTGCGAACCTCTGTGGAGATCATCCCCGAATGAAATGAAATCTTTACAGTTAATAAAACAGTGTTCGGTAAAGACTGGCGCCTCTGAACTACTGTGCAACATTCGCTGTTGGAAGTTTGCGCTGTAAGTGATGTGCGCCACACAGACTCCGAGAGCGTCTTAGTCCTTGCGTGTCTTTCGGAGGCCACGAAAAGCAATGCTCGATGTTGTGCACAAGTGAGAAGAAAGCGACATTATTTGCGGAGCAAGCAAGCTGTGAGACAGTGAGAGCGTGGTGCTGTCTCTTTTTTAGTTTTTAGATGGCTGGAAGCTGTAAAAGTAATTGAAGCGTGGCGGTGCGCCGCTGTTTGTAGAGTGTAATAGATCGTAACTATATACGCACCAAACAATGCCCAACTTCAAGTGACTCCGACGCGGGGGCAATCATGTTCCCAATGCGAAAAAAAAAGAAAAAAAAAGAGAAACAGACGGTTACGTCACTCCGCGAAACTTCTTTGTTTCATAAGCCCATGGCGAAATGTCTGGCTCAAAAGAGACTGCGGAGCAGCACTTTCATTGTAATTCGGCGCATGCAAAGTGTCCTTTATGGGTGTCGCTTCAGCCGTACCCGACGTCCAAGCTGAGGCAAAGAATGCGTTTTGTTCTGCGGACAGTCCTGTCGATTAGCTTGCTCAAGATAACGCGGAGAAAAAGAAATTACTGCAGATCCTTCGCACTTCTTGGTATCTGCGCTATAGCTTTCTTGAATCGCTTCAGTTAAATGCCGTGCAAGGAGCCGCATTGTGCGTGCGATTATATTTGATTTCCAACTCACGTGATCGTTTACACATTCAGCTTCAATGCAAACACGAGTTCATCCTCACAAGATCATGGTATGTGACGTCTGTGCAGCGATTACTTGCAGAATGATGCGCCGTTCTGGATGTGGTGAAAGAAGCATTGTTAGCGGACGTGTATTAATGTACCGACAAGTATTGAACGTAGCGATACTTGTTTAATGTTTCAACACCTCTGACAAACGCGTGGTAATCAATCATCCCCATCACGCACCCGCGGAGATCTCTCGCTGAGTCTATCCGGCCAGATGTCATATTGTCATTTGCTAATGTTCTTAGTCCTGTAAATGATCTTCGCGCTTTTCCTCTCGACACCTCAGCTGTGCGAAAAAGCCCCCACTACGTTTACTCGCTGAGATACCAAACGCGGAAGAAAATGCAGGTAAGCCAGGTCCACATGCCACACACAGCTAAGCTAAGCGACCGTAACGCGATAGCATGACCGAGATGATAAGGACTGCACACTCTGCAGGATGGACTGGCGCTACAAACTATACCTTTAAAACCCTGCAAGGACACATGTGCATTAATGTAAGGATCAACCCACCAAGTCACCACCTTCACTCAATCTCCGGGTTGGGCAGCTTTGATTACACCATCTCCACGGGTTCAGTCCATTTTACTATGGCACTTTCGGGCCGAATAGGCCCAGTTTTGATTGCACTATCTCTGGGATTGGCTGAGTTTGGTTACACCATTCCGGTGATTGGCCCGAATTGGCCCACTTTGCTCGACAAGAAACCCACCGAAGGAAGCAACGCGCTGGAGGCTTACGGAAAGAAATCTTCGCCTCGAAAGTAGCTGGTTCCAGTGGAAGGGCATTTGCGAAACGTTTTGTAGCTGTTGTTTTGATCAGTTCCGTCGATGATTGTTTCACAGAGAGACAGGCGTGTCAACCGCAAAAGCAGGGCGCTCAGCGCCGCCCGACGCGCCTTTTATAAACCTACTGTACGATATCAGCAATGGAGATGCTGAAACAGCTTCACGTGCACGTACCCGGATGTTTACGACAGAGCCTACGTAGGGTAAACGAGCCAAGCCTGCCGCAGGCGAAAGTCCTCTCGGAAGTTTATGACTTGCTCATGCCAGGCATGGGCGTCGGTATGTAGGTGCGTCAGAGATCTCTGTCGAACTTATATTGTTATCCGTGGCCTCTGTCCTGAGCCATAATCCGCTGTAAAAGTTACACGCTGGACTTACGAGTCACGATCAAACGCCGGGAGGAACGTTTCATCGTCGCCCAGCGTGCGACCGAATGGCGATCTTGTATACGGAATCCCTGGTACCCTCTTCCCCTTCCCCCAATGCCGAGTAGCTGGCTAGAAGAATATACCTCAGGCCGACCTCTCGGCATTTCGTGTCATTAAACTTCTTTCTCTCTCTCTCTCCCCCCCTGGTACATACCCCTGGAGCTCCCTTTGGACGCTTTGCGCTGGCCTGTCCTTCACAAGTTTGCCGGAAGCAAATTGACTGTTATTGATTGAAATTGATTGTCGTTTGATGTATTTAAGGGGCTAGACTTACAGCTCGAGAACTGAAATGTCAAATGATTAAAAAAAAAGTAAATGTACAAAATTGGCGACTATGGTTAACCAGGCGGGGTACACATATACGGGAGCGTTCAAGCTCGCAGCCGTTTCGTCTTCGCTCTCCTTGGAGGCACCAGAATGTACGTACACACCGCTGTCTCGTACATCGGCGAAGGGAATGGAACGCGTCGCGCTCTTGCCAAGTCGTGGACCGCGCGGACCCCCACGGTTGTTTGGAAAGTGACGTCACGAAGCCGCGTGCGGCTGGGGGAGGGGAGAGCAAATTGTCGGGATGGGCGAGGCACGCGAGAGGAGCAGACGGCGACAAGCGTGGCGACGTCTGCGCGCCGTTGACGACAGGCGTGCTTTGTCCACCGCCACCATTGGAAGGGGTATTTATCGCAACGCCGTCGACCGTCGCGCTGCACGCGGTTTCTTCAACACAGATGCTGGGTGTTCCCGATCGTTCGACGGTCGAGTCCCCGCCGCGGGCTTCCAATATAGCACCGCGGTGCGCAGCTGCGCATGCGCCCGAAAAAGAAGGGCAGGACGCGGCTCCAGTCCCCGTGAAACCACCAGTGTGGGTTGGGGAGGAATGTGAGGAGGCTGAGGGGGTTACCTCTACGCAGCAATGTCTCCCCTCTGCCACTCAGCCGCAGTTCTAACCGAGCTACCCGCTACTACCATCTCTTCTCCCTCGCGCACCTTCTTTCCTGGGCGAAGTTCCATTCACCGGCCGACGTCCCGGTTGATCGACGACGTGACGACGTGCCCTACGTCGCGCCGATTGTAAGCATTGCTCCCTTCGCCACGAACCTCCTCCGCCGGCCTCGGCGCGCCCCCGTTGTCATCTGTTTCGTACAAATATAGACGGCAGGCCAAGTACCAGCTGTGCGTCATTTCCGTCGGGAACGGCCCGGCAACTACATCTGACAAAAGTCACCGCGTGATGGTGAGCTCACGATATAGCGAATTAGAAGGAGATACTCGATTGCTAACGGCGAACTGCATTGATGACCGCCGTCTGCATAGCGACTTCTGTATTCTTTTGTAGATGTTTGGATGAGCCGTCATATCAACCTCTTTCTTCGATAAAATTGAAAGAATTCTGTTTCTACTGGCTCAGTCATATCTGTTCATTGGCGGATCCATTTTTGACTTCCATGAACATCTAAAAAGAAGGTGCACATACAATGTATCGTCTTTTTTTTTTCAGTTTTTCTCTCTTTCTTTTTTAGAGCCCGCACAGCTTCGCCATATTGCAACATCACCTCTGCAGGATTACAATAGTATGACATTGTTGTGGAACTTGCGGGGCTTATGTTCCAGTTCCCGAGACTGTGCTTGAAGATTGTGTGACGTTCTGAAATCTATGTCGCGGAGGGTCGCACACTACAGGGACACCAGGAATACGGCTCACGTTCATTTGCACGATCGCGTTCCTGATTGGCTGAAGCCAGCTATAGCTTCAGCCACACCAATGGCGCATAATGCGGGTTGACAGTTGCCATTTTAATTGTACCGATTTCCGCTGTTCACTGAATATTTATCAGGGAGGATTCGACCAAGGTTGTCAGGTATACGCTCTTTCACTAATACCGGTATCACACGTACACTGCTCATCGCGATCAGCGCCAGTCCGGATCAAATTTCTTGATCGCGATCAACAGCGTTCGCTACTATAATACACGTCCAACGATTCGGATCGAGTTATTATCGTCTGCTGATCGTCAGCAACTCTCAGAACTGCATAATGCATAGGCTACAAATTCAAATTTGCAAAATGTGGTAAATTTGGCCAATAGTTCAATTTCACAGCTCATTATTGTGGGTAAAAAAATTAACGTTCTTTATTGAGCTGCCTTCAGTTGTTTTCAGAATACTGCACTAGAGGGCGCAGACGTCAGCCTGCGATTGTGATCTAGGGGCCTGATCGCGATTCTCGGATCGCGATCGCCCAGATCTGGAACCTGCAGGGTCGCGATCACAAATGACCGTGTAGCAACCGTGTAGAAGTATGTCGAAAATATAATCCATAGTGAGCTGCCGCAGCAGATTTTGATGTCAATTTCCAACGGGAACGTAACGAGGAGAAGTAAGGAGCGAGACGTTAGACAAAAAAATTCGCAGTTCGCCCCAAAAGGCGAAGCACCGATTGCGATAACACATCAGTAGATAGCTTTACGAAGTAAGGATAGTAGATTTATCGGCCGTATAAACTTGTAAACATTCCCTTACTAACTAAATTAACTGTGGTAGAATGTGTAAGCCTGACTCAACGAAGACGTAGAAAGAAACAGACACACGGAGACAGCGCCGTCTTTGTGTGTCTGCTTCTTTCTACGTCCTTGTTCAGTCGCGCTTACACATTCTATCATGGATTCAAACTGGCCCGTCAACGTGTTTTAGCTAAATTAACGAGCACGGTGGCACGCGTGCACTGGTAAACATGAACACATCTCGCTCGATGAGCGCGAAAACTCGCTGTGAAAATTCTGGAGAGAGGAATCGCGGCAGCAGCAAGCGAATTGACCTTCACGCATGTCTCGCTTCAGCGCGAACGAAACGTCGAAATCACAGCGCATACGAAGCTACCGGCACTACGCACACTCTGTAAACATCGCAGATCGTTTTGAAGATGAGGCCCTTGCGGGCGCGCACTTTAGCCACATTGCAGATCGCTTTCAAGACACACGAGCGTCGGCAACGCGTCCCTACAGCGTCCGCCAGAGGCATCTATACTACGGCGTTCGTGATTCGCGTGGCCAACGCCGTTGTAGACGCCGCAGTTGCCTCCACTCGAGGGGCAGGCGAGGAGGACATCGAGGCACCGTAGCAGCCGCCGGAGGAAAACGCCCCTCCTTACTCGCATCACCCCCTTCCTCGCGCGCCTCAGGAGAGGGCACGGATCCGGGCCACGTTCCTCGCTCACGCACGCGGGATTGAACCGCGTTCGCCTGCTCACCCTCACACGCTCTCACTCATACGGAACCTCACGGCGACGCCGACGCCGACAACAGAAATGCGCCTGCAGTGTCCATATAAATGCTATCGCAATAAACGACAAAGAAGCAGACCGTGACGAGCTGGTGCTCACTTACAACTTGTTATCTGCGAAAAGCACATCGATGCGTACATCATACCAGCCACCTTAGACATTTAGTATATGCACTTCTGAGAAAACGCACGCGGTTTAAAGAAATTCTGCTGAAGAAATCAGTCCATATTTCATTCGGTTGACGCTTGCGTCAGTGTATCGCGAACAGTACCGTCAAACATGAAACGCCTTCGAGCAACCCACGAGCTTCAGCACCCCTACACTTTCATTTCTCGAGAAATTTAATACAACTCTCGCGAAAAAGGGCGGCAAAGGGCATGTGTACGAGATGATGGAGAAATGAGACTGACAGCCGAACCCGGAAACGAGGAAATTGCCGTAATCGCACTATATATGCACATACACCGAAAGACAAAGAAAAATCTTAGCGCACAACATGACGGAAGGAAGTGCTGTTTACCGCAGACGCCAGGTTTTTAATTCCTTGTCCTTTTTCATTTGTTTCTCTCTCCTTCGCATCGCTTTTGTCGTTTCGTTGTGGGCTTCCCAAGGACAGATCCAGACGTCTTGCCGAGCGGGCGGGGACGAACACTCGGCTCGCGCGCTTTGCAGCGCTCTGTTTCCCGACGCGATATATATATATATATATATATATATATATATATATATATATATATATATATATATATATGCGTTCTTGTACTGGCCTGAAGCACTCAACGTTTAACCTCGCAATAAAGAAAAAAGAACGAACGCAGAGCAGTCGCATGCCCTGCCCTCGTCGCAGCGGAGCCATATTTTCTTTCCCCTCATTGCAGCTTCTCGCTTTCTCTGCCAAAGCTCTCTTCTTTTGGTCTCGGTTCCATTTAAGGAGGGACTGCTTTTACGCACTTCTTTTCTTTCGGAAGGAAATAAATAAAGAAAGAAGAAGATGAAAGAGCTGGGCGAAAGGGACGCGCTTTGCGACGAAGCGCGGATCTCTTTAAGGGATGCTCGAGACTCGGAAGAAGAGCACGTTCGTGCGCGCGGACTCGAGCGATCGTTCGATCGGATACATGACCGGAAGGACTGCGACAAAAGGAAAAGAAACCTGCAGCAACGACGATAAGCGGCCGCTCGAGTGGAAAGGTGGGCGCCCGTGTATAAGAACGTGCAAGGCGAAAGCTGCTCGCATAAAGGTCGGGTGGGGGAACAACGGCATTGTGCTGGCGAGGGAAGAAGAAAAAAAAAAGGGGGAGGCGGGAGCTGGTGGGCGGAGGGGAGGCGAGGAGTGGGCAAGCACGCTAGAAAGTATAGGCACGTGGAAGCTGGGCGCGCCCACCGCGCGCGCTGTAATGACGAGAGAGCGCAGGCCCCGAACGAACGAGATCGATCGACCCATCTGGGCGAACACTGTACTATTCCGCTATCCGCGAACTTCAAGTAAAAGAAAGGGCGGAAGTGCACACACAAGCGAGAAGAAAACGCTGCCAGAGCTCCCTTGCAGCGAGGAGCAATCGCATTCAAGCCGCTGCCGCGCGCGGCCGATTTTCGATCGAGCCGAGGCAATCGAGAGCGTCCGCGCGGTCGGTGCCTTTCGATCGCCGGGCACGCAAACTTCGAGCCGGCCGGGCCTCCGAGATTTTTCGTTCGGGGGCGTTCGTTAATGAGCGGGTCCCAGGTGCCGCGGTCCCCTCGATTAGTTTGGAGGACCCGGCGAGCCCCTGCGTGCATGCACTTCGGCCTCCCATTATCTCCCCGAGCCCGCAACGCGCCCTTATCCCGTAGCTGTTACTCGCCCTCCGTAGGCGTTGCTCAGCTTCTTTTTTGTTTGGTTAGCTTCCCAGCGCTAACTTTCGAGCCCGCGTGATCACACTGGCGCGGTCAATTGGAAGCGTGTTCTCTGGACTCGACGCCGCCCTCACCCGCAATCTCGATCGGGCTTTCTCCTCTCTTGAGTTCAAGCGGAAGTCTGTTGTTGTGGGTGTTCCCGATGACCGTAAACCACTCGCCCAACGATTCGCGTTGACTCGCGCGGAGATGCGCTGCGGCTGGAACGTTCGGGAGGCGTTGGATGATCAACGAACGCACGCTGCCAACTTGAAAGGCCGACCGCGGTTCACACCGAGGAGGACTGTAGTTCATTATAATTTCGTACCCTTGTTTATTATTAATATAGTGGCGAAACACAAGAAAAGGCGTCGGCCCTATATATATATATATATATATATATATATATATATATATATATATATATATATATATATATATATATGCACGTAAGTGTTCCAATAATTCCACGTTTTTCGCATTCCTCTTTCAGAAATGAATAATTAATAAGGAAGTATATGCAGAACGTGTGTAGATATTGCAGTTCGTATGGAACCGTTATCGCATGAATGCCACGGCTAAAGTCGACATAGAACGAGGTAATGCTTGTTTACGATGAAATGCGGGCGATTATGGTACTGGAAGGTGTAGGTTAAATCAATTAATTAGTTAGTGTGTACGTTTGCCATATGAAGAGCGACATATGATGA
Source organism: Dermacentor albipictus (assembly GCF_038994185.2). Lineage (NCBI taxonomy): Eukaryota > Metazoa > Arthropoda > Arachnida > Ixodida > Ixodidae > Dermacentor > Dermacentor albipictus. The sequence continues at coordinate 324,068,838 of NC_091821.1, read as the reverse complement.
GGGTTGCTGAGCCATAATATATCGACTCCTCGGGGATCTTTAGGGCGCCACGAAAGCTTACTATGACGGAATTTCCTCTCTTCTCATTCCGATCCTTATTGGAATTCAGCAGCCGCCACCAGGTTGATGATCATACGAAGTGAGTGTGGGGATCGAAATATAACGACAAAGTCTGTGGGCACAGATTACCGATATGGCGCTGTGCCTTACTGTCGCGCTGCGCTGTTCACAAAACGAAGTCGAGCCCACAACTTTTCGGAAGCTCTACTTAACCGAGGTTTCGCTGTCCTAGCCGCCAATTAGAAACCAGACTCTTGGGTGATCTACTGCAGTTTCTTCCCGGCATTATTGAGCGACACGCTGGCACGGCGCTGTAAGGAAAGACGCCAGCGTTTTATTCACAGATCCGTTTAATTCTACGGCAGCCATCTAGTCATCACTCTTAGAATCAGAGCCAGGAACGAACGTTTATTCTTATTTCTCGCACTTAGTAATTTACGGCTTTACCGCAAAGCGTAGACCGCACTTGCCAACTATACAAACGATGATTACACAATCCATTGCTAGAACTTGAAAGTGTACGTATTAAGTATAAACCCCATGCAAGCGATCTTGCGCGCGACAGCGACGAGCGATGCGACGGAGATGGCTGTCGCGTTCGCTCGTCGCCTACAAGTCGTACCCCATGCTAGCGACAATTTTGAGCGACGTCTCCCCGGTGTTGCACCTCCCCGTCTTCCCAAAAAAAGATTTCTGGTACGCCACTGTTTTCCTTTCAAAACTTACCTACTGTTTTTTCTTGCCTTTGCCGCACTACAACTCTGTTGACAGGAGAAGACAGCTTTGAAGAGCAAGAGCTTGCCCAGGAAGAAACCATTTGCTCCGCGTTATCACTAGGCCCAATGTAAAATAATATATTGCAGTTGTAATCAGTCAGCAACAGACTTCAATGACCTAACAACTTGTTGTGCATGCTTGTTGCATTTATTGGTATTGTACGAGTGAATTTTTATCGAGGCTATAAATGTGCGCACAGTTACTCATAAGCTGGTTCTATAGGTGCAGACTTGTTCCTTTCGTATTTTTGCTCTGGTTTGATTTTGTGTCAAGCAGGAACAGCGCAAAAGAACAGGACTCAGGGAAGAGACAGAGAACGGCGCAGACTTTGCCTGTTTCTTTTTTTTTTTTGAACAGCCTGCTTTTTTATTATTATTATTTTCTTTCTGTGTTGTTGAGTGTGGTAATGGAATATGTGTGTTTTTATTCTCTGGCAGAGTCGGGAGACGGCAGGGACGTACTTACCGAGGGCCACCACGAATTCAACTTCACTTTCCTTCTGCCGTCAACGTGAGTAGCACCAAGGGATTCTCAGTGCGACGAACAGCTCCACCAGCACCAAGTGAACACAAACTGGAGCACATAATTCGAGCACGAGACCATTTAGACATTTTAATTAATATACCAGTGGGAAAAGACATAAATGGGAAAAGGCACTAAAAGTCGTCTGTGATAGTACAGTTTTCCTGCGTCAGCCGGATCGCTTGGAGGTGTGGACCTTACTGCACGGCAAATCGCAGTGTGATGGTAGCTAATTAATAAATTTTCGCGAATTAGTCTTGTTTACCTTAGAGTACATGTCACAACTTCGAAATTGAAGCCCAGGAGTGATAAAGTCCATCATTATGCAAAATAGAAGTGAGGCGTGCAGACAGGACACAAGAGTAGAGAAGTAGACAACACGTACGCCATGGCGTTCGTGTTGTCTACTTCTCTGCTCTTGTGTCCTGTCTGCACGCCTCAATTCTATTTTGCATAATGAATCCTTACCAACTAGCTCAGCTTTCTGTCGTGATAAAGTCACATTCATTAAGCAGAAATCCCGCGCTTAGTACCTAGTTTTCAGAAACACGTCCACAAGCTTCGTAGCGAAATTAATTTAACTCCAGTTAACGCTGTATACGAATGCATCGATGATAAGTGTTAAGTGAAACATCTTTTGGGATACGATGAGCGCCCTCTTCTTAACGCCGTGGGAGAAAATGTGATCGACCTTCGGCTGACTGCAACGCCAAGCATGTTTCTTCCATTTGCGCAGCGGCGTGACCACCTCTTTCGAAGGCAAGTACGGCAGCGTGCGCTACTGGCTCAAGGCCGAGGTGGAGAAGCCGTGGTCCTTCAACCACAAGACCAAGAAAGCCTTCACAGTCATCAGTCCCATCGACATCAATCGCAACGAATACCTGGTACGCCGAAACGACATGACAGACCATTTTCTTTCCTCCAGGCTGTTATGATAGTCATATTGAGGGAAGCTATTCTTGTTTGTATACTGGCACATTGCAGCTTAACCTTCTGTCGGCCGTGCTTGCATCATTTCGTTCGCATCAAGCACCTTGAAGTGGCATCAACGGTTGTGCATGAATACAGTAATATGTCAATATATGTGACATGTGTTAATATTAATATCGACATTGGGCGAGCATCGCGTCTATTTATATCATTATAGAAAGGAAAGCGCGCCATTTGTGTAGCCTAGAGTAGGACCACGTGATATGATGCCTGCATGTGCCATCGCTTGTAGACAGGCAGCCATACCAAGATGAAATCTACAGAACGAAGTTGCTGCACGGTCGCCGAGTAATAAAATTAGAAGAATCGATTCGTATGTACTTGCTGTACTAATAACAATTTAATCGCTTAGAATAGACTAAACTGTTGTCACTTCTTTTTCGGTGATCATGGAATATGCAAAACAGAACGTTTTAACCTGGAGGGTGTCTAATTCCAAAGTAAGAACCATCGGTTCATGCATTATCTGCACAATGTGGTTTCATTGTGAGCTATTTATGAGCTGAAAATAAAACTTTTGCGGGCTATAACTTTTCATGGAGTGAGCGCCTTGACAAATATCTGAATTTATTTCATGGTGGATCCAAAACAAGCATGGACACCGTCAGAACAATGTGGCCAGAAAATACTACTTCTCTGGCATTGTTCATAAATATATTAGTACATGGGACCGTGAAAAAATGAAGAAAGGCAACGAAGAAAGGCATCATTATGAGCCTACTTTTATGGCCTCTCCCAGCGACCTCCAAGTACACCTATAGACACAGTTGTCTGTGCGTACAAATACATGGATGTAACTGTTGGCTGATAAATGTTATAAGTTGTCCCTCTTTTACCGAACTTTCCTCTCGGGATGATTTTAGACTGGCTTGGCTTCAAACCCTGATATGCGCTCTGTGTCTCATGTTATAATTATTTTTTTTAGACGGCAGTGGAGAGCAGTGTGGAGAAGACGTTGTGCTGCTGGTGCTGCACTTCAGGCCCCATCTCACTGTATGCTAGGACAGACCGCAAGGGGTACTGCCCTGGTGAGTAGTGGGGGAACGCTCACTCTATGAGCTATATATAAACTATGTATGTATGTATGTATGTATGTATGTATGTATGTATGTATGTATGTATGTATGTATGTATGTATGTATGTATGTATGTATGTATGTATGTATGTATGTATGTATGTATGTATGTATGTATGTATGTATGTATGTATGTATGTATGTATGTATGTATGTATGTATGTATGTATGTATGTATGTATGTATGTATGTATGTATGTATGTATGTATGTATGTACACACACACACACACACGCACACACAGTAGACACGCTTGTATGAGCGTTTTGATGCCATTGAACGGGCTGTAATGCCTTGCATGGGCGTTGCAGCTAAGCGAAGCAAAGAGTCTCACAACGCATCTTTCTAATGCAAGTCGTGACATGATTACACTGAATTTCTTCTCATATTATTCAGTGATGGTTCATCGCAATTTGTTCAGTTAAAGGGCAACTCAATGCAGTAAACCTTCGTTAACCCGAACTCTGATATCTCGAGACGTTTTCGTGCCGGACTCCGGATATATATATATATATATATATATATATATATATATATATATATATATATATATATATATATATATATATATATATATATATAAGAAGTCAACAAAGCCACCAAGGACAATTAACATAAGGCAAATTACTCGTACTTACTAATTATATTAAAGAAACGATAGATATAATGAAAATGGACATGTATGAAAAAACAACTGGCCGCAGTTTAAATCATGAATCCAGGACCTCAAAGTGGTGCGATGTAATGCTAACGCATTTCCGTCGTATTTGACGCTAAATCGCCACCGATTTTCCCCGTCTCATTTAGGACGCTGTTCGTAATGCATCAATGCAATCACCGTGCATTACTCGTGGCTTTGGCAAGATTAATGGCACTTTTGAGCAGGCGCAATCAGCCCACGCGCTGGGCCCAAAAGAAGCCAGTGTGCGAGCCCACAGTGTTCCAGAAAGACGGCGCCTTGATAAGGATTCTCGCTTCATGGTCGCGCGACGACGAGGCGTAATAGCCGCGTCACTCGTGGGCGCCCGCTTAAAGGCGTGGCAATTGCGCTAGTCTGTATAGTTTCGGTTTTCGAAGTTAGCCTGTCCGGAATCCATTACGATGCAGAAAGTAGCAGCGTCGGCCTTTTGGACATCTGAAAATCGTCGTGGTCGGGTGACCGGCTTCAAACGCATTAGCATCAACCGTCTAATCGACTCTGTGCGAAACACGCTGCCGTGGCACAGCGCCAGTAGCGCCGTTACACGTAGACGTCGATGTCGCCGATGCACGCGAACGTGACCGAAAATTCAACTAGCGGTATTTTGGAAATGCTCCGTGTGGTATAAGCGTAGCCAGAGGTCTTCTGTTTTCGTGATTTCGTTTATCTAGGAACTCCACTTATCTCAAAAGTTTTTTTTCCCCCCCGGTTTTTACAGGTTCGCGTTAGCGGAGGTTTACTGTATTTTATTTTAGAAAAGCACGTGCACTCACTCGACGCATAACGTGCAGGTGAGTCCATCGCCATCACGGCTGACTTTGAGAACCTGTCTGGGCGCACGGTGGTTCCACATGCAACGCTGCATCAGACACAGACTTTCCTGGCTGGCGGAAAGTCACGCTCACGGCACTGTAAGTTCACCACAGTCACTGGCGTGGCCCTGCAACCTGGTCGCTCAGCCAACTGGGACGCCCAGCTGCTCAAGATTCCTGCAGTGTCGCCCTCCATCACCAACTGCTGCCTGATTCACGTGGAGTACACTGTACGGGTAAGCAAACAGAGCCCACTTTTGTCCTCTCATCAAAGAATGTCTTAGTTGCGCCAAATTATCAAGTTTTGCCTGTGGTCTATGGTACATTTCAAACCCTTGAGCTAAATTGCTCGATGAGGTGGCCATTGCTTCTATGAGAAATTTAAATTATTGATTGAATGATGAACATAATTACGCTACTTAACTTCTTGATTAATTTCTTTTGGTCACATATTTAAATCTACTAATCGTAGCCAGTGAGCTAGGCATATAGACTAACTTATTCTAAGGATGGCACTGGTTCCAAGATATGCGCCGTCAAACTTGTGATTACGTCAAACTTGCCACTTACTTTTTAAATAAAAATGTTGTTTTATGCATTAAAGCACGAAAGTTGCCGGAACGCCAATGCATTTCACCACACACATTGAAAATTAATATCTCGAAACTGGTGCAGTCCTGAGAATTCGTTCCAAGTAGATACCTATTGCGAACTTGCCAGGTATAATTTGTAGATTGAAATATGTGCCGTAATGTAAATCACGAACAAGTTAGTGTTCTTGTGTTAATAATTCAATAAAGCATTTTGATTTCTCATAGAAGTAATGGCCACCTTATTGTGTAATGTAGCTCAAGGGTTGGAATTGTGCCTTTAAAAATTTTTACAAATGTGGTGCAGAAAAAAAAAAAAAGCCCAAAAGAATCCTGGTATTTCAGATGCTGGGGCAGCCCTCTCACATCTGTTTTTTTTTTTATTTTTGTGTGTGTGTGTGTCTGGAACAAGGGGTGCCTTGTAACATCGCACATTATCCAAATAATTAACGATATTGCCAATATTTTTCTTTCCGAGATTTGTTCAGAGTTTCTCATGCCTTGAACGTTATTCAAAAGAACACATCTGTGATTTCTTTGCTACAGACACAGGTCCCCAGGAAGACATGCTCAAATGAAAGTAATGACTTGCGCACCAACATGCCATGAGACAAGAAGCTGATATGTGCTAGGCTACTTTTTTGCAGCGCAGTTCATGTTTTCACTTTTCTTCGATATAAGAAAAAGAGTACAACTGTGAGGAAGGGTAACAATTGGAAGAAACGCAAACTGAATGGCTTAGTCAGTGCACGCGCAAGGTATACTTAAGTGTATTGAGCAGCATAAGACAGGCCTTCACTTACAGATGCCTCTAATGGTTTCAAATATTTATTTCCCTAGAGTACCTTTAAAGCGCAATTCTGTTCACAAATGTACTCATTCCTTTGTGTCTTCTTTCAGTGCAAGATGTGCAGTATAATAATTGCCGAAATTCCTAGTTAGTTTTTTTATGTTAGTGTCATGCATCTTGAGTTTTATGCATGCTGTGATGCAACCTTTACTTCATTTACTATATTTCACAAGTGACATCTTTATCAGGTTTCTAGACTTAGTAGGTCTCAGTGTACTGTGTCATTATTGTTATAGAATCACAGAAAAGGTGATAACATAGAACTTACAGCAGCATACAGGTTGCTAGGGTCAATCCTTCTGCCCACATCTTTTCAAGGTATAGCACTATGCACTTCTCACCAATTCCTAGAAACATGCACCCGACCTTCCACATAGTACAGCGTCGCGTCTGAGCACAGGCGCTAGCGAGGAAGTATGAGAACCATCCCAATGTCTTATGTGTAGATGTGGCTAGCACATCAAGAAGCACTGCATTTATCACCAGCGTAGTCGACAGTCATGGGACCAAAATAAATGCGTCGTCGGTTTCCAGAGCGAGTGCTGCGGAGGCAGAGAAACTAGCCATAGCATTAGCCATCATGGCGAGACCACACTGGGAGTGTGTCATAGTTCTGACGGACTCTCCGACGGCATGCAGAAATTTCTCCAGGGCAAAGATTTCCAGGGCCGTACATCGCATTCTGATTGGTGTGCACCAGCTCCTGCCATACATACAAGTCGTGTGGACTCCGGGGCATGAGTTCTTACGTGGCAATCAGCAGGCACACGCCTACGCCCGCGCGCATGCACACCGGGAGCCACGAGAGGGTCACGCCGAGCAGTTCCACTCCGAGCCCATACTATTAACCTACACGCACATCCTACAACACTATCGCCTTTCAGGAAGAATGCTACCGCCACCTTATAATGCTCTGATTGCAATATGGCAAAAACTCCAAACAAACACGTATCCTCACTTGGGTCTCTACCATGCCATGCACCCTGCTCTGTATTCCTATAAATGCCCACACTGCGTTCAATGCACAGTGCTCTACCACATAGTATGGGCTTGCGCAAACACACCACAACTCACATTCATAACACACCCCACCACACGGCAATGGGAGGCAGCGCTGTCCAGCTCGGACTAAATGGACCAGCTCAACCTGGTCAACCCAGCGAGAAGGGCAGCCAAGGCCGCTAGATTCCAGGACTGAGGGGATCACCCACTGCAGAGCTACCTATGCTCATGTGCTCTTTTCCATAAAGTATACTCTCTCTCTCTCTCTTAGGTTGCATGTACCCTTAACGTAAATATTGGCTGTCACAAATTGTCACATGTGTTGTCCACGAAAGAATGCAAGACACGTGCGCACTCATAACAGCAAAGTGCTCTTCTTTTCCAGATCACCTTACAGATTCCAGGAGCATACAATTTGTTTGTGGACCTTCCCATTGTCATTGGAACGGTGCCCCTTAGGTCCCGACCTCCACACTATCGTGCACTGGGGCTCCCCAGCCAGCCACAGATCCATTTCTATCCAGCTGCTCCTCCATACTCAGAAGCAGACACGGATGACGCACTGCCTGTTGAACGTGAGAAATATGTGCTGCCTCCAGAAAGCGCCATGAATATGGCCATATTGCTGCAGAGAGTGCTCACATTTTTGTAATTACAACTTACTGTCACTACAATGTGCTATGGCACACAGCTGAGATCAGAAACAGCGAAGCATTTATTCATTTCTGGACATGTAGGGGGTGCACTTTTACCTTTCTCCAATAGCATGACACGAAGCCATTTAGCAACTTCAACAAGCATCATGCTTAACGAGATATATCCAAGTCAATTAAAGCACTTCAGTAATTAGACAGCTTGTGTAATATTAAGATGTTCCTTGGCCTCATTGCTATGTATATAAATAATTCTGCTGTGGCTATCAAAAGCGCTACATGCAAATTATTTGTCCAAAGTCACTATGTTCTTGTTTACAAAGCTTTTTCCCTTTCCTTTTTTATTCTTTTACAGAGGAAGTGCTTATATTGTTGTTCTATAACGTGTTGCTCCTTGCTGAAGCACCGTGCAAGGCATTTTTTTTTTTATATCTGCCAGTGCTTGAGCCCTTTCTGTTCGTCAAACAAGAATGGGCATTATGAACAAGCTCTTTCCATTTGTTGCAGCTCCGCCTACCTATGCCGAGTGCATAGAAGGCTCAGTGGACATTGGTGACGACGAAGATGGAGAGATACTTGGAGACACACGGTTTACGCCAATGTATGCTTATGTACATGACTACCTGTACCACCCACCTCCAGCATATTCTGAGGTATGACTATATTTGAAGGAATGCAACATGCCATCCTGTGAAACGATGATGACTAGTCTCCTTTGATTGAAATGTTACTGTTGCCTCATATATTTTATAATGCTGCATACCTGTTACTACAGCGAGCAGGTGGCTACATAGTAATGGAATTTATAGTGTTTACAATTAAGTAATGGCTTCTGCACCTAATACTTGCTCGTTTCCAAAACCTTTACCATACAGCCAAACAAACTATATGGTGAGATACCACTGGTAACATTTCTCTTTCATGACATACACCTCAGATTTAGCGTGAGCTGCTAAATTGAAAAACATGATAGGATGTAGTAGTCTTCACGGAAGCCAAGGTTGAAAAAGGCAAAGATTGACAACAAATTTTTGATGTATTGAGCAGAGGTTAAGTGCAAAAGCAAAACAAGGGTGACCAGGACAGACACAGATTATCTTTTGTGCCTTCTGCACATTCCCTAACCTATCTTGCTTTGTGCTTCATCATAATTCTCTTATGGCATGCCAACCAGCCTGCTCAGAAGCCTCTCTGGGCACCTTTCATACCTTTCTAGTGAAATGCAAACTTTGCTTACAGGTAACAACCATAATTTACAACCTCCTTCTTTCATTGTGCTTCCAGCTGATGTTTATTAATATGGCTGAACTTTCAGTTGTCATTTTTTGCTTTAACTGCTTTGAACCCAGGACATGACAATTACATATGAGCTTTGTGTGGTGTTAGTAAAAAGCGCACTGCTAATGTCTCACAGAAGGCACTTCATGCATGCTTTTCTTTCTTTAAGAGTTTGGGGTTGTGGTGCTTGCTCTTAATATTGCTATTACCTCACTCTGTGACCCTATACCCCATACCATATAGGTGAGGCAAGGAAACTAGTTATCCACTGTGTTGCGTATTGTGTGTCCACTTCGTGCACGACAGTACACTACTTGAAAAAAAAAAGGAAAGGTACTACACCATGCTTCTTGTTTTTGTTGCTTGCTTCTTACAGCTCTTTTCAGTAAGGCACCTCGCAGAGCCTTTCTTGCATGCACATGCTAAAAAGTGTCAGTTCCATGTGCATGGACAGATGCATGCCTTTCTTGTGCCACTTGATTCCTAAATGTGACTACAAGGATGTTTATCTCCAAGAAAAACTACTTTTGGAGATGGCTATGAGAACACAGTCTATTTCATTTCATTTGTATCCAGAGTATTGCAAATATGATTTGAAAATATTGCCAGGAATATGACGGTAAAATATTTCTCGTAGTAAGGCAGGAGCTTTTCACTCGGGATCACATTTTGTATACAGAAAAACAAAATTCACCTGAAACAGTTTTTTGGATCTGTGATGTTTCCTAGAGCAGAATATAAGCAACTGAATCTTGAGCGCTGTAGGTGTGAGGTTAAATCTATACTAACAACTAACATGCGTCTACCTACACACTACAACATGAAATAGCTGGCGCAATAATGTTCCAGGCATTGCGCAGGACATGCATTTTCAATGATGACATTTCCAATTTCTTGTATACCATTTCATTATTACCACTGCAAACAATCTAAAAGCAGCATCCATGCATTCCACTAGCCATACTTCAAGTGCAAACACTTGAAAGAATGAAAGTGCAACTCAGATTTTGCAGGAGCAACTGCGTTTCTTGCAACAGGGGGCATAAGCTTTAACACACCATGAAAAGCTTCATTTGCACATTTCCAACAAGTGACACAGTATATGTGTCTCTTGTTAAGAAACAGTTTGCATGCTTGAGTCATCTTCATTTCAATAGCCAAGTAGCATCAGCATCACTCGGGCCCACTTTTCATGACAACATGAGAACTTCTTTCTGCCTTGCTGATAACATAAATATGCAAAACGTACAGGAACATTTAGTGGAAACCTTGACAAGCATTTGCAGCATGCTTTGTTATCAAGTGCTTCCCAGCCTTCCTCCTTGCCCTCCCTTATGTGTTTTAATTGTAGTAGACTCTTAGGCTATGAAGTGTACTGCAAAGTTGTCAATCTGATGCTATCTTCCTTTGGCACATTTGCAGGTTGACCCCCACCCATCCCGCCAAACAGGGGGAGCAGCCTGTGCTTCCCATTGAAGATTTATCCAGTGCAAATATGTTTCCAGCGTGGACTGCGCAGGACACTTTTATGAAGTGCCGTGCTATAATGACCAAGGTGCAGCAATGAGGGACAGAGCAGTGGAGAGCATAGTGCCTCAAATCATCTGTGTTACAGCTATGTGTTCTTGTTTCGCATCTACATTGATCATCATCGTCTCGTTTTGCCACTTCTCTGTGAGCTCATGGGTCTTGAGTGCGTGTAACACCTATGGAATATGAGATGGACATTGCCAAAGATGTGCTCAGCCTCCAGCAAGGTGTCGCACTTCTGCGGCACTGCCAGTGTTGCCAAGCACCAACCTGTCAAGTCAGACCTGAAGTGCAACAGCACATCCTCAGACATGGACCCACAGGATGACAACTGTTTCTAGTTCGGGGCCTGTCACTTATAGCATGATGTCTAAAACTTTGTAGACAGTTTGCTGTGCTTTGACTGTGCCAACAGGGTGCTTGCAACAAAAGTAGAGCAGCTTATGAAGACAATAGATGCCAAAATCTCTTGACGATCAGGGTTACTGCACAGTGTGCCAAACACTGAGCATGCTTTCACAGGGCAAGGCTGCTGCTCATGAGACAGAAATGCTACAAGTGTTGTGCTATGTAGCTTGCACCTTTTCCAATAAACAAGAGGTGCATGGATTTTTCTGTTCCCCTGGCATGGATTATCTATATTGCTCTTGTTGCCAAAGCCTGTTGGCTTGTGTATAGTTGTAAAAAAAAAAAAGAACTTCAGCAAAAACGCATTGGTACAGCGTAAACTTCACCTTATGAAGCATGCTTGTATGTGGTGTAGTGGACCAGATGTTTTTTCTTTCTGCCATTGTTTTCATTGTATGTGATCAATAGCTGCATTGACAATGGGTGCTTTAACTTCGATTTTAAACAATAGTTTCAGCAAATGTACCTTTCTGGAAATTACGAAATGTGGTCCTGGTACATTTCGTATATATTTTTTTTTTTTCTGTTGTACTGATTTGCAATTGCTGGCAAAAACTGTGCACAATGCAAGCTGGGAGGCAAAAGAATGGACCAGGAAAAGAACTGTAACAGAATGTAGCCCCTGCAGTGGTGCTGGTAATGCTTTCTTTAAAATATTAACCACTGACCACAACTTTATCTGCAAGACTTAAAGACAGTTGTGCATTGTGGCGTCTTTCATGTCATGGATTAGCATATTTACTCTTGCAACTCCTGCCCTTGTGTAAGGTTTGCACACCAACTTTGGAATGCAAAAATATAGAATCCAATTTTCATTAAGCGTCTCATCCACATATTCACTTGCCGGGTGAATGCCGCAAGCCACTACAAGATGGCACTAATCCATCTTTAGAATGGTGTGCCCCATGTAGCACAGACAAAATGAGCAACGTTAGATAAAGTCACAACTCTTATCAATGATGCCTTGGCACGTAAACCAAGAATACATTTTATTTTCAACGTTTACGATGTTCAAAAAAGGTACACATCTAAACCTCAATATAATGAAGTCAGTAAAATCGGCAATTTGCTTCGTTATATCGAAATTTAGTTGAATTGAAATTCCCCCTTTTTTTGCAAATAAGTACAGTCGCAGATAGATTTTTTTTTTACATGGAAAGGGGCTGCAGAATTTTCCGAATAATGGGGCTATAGAAAAAAGCAAATTTGAATGAGAAAACGATTCATTTTGATAAACTTGGGAGTCGGTGACAAATGGTACAGTTTCATGCCATGTACACCCATGAGCAAAAGTATATGGACCACAGGGTCGCCAAAAATAAAAAAAAAGAAACAATTCCTTCGTAATTAACACGCATTAAACAGAAGGTGACAAGTGCACTAGAAAATTCATAATGCCAAGTTTGGACTGCAGTGTTTACTTTCCAGTTGCATCCAGAGACAGAGAAGAAAATGAGTTTTATCGCCCAATCCGTGGTTCGTATGCTCACGGGTGTAGGTTGACGATATCGCAGTACCAATTAAGCGAAGCCAGCCACGCTTTCCTGTGCACTCCGCCCCCGCCGCTGATAGCGTTGCCCGCACTGGGACCACGCTATCATGAAAAGCACTGGAAGCGTAGAGGGAATGCTTCGTCTTCCTCTTGTTCCAATGGGTCACCAAAACTCCAGGTTACGCATCCTCCAATGTGCCACATTGGCTAGACACGCCCACTCTTTGCACACACAGCCACAGCCGAAATTGGTTAGAGCAATATTAACTCTGTTTGGCTGGTTAAGCTCTGCACCAACAGGTGGCTGGACCATGCAGACCGATCAGGCTGCTAACGTACGTCTACGCTAAAGTTCCTTCATCAGCTTGAGTTTATGTCTCTACCCATCCATCAAATCGCCCAGCTCGCCTGTGGTTACCGGAATATCAGACATGTTCGGCACTGCGACAGAATGCTCGCAATGCATACTGCTTTGATAGCTCTCGCTTGGGGTCGACTGCCAAGAATCTGGTGGAGAGTTTGGAGAGGCTTCGCGTGCTCGCTCGTAGATAACCGGAAGTAGACGACACGTGTCATCGGGACACAGAACCAGTGAAGGCGGAGCTCATCCCCGATCACTTGGCGAACGAGTTGAAGAGAAAGTACATGATTATGGAGGAAGGTAACTTGTAATCATCCGTAGCTCTCTTAATATGAGATGCTTCACACAAATTGTAGTGCGAACGATTAACTTTAGCTGCACCCTACGCGTCTGCAAAATTTGTTCGAACCGTCTCAGGGGCCCTTTAACTTACTACAATAAAATTAACATTTTGGAAATACAGCATCAGCGAAGAAAGGTTTCAACTAGGAAGAATGTATGTTTATATTTCTTTAATTTTTTTCAACCACGTTGTACACAGTAGACTGAAACCAACCTCTGTTTGAAAAATAAGTGCTGTATTGCAAGGCATCACTTTGAAACATACTTAGTACTTTACATATATGGTCGACACTCATTCAACATGCTCATCAGGTAAGGTGTATCAGTGGCAATCACACCCTGTAATAGTTGCACCCAAATGAACAGTACATAAGTTTTGCACACAATATGTCATTGTAATAGTGTACTTTGTCTTCATCCACCATAATTCTTTTTTGTCACTGCACATGTTCTCGTCCCTTGTAATGTGACAGCGTTTTCTGCCTGCTTGGTCACATTTTTGCCAAGTCCCAAGATTCTGTGAACTACGCTACACACAGGTTTACGATCTTGCTAAAACTGGTGATATTATAACAGAAATTAAACATAGTATGCTACAGCTGTGTAAGTAGACGTAGCTGCATGCATGTTGGTTTTCAGCCAAAGTGTCCCAACTGAGCCAGCTAATAAATAAACATCAAGTCACTTTCAAAAAGTGTGTGATTGTGTGCATGTGTAGGCCAGCATAAAAGAAAATGGCGAGAAGCCTAACATGAAGTAAAGCCCATTTATTTGGTAACAGGCCCCGAGCAACTATGACCGAAATGTACGTAAAACAATCTTGTGGGTAAAGTGCTATTTTCATGCCATGCTTATGGAAAAATGATAATATTAACAAACTACCATGTACACATCTAATAGATTTCTCAGCCTTTCAATACAAAATCAAACACTTTGGAGTAGTGGTCAACGAAGTGGACTTCCAGGCCTTCTGTGATATAATTCTGCAGCTCAGCATAATCTTTCTTGTTCTCCTCGGGAAGGATGAGGCACGTCACACCAACTCTTTTGGCCTTCGAAAGAAACAAAAATGAATGTCAGTTCTGGCCTTTTCCCCTCTGGTCATGAAAACTTTTCAAGTGGACATAAAGGAGAATCGTCAATCAGTCAAGCTGGCCATGTAGCCTCTGAAAGTGCTATCTGCATATTATTTGTGGAAATATGCTGATCACTGGTGGAGAAAATTAAGCCCAAACTTTTCCATTTGACTGTTCTGGCCAAACCGCAAAGCTGATAATGTCGGTGCAATTTCGTGGATATTGGGATATTTTTCCTTATTTCCACAATGGAAGTTGACATTTGTAAGGCTTTTCTTTTTTTTTCCTTTTTCTTAAATGCAATATAACCTTTGTATGGACACAAAATTAAATGCAACTGAGTACATGCCGCCATATGTAACATCACAGTGAGCCAGAGCGTTTTCAGTTAACACTGTCTTTCATTCTTGTGTCCTTTCTGGCTTACCAACGTTCTGCTCATGGTAATGTCTAGCTTAAAGTAATATTACTCTTACGTTCCCTTTAAGTCATCGTGAAGGACACATTTCATTCGTAACTTTGCGGTAAACACAATGGAGGATGAAGTAAGTGCTGTGTTTACAAGTCACTTTAGTGCAAGTCCACATTTAACATGTTCAGTCATACAGTCCCACTGATAAGACATGCAGTCAGGTAATGCGTAAATACAATTAAACTTTTCTATAAATTCTTGGCATTACAGGAAATCACGATGCAGTGTAATTTTTTTTCTCTCTACCCCATTTTCAACAAGGCGGTGTATTCCTCTCCTATTAGCAGAAAAATATTCCAACACATCTTCAATTTTATGAACACTTTGTGAATAGCATGCAGACAAAAAATGTCCATGAGAAGTGAAATTAATGGAAGGGGGAAAAAAGCAGCTGATATATAAAGGGTGAGGTTTAAAAAAAAGCAGCAAAAAAAAAAACTGCAGCGCTATCTGTCAAAGCCCTGCTGCCTTTGCCAATGCCCACAGATATCAATAGGGTATGTCAGTGATAATGAGCACAAACTTCTGTGAGTTCAGAGTGACAGCAGACAACAGCTACATTTGCGCAATAGACAACCATGACTGACATGCTGTTGATAGCAGTCTAACTATACTTTAGTAAACAAGACCGGCATGGGTGCCAATGAAGGCAAAGGTAATGGAAGATACATGCAACACACCATGAATAAAGAAAACTACACACTTCCCAAAGGCAGTGCTGTGTTAACACTTCGTTAGCTTGACTTACATGCACACATTTTACTGGGATTACTCACATAGCTTTGGTTGCGCAGTTCCTACAAGTACATTCAGATAAAATTTCCTTTACATATGCACATTTCAAGATGCCAGTTAGGTTACTGCCTGTGGGAATAGTGCAACATATTAACAGCGCTGAAAGGACCTGACAGAGAAGTGCCCGTCAAATGTATTTCATGTTTCTTGTCTAATACATTTAGAGCTGTTACACTTGACCATGCTAGTAAAAAGAATTTTAGGAACTTACAAAATTATTAGCAAAGGCTAACATGCAAAAACAAAGATATTGGAAGATTTTTGAGAAGTTTCCAGCTGATGCCATGGCTTTTTCATATCATGATTCAGCTGCACGATTCTTGCATCTGTCTGACCAATAATGAATGAAATTGCACGCATGCTTCATGTTGAGCAGATGAATAAAAAACAAATAGATGCAAGAGGCAAAGCAAAATATTAATCTATGCAAGTTTCGCTTAGCCTTCATTTCAGCCTCCCCCACTGATATCTCTGCTCAATAAAAATCTGTATTTACTTGCATAATGAACGCACTTGCGTAATGAATGCAGCCCCCACTTTTCAAATCAAGAAGTATATATGTATTTTCTTTTTCTCGATTAATGATCACACCCTGAACTTGCTACCATGAAGTAGGAGACAGACAGTGTAATTCGGCGTCTGATATGCTGTCCGGCGGGGGCAATTGTGTCCTACACCGCATTGTATGCCGAATTGTACCCTGTCTTCTACTTTTATTGCGATTGCGATTAAATGAACAATCCAGGCACATTTTTGCCATCGTCGTGGATGCCACCGCCGCGTGCCGCAGGGTGTACACTCGCAGACAACTTTCTGTGGCAATGAAGGGAAAGCTACGGAGGCAAAGCATGCACAAGAGAGAGCACTTCTGAAAAGAGTCCCGTGTTTTCATCCATGTTAGTTTAGGTAAGCTCGGGAAGAGAAAACATAAACACCTTATTAGCACCAGTTAAATAGGACAAAACGCACCACTGAATGTAAAAGTTTGCTTATTTTGCGGCTTTTCCCTTTCGCATCTGGGCAAACGTGAAACCGTCGCACGTGGAAGCTGCGTGGATTAGGCGTCTGTTCCAAGCAACCAAAAGCACTGTCAAATGCTGGAAGAATACTTGGCGCTGTAACACATGTGCAGAAGCTTCACCCCCGTAACTTTCTCTTCGTTGCCACAGAAAGTTGTCCGCTAGTTTTTTTGTAAGTGTGAGGGAAAATGTGTGAGGGAAGCCAATGATCGCAGCTCAATCTCCCGTGCAGTCTTTCGTCATGCGAAAGGCCCCAGGGGAGAGGGAGGGAAGGAGGGGCAGCGGCGGGGTTGTACTCTGGCAGCAACTGCAGCAACTGCGCCCGAGGAGTGCCGACGATCGTGGCTCAATTTCCCTCATACGAGGGAGGAAAACAGGAAGGAAACATGCCGTCTTCCGTTGCACGCATGGCGCCAGGCGAGAGGGGAGGGACATGGGGACAAGAGGGCATTTACTCCGGCAGCAACTGCGCATTGCACGGCCGCGGTGCGCCATCTCCACAGCGATCTGCGTCAGGGGCTGAGTTGATGGCGGCTCATACCTTTGTGCACGTAGCATTGTCGCCACTAAGTTTGCGTTGAAGCAAATGTTTGAAAGTTTATATGGCTGATAATACTACTATCCTTACTTTGTGTATAACTGTCTACACATTTGCTATTGCAATCGGTGGTTTGCATTTCGGGTTAAACTGACTTCTTTAGACGTGGCCGTGGAAAAGAAAAATTGCTCAAAATATTACCCCACATAATGAACAAACCCCCCAACTTCGCACATATTTTTCAGGGAAAGATGTGCGCTCGTTAGGCGAGTAAATATCAATGCCCTGCACGCAAAAGTTGAACATTGCTCATAATGATGTTCGCGACACATCACTGCTAGCTACTGAGGTTAACCCTTTTGTTACTGCGAGAAAGTGGTGGTTCTTATAGGTCTCAGAAAAAAATTTATTAATTTTATGTATATATAAAGAAAAAGAAACTAAGACCAGTTCATCGTTCACGCCATGCAGTGAAGCAGTTACTGGATTTTGTGAAGCATAGGTGCACTTCGCATATTTCCCACAAAATGTATGGTTCTTGTTCAGCTTTGTGGTCATCATAACACATTTTGCAGTTCTGCCTCTTTGGCATCTTCTGAGGATGGGCCGATGAGAAGTCCAAGGAACGTAATTCACTTTGTCTAGTCATGCACCTCTTCCAGGACCGATTTCTTTAAGCATAGCTGGGCAACTACAAGGTTATGCATCCAAGCACATGTTTGCATTTTAGCACATTGTTTTTATCACTTCTGCATGGAAGAACAGTAGAAAGGAATCCCACGCCATTGTAAACTGTCTTGAGCTGAACCGTAGTGCTGAGCCGAGATGTGCTACGGGCGGCCCTCTTGGCATGAACAAAAGTTTCTTTGCTGCCGATTGCAGCGCATCATAAACACGCGAAGTACGCACCCTGAAGATAATTAGTAGAGCTCTCAGGTTGTGAAAAAAAGATAGACAGATAGGCGTGCACAGGTGCGGTTTTCCCATACAGACTCAAAACATCATCGCCGTCAGAGCTTGAATCTTGCTTTACTGTCACCTTCGGAATCGCAACTTGAGTCCTCATGACTAAATTCAAGTGAAGATGCAGCATAGTTTCGAGCAGGATGCTTTTCTTGCGACGCAGCCGTGCGGGACGACGCCATGGGAGCGACTTTAGATAACTGTGCAGTGACACCAGCAGCGGCCCTTGCTGGCATTTTGCAAGAGAAGCGTTACTGAAGCTCTTGGAAACTGGTTGTAAAAGCAGGGTCCACATGTTGGACATGCGGCGGACCTCCAGACATATACTTCCTTGGGTGGAAGAAAATGACTCGAACTCCAAATCAAAGCTCACCAGTGAACAGGTGGCGTCATGTTCGGTTAATTATCACCGCTCAGCAATGTTGGACGGCAAAGCCGGCGATATAATTTAATTTGTGATGTGCTGGCATGCTTTTTTCTCGAGAGGCAGAAGGTGACAGCCACGCCTATTTTTGCTACAACATACGCACATTAGTGAACAAAAAGGTCCCGTCAAAAATCGCCGGAGTGCGAAAATTTAAACTGATTCTGAAAGTACAGTGCCTGTACTAACCACTGGATGGCCTTATATGGATAAGAAATGGCTCCAATAAGTCGAAATTGACGCTCTAAAGCATTGTTCACCGATTACAGATTTGAATAGGCGTGAAAACAAAAGAGTTAAAGAAACACCAATAACCATCATTAACTAGGGCCAGACTTGAAGACTGCGTTCCAGCAACTCCTTTGTTATTTTTGCAATGTAAAGAGATTATTTATTAATGTAGAAAATCATAAAGCTTTGCTGACGTTCCCTTGATAATTTCTAGTACATGCAAACATGAGGGCTGTCATGCCATAGCCACAGCTGCTATGCTCATGTCACACACACTGCTTAGTGTACACTGGTAGGTGCCAACAGCCGCTGGCAGCAAAAGCAGTGATTAGCACATCAAACACACAAATGCACACATGAAAAATGGCTGATTGACTCGCAGCATTGCTTTGGCTGTCAGTGCAAGAGCGTACACAATGCGTGCAAAGCTAGAGGTTGACATATCTGCACATATTAAAGTACATATCTGTAAGTTCTAGTTGCCAAGCAAGCACAAAGCCACTTACTGCTATTGTCTTCTCCTTGATACCTCCCACTGGAAGCACCTTCCCTGTGAGTGACACCTCCCCTGTCATCGCCACACCTCGCCTTATCGGCCTGTTCAAGGCCAGTGATAGCATTGCAGTCACCATGGTGATGCCTGCACTGGGACCATCTTTGGGAACCGCACCCTGTCAGGTTGAAATAGGTGCACAGTGTGGTAACATACAAACATTGGCTAGCTGGTCACTCACACTGAAGCAAGATGAAAGATGCGTATGCACAGATGGCAGGCACAAAGTGCTGTGCCTGCCTTTTTTATGTTTGACACCTTTTGTCCTGTATTGACACAGCATGAATCTGATTTATGCGCTCACTTGAATTGCTTCAAACTTCTAAGAAGCACAGATAGGTGTGCGAGTTGTCCAAAGCTGAGTAAAACAGCAAGGCCTAAAATAGTATCATGGGCTATTACACAAACAGGGCTTCATAGAAGAGTGGAGTGGAAATCTATGCGTGGGCACATTTGGAATACAGTCGGTTGCACATATAACAATCTATCGGCTATAATGATGAGAATTCAACTGTATGACAAACTTGAGATCCTACACATAGAAAATATGTCCAAATATAACAGCCATTTTTTGCACACTGAGCTGATCCAACAACTGATTTAGGTTCACTTGACTAAACGAAAACAAAGCAAATGTATGTGGAAAGAAAAAAGTGAATAAATATAGATGAGAACTTCATCAGAAGCTCTGCAAACACTCAAGCAGTGCTTTCTGAAGAACGGGGAAAGGACACAAAAACATAATACTCTTGAAGATGAAGTTTAAAAATTCTATATATGTCTGATTTAACCAGAATTTTGAGTTATTGCAAGTTTACTGTACAAATCACTGAAACGGCAAGCTTTTGCCTACTGTCACCAGCCCTATAAAATAATTTCTTTAATGTCTGCACAACATTCACTAGGAACACCATTCATGATGAAACCTAGAAAGAGGCCTTAGTCTGAGAAACATCGAACAAAAGAAAGTAGGAGGGAGCATTACATCCCGCAGCCAGCTTTCACAAGTCGACTTTAAGCAATATGCTCCACTCAAAAAGCAGACCAAACTTGTGACCCCGCCCTTGGCAGACTTGGCCCAGTATGCTTGGCTTGAGCTAGGTTTTAATGAATGTTCAAGCTTGCTCGGGTGCTCTGCCAACCAATCTGTGCACATTTTCTTCCAAAACACCTGTGCAACTTTGGCTGCTTATTGCAGCACATACATTCATCGCCTTGTAAAACTGGGGTTACTGTGCTAAGACACACAAACAACAGAAGTAGAAAAGGACAGATGCGTGCAGACTTGCAACTGAATTTTATTGGGTGAAAGATGACATATATATACAATGATCAAAATGATGTCATCATGCTGATAGGCCATCCAAAATTGCTGCCGTCACAATCTTGAATCCGGAAATTGCACCTCACAATCAGCAAGCACAATGGAGGGCTCGCTAACACATACACGCACTTTCTTTTTTAACAACATGTATGCCTCGAACAGCTCCTGTGTATGATGATCCCTTTGACGGAATAAAATTTTTGTTTTTTCTCTAGAAGCAGAAGGCACACCTTCTTCGTCTCTTTTTTACAGTCCCTGCAATGTTTTGCTACGTAGGAATGCTCGTCAGATAACTTATTCTTAAAATGTTCTTTTAGTCGGATATTAATACAGCATACGGTCTGACCAATATAAACACAACCGCAGGAGAAATAGAATTCATAAACAACACCGCACGTGCAAGGAACAAACTGTGACGTGTGGCTTACATGGCAAACAAAAGGGCTATGGCTAGGAATTTTTTCAATGTTTCTCAGGACCTGTGCACACAAACAGGCCATTCTTAAAGGAGCAGAAAACACTACATTCACCCCATAACGTTGCATCACATTCTTCAAATTGTTCGGCACCTTATGTTGGTAAGGGATCCCAGCGTGCCTCTTACTCTCCTGGTTGTTGTTTTGAGTTGAAGCTGTGACGTTACACTTAACTTTCTTAATCAATTTTTCGCAAGCCACTGTTACCACAGAGCTAAGATAACCAGCTGTATTTAGTCTAACCACTTCGTGTTTAACACTGCTGCTGTGTGGCCGCGTGATTTCATCAGCATAGCACCGATGATGGACATAACAATGCCGTTTTTTACTGTTTTAGAATGACCTGAAGAAAAATTTAACAGTGCTTTCATGGATCTAGGACCAAATAGCCAGCAGGTATGAGCCATCTCAAAGTGCAGGCAAATATCTAAATACTGCAGCTTGTTCTCACGAGGGTGTTCAACTGTGAAGTTCTTTTCGAGCCCCAATTTTTTTAAATACTTTCGAGCGTCCAGAACCCAGTCCTCCAGCCCTCCTCGTCGACAAATAGCAGGTAGTCGTCCATATAACGAAAAATGCGAACAGCTATTCTACCCAGGTCGTCACTGATGGCCCTATCAACTTTCGACAGAAAGATGTTGCTAAGGGCAGGTGCTACTCTGGAGCCAATACAGACCCGCAACTTCTGAATGAAAAGCTGTCCTCGCCAGGAAACCTAGGTGGATGAAAAATACACAGACAGAAGTTCCAAAAAGGCTTCCACAGAGATACCACACTGCACAATGAACTTTGGCTCGTCATTATATTCCGCAATGCACTCCTTTATAGCAATCATATGTTCTGGTTGGGGTATTACAGAAAACAAATCCTCAACGTCTATGCTGAACGAATTGCATCCGCCTGGGTTTGTATATTGTAAATACCAAACCACTGCCATGGAATTGGGTAACAAGAACGGCTCTACAAGCTCCAGTTTTGAGAGGTTCCTCTTTCTGATACGATTGAGCAAAAAGGTAGGTCTGGTTTATGAGTTTTTACAGAGAAAAAAAGCCCAAGTTTGGAGTTTGAAGCCCGCTAACTTAACGCGCCCATTGGCTTGCACGAGAAAACCCTATGTACGTCAGCGCTGCATGCTTTATGCGAAGCTTGCTGACATCCTTTTCCAAGGCACCCAGGTGCTCCACGCAGTGCAGTGGAAGGTTCCTCACGAAAATGAAGCCCTGGAGAGACTGAATCATCTGCCAGGCCTCCTGCGAGGACAACGTTGACGCAGCCTGCCCTACCACGTCATCACTGCCACCATTGTCTGTGCGACGATTCCGACGATTGCCTCATCGGTTAGAACTTGGTAGTTTTCTATTCGCACTTTCCAGTAGTGAGCTTCCTTTTCATTAGCAACGTCGTGCATTGCCGATGGTCAGTGGGTGGATCAGCCATCTTCTGTTTCGGCAGTGAGTCAAATGAGGCTGACAAACCACGTGGCCAGGAACGATTTCAACGCACCTAACAAAGATGAACACGAGTGATTAAGCTGTTTGCGCAACTGCTAGAATGAGGAGCCAGCGAGCAATCTGGGAGCAGTGCAGTTGGCACGGTCCATTCGTGTTTCGGAGGGGTGGAAGGGCGACGGGAGAAAGGTGCATGGAGAAAGCTGGAAAGTGAGCACGCGGCAGTTGTTGGGGAAGCGGGCCCTCATGCAGCAGCTCGAATTTCTCGTTTTCTATTTTCTTCTCAAGGATTTCGCATTGCACTACCTTTCGGCACAGACACCCAGCAGCCGGCCTTCATCGTTATAACCAATAACGATGAATAATGCGGCATCAGGGCATTGTAGTAAGTCGGTTATTTTACCATGGAAAACATACAAAAGTTGACAGCGCAGCAGCTTCTCATTGTTATAAGTGACATATTGTTAAAATCGGTATCGTTATAAGTGGGCTCGACTGTACGTACAGTCGCCAGTGCAATGCAGGCAGACAACGGCAACATGTGAGGGATGGATTCGCTTTCATCAGAGTTTAGCACTTCAAGGAAACTCTGATGCTCTTTTAAAGGTGTGTTCTGTGGCTCTTGAAACTAAATCTTGTTCAGGCCACCGTTCGAACAAAATAAAGCGGGTGTCAGAACCTCACCTCAGGCACATGCAAGTGAACGTGAGCCTTCTGGAGGAAATCGTTCTTTGGATCCTTTTGCAACAGGAAGGCCTTGGCAAAGGAGTAGGCAATGTTGGCACTCTCCTTCATCACTTCGCCGAGGTGACCCGTCAGCTGCAGAGAGCCCTCAAGCTTCTTGTCCCCACTGGATTCCAGCGGCCGTGGAACGGCCGTCTCTATGTATAATGTGGAGCCCCCTAGAAAAACAAGACATGCACACAAGTGTCAAGCATGCCGGAAAATCTAGCAGACAAACATAAATGGCAAGCGATCCAGATGCGTCAATTTAACGATGAATACACACTATGCCCATGAAGCCTATAAAACAGCCGCTTATGCCTCTAAATGCAGTGAAATACAAGTTATTAGGAAACAAAAGCTCACATGACATAATACAAGGTGGCTTCTAGCAAGGCTGTACAGGGGGATTGAGATCCCTGGACACATGTTCCATTAATTATACATCACTTAAAAAAAAATCAGGTACCAAAATTCTTTCATGTGTAAAAAATTGTAACGGCAAATTGATACAACTACCAACATGCTTCTTTATTGGTAGGCTTCAAAGATGTATGCTCCTGCCTACTCTCCACAACTACAAATTGACACTTGAGTAAAGTTCGAAGCCAACTAATGTTAAGCACAAAGCACTGATCCTCAAATGCACAGAGAGCCACACTATGAAGATAAATGTTACAATGGGAATTACATTGCTCTAAGCAAGAAAGTGATACTCAAGCAGCAACATTTTGTTAGAGCACTATAACAAGTATTGTATTTTCCACACTACACAATAAAAGTATAAAAGTTGAATTTTTGTGGATTGCGAACTATCTATGGATGCTGACTATGCGTAATTTTACTGTTTAAGATTCAAGGCGTGCTTAGTGAAAACAAGGTCAGACTGCGGCTGCAAAGTTTTTTTCTGATAAATCCCATAATGCAATAATTGTCACTGTGCACGAGCAATATTCCCAGCTCATACTGGCAGCTTGTGATATGCAAGCAAAATGCGCAGGAAACTTGCGAAGTAAGAAGTGGGTTGTTGATTCATGCCACACCATTCCGTATAAAGTTATTGTCAATCGTTTCACGAAGCTGGACCAAAAAATACTGCAACAGAGATGTTGGATTCTGAAGGCAATGAAAACACTGAGGAGCCATTTATCAAATCCAACATGCTTGACTTGTTTTGCTCTAACAACCCAAGGACAGTAATCTGACGAGCTTTAGATATGACTCCTATAAGCAGTCTAATAAAAGATCCAAGCTCTTACTGGTCGACAGTGAATGAATCAATGGACCAGTTATTTGAAAGGATGGCTCATTAGCCTAAGGCTGACAATAAAAATTTTGATTACCTACTGTACACTGCTTTCAGAAATTCTAAAAAGAAACTGTTTCCTGTCAAAGTTCATCCTTGCGAACGATCTGTAAAAACTTTTTATTTGAAGCCCTAATTGGGCTTTGCAGATTATAATATACAAGTGGTGCAGACTACAGTACAGAAAATACAGTTCAATTTCTCATCAGATTATCCAACCACATGTATAGTGAAGAGACAGCCTAACAACTCCTTCACAAGCAAGCTCCACACTATATGAACGTAAAGTGAGGAAGGAACTGTTTTTATCCCAGCTCACCCATGGCTGTCCAGGCTAGTCCCATGACAACGCCAGGTGGTGTCTCCTCGTACATTCGATCGTGCGTAAATAATGGTTTCCCAACAAAGTCGTTGAGGTTCTCCGGCTGCACTTCCACAACTTCACATTCTTTACTGACTATCTTGAAAGCAGCCTTGCGGAGTATCTGCACCAAAGTAGAAGTCAGAAAAAGAAAAGTCACAAACAAAGCACTCTTAGATAGTTCAGATTGGAAACAGTAAGGGGCTATGTTTCGCCTTGTCATACAACAGAAGGCTGCTGCTATCGTGTAATAGAGAAAAAGAATGAAAGCAGCTGCCTTGTCAATTATTCATAGCTGTTATAAACAGATCAAAGTTCCAGGAGATCTGATGGCTGATCAATGAGCTTTAGAGCTATTATTCATTTGCTAACAAACAATCTTTCTTACGGCAGAGAAGGGGGGAGTTTCAGTCATTAGCTCATTTAGCATGATACTGCTACATTGACACGATAGCATAAACAATGCATCAGACAGTATTTATGCAACAATGCATAAGTGATAAAGCATGCATATTTCAGCACCACGTGTGCATTTGCTGCAATGCACTATATAAGTTAACAACACTGTAGTCCTTAGCACTGAAACAAAACTTAGCTTTCTTTCTGGAAAAAAGACATGCTCTACCAGTTCTCATGGCAGTAAGTAAAGAAACTGTTACGTCATAAAAGAAACTGGGTTTATTTAATGAGCTTCAAGGCGAGCCTCAGATGGAACAAAACGTCTTTGTCTTCCTCATTACCTCCACTCACACTTCTTCCACTCATGTGGCTACATTTACTGTAATAATATCTACGATGTTTACTTGAATTTTGTTGCTGCAGCTGCATGTGTAGGGAGACAGAAAAAGAAAATTGTTGAGCATGAATATACAAGGAAACCAGGTAGCAAGAGTGCAGCATTGAAAGTTATAAGCACATCTGCAACCTCATGAGCCCGTCTGAAGGGCTAGAAGGTAGTACAACCGCACTCGCACACAAATGCATTTTCAGCCTTGTTTTTCTGCCGAGTATCTAAACACTGATATGTTCTTCCTCATCAATATGATGATGACCATCAACTGCTTATCATGATCTGTTCATGATATAAAAATTTTTCTTGGTTTGAAAAGTGTGATAACACCTTTTTGCGTATGTTGTAAACCCGTCCCTTATGTAATACGTCTGTGCAGGATCTCTAAGGACAGCAAGTGCAATGAAGCAAAGCCCTTGTTCTAGAAACAGCAAGCCAACAGACATCTAAAAGCAGACATCCATAACCATCTATAAGAGATAAGCCTAAGGGTTTCAGATGACTGGTTTACTCTAATGTTTCGGTTCCCACTGTCTTCTCTTCTTTTTGCATGCAATGCAAATTACTGAGCCAACATGGTTGGTGATAACCGACATAAGGCTACCTTGTATAGCGCCACTATCTAAAACCTATACTGCAGCCAGATATGCTGAGTGCTCTAAAAGACCTCAGAAAATCTGCATTTAACAATCAGTTTACATCAACATGCAGATCAAACAATAGACTAACAAGCGTATTATTCATAAAAATACTAGACTCAAACCTTGCTATAGCAAGACAAGATATAACGAAATAATGGATACAACAGATATAACAAAGTAAATCAAGTTCGACTTGAAATCACCATAGAGATCCATGTATATTTAAAACAATGTTTAAATGAAGTGAATTTGTCCTGCCAATGGATATAACGAATCAGATTAATCTCTGAACTAAATACCCGACCATTGCGCACCGAGTACTTCATAGCACGCTGCGCAGGCAGCCGCAGCTGGGCGTGGCCTCCGAGATGCCATGCATTCACTGCTCCCTCTCCATGCGGCGCAGTGCTCAGGCTGGCAGGGCTTGGCATCCAAAATCGCATTGGCACTGCTGCAACCTCGAAGGCCACCATTCGGTCGAGCCACGCTGGCGTGGCGAAGTTCACTTGCCCGCCCATTACGATTAAACAGCTCAGTGCTGTGTTGTTTGTTACATGCTGTTCGACTGCGACGAGCCAAGTGGAAAGTGGACACAAAGGACACCACAATGGAAAAGAATGCAGCTATCTAAAGGCCGTCACGTCAGGTGCTAAGAGTCGTGTGTTGCACACACTGACGAATCTTTTTTTTCTTTTTTAAAAATTTCATAGCATGCACGGCCGTGTAGCAGTTCCGCGGGCTGCAAAGTCGTTTTGTTATTTCCATATGTACAATAGCGCACCCTACTGGGCATATATTGCAGTAGATTGCAATACTAGATATAATGAAGTAATTTAGGCTCCCACTTCAACTTTGTTATAATGAGGTTCGAGTATAATATTGTTACATTACAATATGTTATAATATTGTTATAACAAAATACGAAAAACTAACCTTTTCAATATGTTTCTGCAGGTTTCGGACGCCGCTTTCCCGGCAGTAGTATTTGATCAGCCGCTGTAGGGATTCAGGCTTCACATCCACCTGACCATCAGCAATGCCAGAATTGTTCCTCGCTTGTGGAATCAGGTAACGCTGCACAGTAAAATAAAATCATTTTCACATATGACTAAACCCTTTCAAGCAAGAAACCTGCCAGCCTACAATAACAAAAAAAAAAAAGAAATATGCTGACATACAGGCAGTATGACATGTGAAAAGTAAAAGAACCTCCCATTGTGAAGTCACTCAAACTGATAAGAGCCAAAGCAATGCCAGTCACTAAAAGGTTCTTTGATTTGTGAGCCAAAGTGTCCCATCAGTATCGGAACTTTTCAAAATGCTGAACAGTGCAATCTGCCAGTCTGAGAAATTTGCTCAATGGTGTGGATTTCACGGGCAGAACATGTGGAAAATCTGGGCCTTTACAATAGTGCACTGCGTTGTTTCGATGGCCCTACACCTCCACAAGATGCTTCTTCATCTTCAACAAGTGTAGTTGGCCTGTTGGCCTCCTGCATCTATAACCATCGGACTTAATGGCCGCTATAACATTCAACACCAGCTGCAGTTGTTCTTGTATTAAATAGCTATGTGACTAATAGGTGTAGTTTTTTTCATAAAATGTATGTATCATCAGCAGAAATTGAAACACAAACAAAAAAATAGCTGATCAGAATGCCCGTTCAGTGCATGAGGTTGCACTGAACGGGCATTCTGATCAGCTATTTTTATATAATTTTATATATTTTTATATTTGTAGAAAGGTTGCATGAGGATGCAACCTTTTTATTGCTCTGTGGCCAGTTTCTAAGCATGGCATAGTCCGAAATCTATGTTTTGGAGTCTGAATTAACCCACCGTAACAAACTCAGGCAAGCCTGGAAACAAAACAATGCATTCAAGTTGTTTTCGACTTGTGCAAGTTTGCTGATAGTACATGTTAAGAGCTTTTGGGGATGATGGGCTTGCAAAATGCAGCAGTAGGTTAAGGGCTCAGTCCTTCTGGACATCACCACTCAAAGAGGAGCTCCAAACCGTTCCACTGAACACTCCCTATCCCAAGAGCTACAGATGCTTTAGCAGTGCGGCTTTCTGCCGAGATAACTTATATTTGTCCCTGCTTGTAAGGTATCAGGAGCTGCTATGAGAAGTGTTGGTGGCTACATACTGAGGTTTATAGGAACACACACCTCGGCGATGGCCATCTTTTCTTCAGCAACATAGCCAGACAGCTCAATCATCTCCATTCGATCCTTGAGTGGTTCTGGTATTGTGTCTGTTACATTTGCAGTGCAGATAAACAAAATCTGCACAAAAGGCAATAAAATGCATGTGAATTCTCTCAGAAACACAGAAGTGATAATGCAAATATATATTTTCTGCTGTTTCTTTTTCTTAACACTGCTTTCATTTTCAGTGACTATGCGAAAAACAGTATTAGCGCAACACAGAATACAGGGCACAGCCTACACACACAAACAGAAACATTTGTGTAATCTACAAGAGATTATTATTGTTTATGAATTAATGTTTACTTTATGTTATGTAATAGTTCAATTACAGTATAGTTAACATATAATGAATGCATGCAAGATGAGCAAAGAAAGGCTTCCGAATTAAATCTTATTAATGAATTAATGAAAAGGCAGCAAAACAAGTTACATTGCAATTTAATCACCTTTGAGAGATCTACATTGACATCAAGGTAGTGATCCAGGAAATTGGAATTTTGTTCAGGATCAAGAACTTCTAAGAGAGCAGATGACGGGTCTCCTTGATAGCCCCTTCCAATTTTATCAACCTGTGAAAAAATGTTTCAGGCTAAGAAAATGACACAGGTGCCAACAAAATAATACACAAATTTTGTAGGGAGAAGCCTAAGAGTAGAGCATACCTCATCTATCAGCACCAAAGGATTTTCTGTTTTTGTCTTTTTCAAGCACTGGATAAGCTTTCCGGGCATGGCTCCAACGTAGGTGCGGCTTCATAATGAAGACAAGGAATAGGTAAGATTAAGGTTACAGGAAATAAACAAACACCTCCAATTGCTATTTATTTTAGCACACACAAAGATAGCGTCGCCCCTGCTATTCTCAGCAATGATAGGGTTAAATAGGGAAGCTTCATGATGAATAAAGGCTACCAAGGTAACTGAAAAATTTGGAGGACCCTTAAGCTTCGCCTTTAAGAATGGAACGCAATAGCATTCAAAGATTCCTGACTGCTTCTCACGCTTCCCGGCAACTGCAGTGTATGTAACCGTGATGTTTACCGGGAAACGCTCGTGGCGAACGCTATGCACAAAGGCGGGTTTTCTGGCAGAAACGGGGCCTCTTGCGTGGGCTGCGACGCAGCGGAGGCAAGCGCCATCTGGAAGTGATTCAAGGAAGCGGACTCGCCGCTCCGTGGACTCCCGAGATATTCACGCATCGGCGCATGCATATGGCGGACGCCATCACTGGTCTATGAATGGTAGAAACGCTGGAAAAGGGTCTTGTTTGAGTTTTTGTGTAATAGAATTACGTTTTCTCATACATATATTAAAATTACAATCCGAGAGCTATCATGTCTGTAGGTCGTGCGTAAGTTGTAGTTTATGATTTTTCCACTTATTTTAGCTCAAGAAATACAATTTGTACAGTAACGTCCTTGCACCACATGGACAGCCTGGGTATGGGTGGTCCAAAAATCTTTTTGCCAAAATGTCGTCCGATGCCGGACACCAATGCCGTTGTTGGATTTTCTGCGACACAGGACACTTAACGCTATCGCATTAATAAAGAGTCTGAATTGCGGCTACATTAATTAGCAGAACACAGCTCTACATCTATGCTAATAACGAACTGCAATTTTCAGTTTTGCATAAGACTGTAATAAAGAAAACAATTAAATCCAAGTCTCAAGGTGTAATGGAATGTATGTCTTACCGGTGCCCCTTGATCTCTGCAACATCAGTCATGCCACCAACGCTAAATCGGAAGTACTGTGGGAAGAGAACATTACAAAATGTAGTCACGTAACAGTGCAGCTTAGCCATAAAGCATATATGTCTACATCAAAGTAATATCACTCATCCAAAAAAGAAGTATGAGCAATGGTGAGATGGAGACGAATTAAAACAGTGGATGAAGAAAGGATGCCTTGGCACAGAGCCTTAAAGGGACCCTCACCAGGCTGCATTGCAAGTTTTAGTTATAAGCTAGGGATCATGTTAGCAAACTTTATTTCACATCAGTTTATGACAGGAGGAGATGGAAGAACTTGAGTACCCTGTTACCATACCACCAGGAGGTGAGTGTGACTGCCAACAGAAACACTCTCTTGCTTTCTGGCTCAAGTAGCATCTGCAAGTAACGTTTTATCCTTGCATTCTCCCATACTGGAGCCGAGGGGCTGTGGTGGGTTCACGTGAGAAGTCCTGCTTCCCCCACTTTATTATTTTTTTTTTTTCCAGTACGGTGCAGTTCCAGTGGCAGTGTTTCGTGTTCCACAATGGACGATTTACTGAAGTAACAAGTCAGAGTGAGTGCTGTTGGCATTTGTGCATGTTACCTTGACTCTCTGGCTGCGAGCAAAGCTTTCGAGAGAGAGAGAGAGAAAGAAAGAGAGACATGTGGTGTTTGGTCTGAAAGCTGTTTCCGCGGTGTGCAGTGCTGTAATACCTTGCAGGCGCAATCGTCAGCACGTGAAGTGTGCACTTCGCTTGTCTGTTTAAAATGGCCAAACCTTTCAAGTTATAATAAAGATGCGATCCTTTGTTAAAATTTTGGCTCCGCGCTGAGGCTTCCCATTTTTGCCCACTTATGAAAACAAATTAGATATTAATCAAGTGACTGTGCAAATCCACAGAGGACTTTTACTACAATAGATTAGCACCTCTGTACATGCAGTCTGCAAAAACTCTAACTTCACAGTACACAATAATTGTGCACAATAACAACACAAAGCACAAGCCACAACTTTAATGAATGCGTAACAAACAAAGAAAACAGTTAAACATTAAACACACAAAGGCTTTTGACAACCCACCCTTTGGAAATCGTTTACTTTGTTCATCTAGGTACTGTTCTAAACCACTCTTGATGTTGAAGTCTAAATATATTTTCTGTATTTCCCTATTTAATTTAACTTGCACTGGACGTGCAGCTATGCCACTAAATCTTTTGGACAGCTTAAAGCAATATACAAAGAGCATTTGGCTGTAGATAGCAGACAGATATAAAATTATAAATTGAACTTAAACCTGTCAAGCAGGATGCAAGTAAGAGAATTTTACGCACAGCCTAAAAATATAAAGAATAAAAATAAAGATAAGAAAAAAAAACAATAAAAAAGAAGAAGAAGAGGAGAGAGAAAGAGAGAGAAAGACTTGCAATCACACAAATCTGAGAAAGGCTCTTAACAGCCTCAAAGGAAGATGCTTACCTCTCTGTTAAGAGCTCTAGCTATAGACCTGGCAATACTCGTCTTTCCAACACCGGGAGGGCCATAGAAACAGAGGATCTTCCCCTGAGTTGTTCCCTTCAGCTGACTCACAGCAATAAATTCCTGCAAAGAAGTTTATACAGACAAATAAAATCCCAGCAACTAAGGAAAAAGAAAAATTTACAATCAGTTGAAGAGAAGAAATGATGAAAATTGCACCTTAAAAACTTTTTCTTTTTATAATGTAAACTTCACAACAATGCACAGCTGCTCACAAAGTTTTTCAGACGCTGAAGCCACAAAAAAATATTGATTTTCTTGCAGAATAAGCACATGCAGCTAACAAAGGAATGCACGTAGCTCTTGTGAAAGCAGCTCTTGCAATTCATCTCTCAATTCCAGCACGAACACCCAGTCGTGAAATTCTTAACCACAAAATAAATTATTGTCTTGCCTACGATGCTTTCGTTATACAAATACCTTTGAGCTCAAGTACACATCATGCAGTTACACGCGAGTGAGTGCAGTATTTAAGCTGAAGAGAAAACACTATGTGGCTGCATCTAGTGAATGCAGTATTTAAGTTGAAGAACAAGTACTATTTGGCAGCTAGTCTATATTTGGGTAGTTGCGCGGCACAAGTACTTGATTTTTGTTTTCCCCAGCCAAATGACTCAAAAGGGGCCCTGAACCACTATTTATCGAAGTTGAGAAATGCATTCGAAGTTAAAATAGACCATTTCAGAAATACTTTGCAGCAAAAAGTACTTCAACGCACTCAGCAGAGGCCGTGTTACTGACAGTCAAACAAACCTTTCGTGGTGTTTCCGCTCCTTCTTCAATGACTCTCACTTCAAAGGCTATGGCGGAGTGGAGCATGCCCACAACGCTCCACCTACTGAAGGTCACCGTGATGCGCAGTTCAAATTTGATTTTGAATGTTCACGTAGACACCACTACTTTCGATTTTGGCACCTATAATGTGTCAAATGCGATCATCCTCAGCGAGCCACAGTATGCTCAGCCAGAGTACTCGTTGCGGCACCCCGCAGTGGCCGCAGTATCTACGCTATGAAGCAGATCGCAGCTACATGCAACTGTTGTGCATACGAGCAGCGTTTGCTGGGTGCACGACAAGGCTTGAGTGTGCACTCATGCTCCTATGCCCGTCTGGCTGTGCTGCATGGTACAGACGGGCTTTCTCCTGCGCCAGCTTGACCAACGGATAGCAGCCACATCCAACTTGTGCACTTTGAAGCGCAATCAATAGCTCAATATGAAGTGAAGTCTGCCAAGGCATGTAACCAGGAGTGACCAGGAACGAACACACACTGGCAAGCATGCGTGTGGTCAGGCCTCAAGTTCTGCATGGTTAGAGGCTAATTGAGTGTTGAAAACTAGTTGAAATTAGAGAGTTCCGATGGCTATGACACTGATTAGCAGGGTGGCCAAAGTTTAGTTCCTATGCGGGCGGCCACTGCTGAGCATGAGCAGATGATAGCTTACTTCAGCCCATTTATTAAACTGCATAAATAAGTATATGCAGTAACAGTAGGACGAAGCACACTGATATAAATACCTTTTTTGATTGACGTTAGTTATTGACCAATAGCAATCGTGTATGGGAATCTGCTATATTACAAAATAAAGCATCCAGAAAAGAGTGATGTGCAGGCTCCTGTTGAAAAGAGAGCGCTTGAGATAAAGATGACTTCACACTTAGCTTGCAAAGTCCATGCGCCACACACAACTGCAAAATTTGGCTGAGATGTTCACAGCAGCGAATGCTATCTGTCGACTGTGTTTTTTCACCAAGTCGGAGGGGGTGGTTCAGGAACCCTTTAATCAGAGTGCATGCAGCCCTAACTTATTCATGAGGACTTTACAGATAAAGTAGTGTTAAATTGTGGTAAAACTCACCAATATGCGTTTCTTGACATCTTCCATGCCGTAGTGGTCTTCCTCAAGCACCTCCTTGGCTCTAGCCAGGTCCAGGTTTTCCTCACTTGTCTTACCCCAAGGGAGGCTCGTAAGCCAGTCGAGGTAGTTACGTGTCACACTGCGCCAAGAGGAGAAAAAAATACCTTTCTGGTCAAAGCAGATCATGTGAAGAAGTGCCCCAACTGCAGGTTGTAACAGAGAATGAGAATCATAACATAACAGAGAATGCAGCAAGCACTGTGGACTGGTTGCAACACTAACAAAACAGAGGGATACGTAAGCAGAAAAAGAAAGATCATGAGCAAAAAAAGAACTAAAACATTTTTTCCCGCATGTTTGCTTTTTGGCACTACTTTTGTGTGCTATCTTGAGCCACTCCAGTTACAAATACGTCCTACAACAAGTTAAGCACTTCTAAATACGATATTAATTTTAAAACAAATTCTTGAGTTGACCATGCAGCACATTCAAGAAATTACTCTAAGTCCTAAAAATGTAGGAAATTTGTAATGTTTAGTCTTACTTAGCCAGTAACTCTCAAGAACACAAATATTAGGTAGATTGCATACCTGAACTCTGATGAGTGGTTGTCGAGAAACGAGAGCTTATTTAGTTCTTCCTCAATCACTTCCATGACTTGCTTTGGAACAACCAGATCCTGTTACAAGACATGCGTTAAAACATTTAGAGCAACCCAAGGCAAAATAAAATATGTCATTTCTGTCTGAGATAAGCAATGCACTCACAAGTAAACATGTTAAATGTGTGATGGCAGCTGCACGTGAAAGGCCTGCAAAATTCTTTTTATTATTTATTTTTCGGACAACCATAATAAAGAGCAAATACAGAATGCTTAAAGCAACACTAAAGCAAAGTATTAAGTGGAGCTAGATGGACAGAATACTTAACAGGGAGAGGCGGCCTAGTTGGTAGTCAATATTGGAATGCATCATGTAACCGCGCTAACGACAATGGACGAAGAAGGAAACACACAAGACAGGCGCAAAACTTCAACTGAGATTTACTCCGGGAAAGCCCACGTTTATACATGCATCATAATCACAGTTGATAATCATCGGACAACCATCACTTGACATTGGCATGTGGGCGTGAGTGGCACAAATTTGCATATAAATAATTGAACACTTTATCACTCGGTGACACTGAAGAGCTGCTTACACAGCTGCCAGATTGCATTTTTATACAGTAAGCTTCATAGATTTCTCGGCTCAATTGTGATGCGTACATCTTCAAGACTATAGTGTCGCGGAACCTAGGCGTGCAATTACGACTGTGGCGACAATGGTCAGCCAGTTTGCCACCGCCCGCCAATCCTTCTACCCCTGCACGGTGCTCCTGCAGTCTGACGTTTAGACACCGTCCCGTGTGCCCTATGTAGCTGTTGCCACAAGAGAGGGTATCTGGTACACTACCCCTATTCTGCATGGGACGAACCTGTCTATGTGCTTGATACTGCATTCATTTCTTTTCTTCCTTCCCTGCACCACGTTGCACATGCCCACCAGTTTCTTGGGCGGCGTAAAAACCACCGGGACTTCACATTTTTCAGCCACCTTTTTTTGAGGCGGTGAGAGATTTGGTGGTAGTACGGGATGGCAACAGGTCTCCGGCGTTGCCGCTCTACGCTTGGGCGGAGCTCTGATGGGCCCCACACTTCCTTGTCAAGGGTTTTCAGCACAGAGGTGACTATCTCATACTGAAATCCTGCACTGTGCAGTCTTTGCAGCTGTAAAAACACGCTACGTTGCATTTCAAGCTGGCAGTATGGAATGGTCACCTCGGTGCTAAAAACCCTTGACAAGGAAGCGTGGGGCCCATCAGAGCTCCGCCTATGCGTAGGGCCGCAACGCCGAAGACCTGTTGCCATCCCGTACTACCACCAAATCTCTCACCGCCTCAGAAAGGTGGCTGAAAAATGTGAAGTCCCGGTGGTTTTTACGCCGCCCAAGAAACTGGCGGGCATGTGCAACATGGTGCAGGGAAGGAAGAAAAGAAATGAATCCAGTGTCAAGCACGTTGACAGGTTCATCTCATGCAGAATAGGGGTAGTGTACCAGATACCCTCTCTTGTGGCAACAACTACATAGGGCAGACGGGACGGTGTCTAAACGTCAGAGTGCAGGAGCACCGCGCAGGGATAGAAGGATCGGCAGGGGGTGGCAAACTGGCTAACCATTGTCGCCACTGTCGTAATTGCACGTCTAGGTTCCGCGACACTAAACCCTAAATGAGCCGAGAAATCTATGAAGCTTACTGTATAAAAATGCAATCTGGCAGCTGCGTAAGCAGCTTTTCAGTGTCACCGAGTGATAAAGAATTCAATTATTTACATGCGAATTTGTGCCACTCATGCCCGCATGCCAATGTCGAGTGATGGTTGTCCGATGATTATCAAGGGTGATTATGATACTATGTACATGTATAAATGTGGGCTTTCCTGGAGTAAATCTCAGTTGAAGTTCCGCGTCTATCCTGTGGGTTTCCTTCTTCGTCCGTTGTTGTTTGCGCGGTTACATGATGCATTCCAATATATAAAGAATAGACAGATCGTCTAAAGTCTATCATAATTTTCTGCGTGCCAATATATCAATTTTTTTTGCCAAAGGAATTGCCGTCAAAGGTCTTGCTGCTGCTTCTCGATTTGAACCGCCGGCACCACAGCAGAAGATTTGGCATCATCTCTACATGACCGTCCTCTGTGACATTGTTAAGTCTTTTGTAGACTTTTTATTTAGCGTTATATACGAAGCATACCGCTTGGCAGGTGTAGGCATTCAGCTCGCGTGAGTCACTCTGTGGCTTCACTTGGGTTCAGGTTACCAGTTACGGCCACTCGAGCCTCTGCTGCTGTATCCGGCAGGGTGGTCAATTGCTACACCTTGCTGCCTCGGCTATTCTGAACAGAGAAAAGCGATGCCGTTCGCAGTGGTGGTGTGCAGCTGCTCTCTTTGAATCAGAAGTGCTGAAGCCACACATAAGGGGTACTATACTCGCCAAAAGAGAATGCCACTATGATCTTCTATTTGAATAATTTTCTCGCTTACAAAAGCTTTGCTTTCATTACGAATGAAGAATTCATAATTACAGAAGCATGTTTCAATCTAGCTTGACTTAATATTTGCTGTTAGTGTCCCTTTAATTCCCGCAGGTTGTAATTTCATTTTAGCTCTGAACAATACCTTCTTTGTTTGAACTCTCAGAGTAATTGTTGGTACTATATCAATAGATGGCAATTCATGAAACATATAAAAGTGAGTGGCTCACTGTCTGCAAGAGGCTTGGATTAAAATCTAAGAACTCTACAACTTGGTTATAAATAGTAGAGTTCGGTACACCTGTTTGCTTTCTCGATTGTTGTATGATGGGTGCCTGTACCTGTAGCCTCTGCTTGAACTTCTCCTCGATGGCATCCTTGTCATCCTTTTCAAGGCCCAATTCCTTCTTGATTGCCTTGAGCTGCTCCTGCAGCATGTACCGCCGATGTTGGGTCTTCACTTTTTCCTCGACCTGTTATGACAAAACACGACAACGCTAAAGCACTCATTCTAAAGCTCCACTTCCAGTTAACTGATGTTGCATACCACTGCTATTCTTTCCTGGTCAAGGAACTAACAAGCAGTTAGGAGAAGTTTATAGAAGATCTAATTCATTTTTTATGCCATACTCAATTTGGTAGACAATTTTATGGCAAACTCAATTTATATTTTCGATGCTTTGCACAACAACATTTTATCACTGCGATTATCCTCAAGATAAGCAAACATTACATGAACTGTACCTATTGTCACATAAAATAATGTAAGAATTTTCCTTTTAAAATTTCTAAAGAGAGAGGGGAAGCAAGTTGAAGTGCATCATAATGACAGAGTACACACGTTATAACTGCCAGAGTTTGGGCCATGACCAAATGACCCAAACACTGAGCAGCTCAACTGGCTCTGGTTTGAAACATCAGGTACTGACTCGTGTGAGCAGTGATTCAGCTAGGCAGGAGCAGATAGACGATGAAACTTCGCATTTAATTCAAGTCACTGTGCATACTAGAATTTCAATCCTGGTGACTAGGTGGTGCTCCGAAAGAAGGATGTCAAATATTTCACCTTATAGCAGGACTAACTAAGAATAAATCATACATCAGCAAATGTAGCCACGACATGCAGGTTTGCAAAATTCCTCATTGCTTTATGCAAGAATACAAACAATAAATGTTATTCACCTCCTTGCCAATTTTTTGCTGTAGTTTGCTAAGTTCGTACTCTTTCTTCAGGAGGGAGAGAGCCAACAGGAGACGTTTTGATATCTGGGGGGTAAAAAAAGAAAGACAATGACAAAAGTAAACTGCTCAGCTTCCAACTCGGGGGAAATACCTTGGAAAATACAGTAAATGCAGAAGCACATTTACATGGGCAACACAATTATACCTCAATTCAGCAGTTAGAGCAATAATAATAATAATAATAATAATAATAATAATAATAATAATAATAATAATAAAGACTATGCAAACATATCTTGAGACACATTTATCAAATATTTATCAACTTCATGTTTGCAAGAACTACCAGTATTATAGTATTAGTCACTTCTTTCTTGCAGTGTTTTACATGTGTAACACAGAAGCTTATACGTTGCATTATGGCCTTCCCCATAGCGCCGGTGATTAGGTGCGCATCATGGCAACCTGTACCAAGCTACCACAAGGTATTCAGTCACAAGGAAAATCCTTGTTACACTTGCTTGGAACAAAATTTCCCAACTGCTGCAATGCCCCTATGGCATGACTGCTTCTCTACTGCACTGCGCCGTCATCCTCAGCATTCAGCTTATGGGATGTGCTGTCTCGCAAGGCATTAAATCCTCTTAGGTGCATGTAAGTGCATAAACCTTTGCTTAAAGAAATCAAGCCACTAGTACAGCAGGAGCTAACTGGTGCTGCTTTGCATTGCAAAGAAACATATGCAAGCTCATACACTGTTTTGTGTGTGCCAAGTGCTAATTGCATCACGTTGAGCCCATTGAAGCCCTAGTGCTAGAACCCTCTGGATAGTAACGACGAGGGTTCGCCTGCCTTTCAAGAGCTCTCATACAGTGTCGATACAAGAGGAGGCCTACCAGTCAGCTCACAGTTTCTTTTGACAAAAAGTGCACACAATATCCTAACAGTGCAATTGTTTGAGAGCTGACCTCACAATTGAGAGAGCTCAGGCTTGATTCTTGCTGATGCTCATTTGGTGTCTTTGATAGTTTATAAGATTTACTGTTGCTATGATTATGCTCTCAGTTGCATGCACGTGCACAGATGAATCTGACATACAGGCCTATAAAACAAAGCTGTTGACTAATCAGGCTTCCCCACAAAGCATCTCTTAATTTTGAGAAGCCATCTTTGACAAATGCTTTTTAAAAAGCTACAAAAATGTAGGCCATGAATTGGAGGTATGTTGTAAGTACCACAGACAGGCTTAACCACTGCAATGATACCTGCATGCAGTTAAAATGACAGCAGAAATGCGCCTGGAGTGTCCATATTATTGCGCAATAATAAGTGTTGAAATTGTCTGCGCTGATACCTCAAATGGATTAAGGCTTTCGGGGTTACGTGACATTTCAGAATTCCTGTCTCATCCTATGGAAGCACAACCTACAGAACAAATGTTCAAAATGCTTACATCGGTCTCTTCAAGGATCTGTTGGAGCTCATGAGATTCAGCACCAGTCAATGCCGCACCTAAAATGTCGAACAAGGATGCCAAGCACATGCAACTAAATGCCAACTACATTCCAGGGTCCTGAAAATTGCTTTTGGTGAAATTAAACTAGACTGAAAAGGAAAGGCAATCGAAGCCACCTCATACAGGAATGAAGATTTTATTAAACGTAAAATCTATGCAATACTTTCTAATGTGTTTTTAACACCAGGATAAGACAGCAATGTTAATTCAGCCATGAAGTTTCTTGTCCCAAAATGGTAGCATAAATGTTGCAAGTGAAACTCTACAAAGGCTTTTTAATGCATTCCCTAAGCAAAAGAATAATACCTGTCAGAAGCACACACATACAAAAAACAGTGACAACAAAATCCTCAGAAATATCAAAGCTAAGGCATTACAAAGTTAGAAATAACAGATACAGTTCTTGAATGAACAAGGAAAGTGATGTTACGTTTAATATTTTTCTTTTTGAAGACAGTGCCTAGTTTTGTAACTTCTTTGATTGCATGATCATTGATTACAGCTTATTTTTTAGTTAAAGTTGGAATGGTAGATAACACCTGTCTTACATAACCAAACTGATTCCAATGCTGAATACAGGACAAGGAACTAAGTTGACGGTATCAAGCACACTGTTGGTTATCAGTTCAATTCGGTGCCACACTTTCATGCAAGCACAACGATAAGTGTTTCAATCACAGATGTAAATAACAAGAAGAGTGCATCAGCACAATAATGACAAATGAGCGTTGAAATTACAGTGCACTCTGTTGCCAAAGCATATATAGGATACAGTAAACCCTTGTTACAACGAAATCACCATGACAAGAAATGAAGCTCATTATAGGTGGCATATGTTTTGTCAAAAGCAGAAAGGCTTGAAAGAGCCATAGTAATGCAGGAAGTAAACTAAAAATATTCCAGAGGCTATTAAAGCTCCAGTGTCTTTATCGCGGACAAATGAAATCCAAATAAGTTATGGGTATATAGAATTCATTACTATTTCATTTCTGTTTTCAAGCTTCGAGCGATGCCGGCCCAATTTCAGTTTAAAGTTTTCTCCATCATTCGTGACGGAATAGTAGCATTGTGAAATCACATTGTCATGCTATTATTCAAAAAAGTGTTGCACTTCATATTCCTGTGCACATTTAATTTGTCTGCAACGCACTGAAACAATGCTGTGCTTGACAAGGGCGACATGATATCAGTGAGATTCTGATGACGCCTGTCAGCAGCCGCTTTGCCTGTCTTTGTCTGAGGAGCTTTCGCCATGTGGTGGCACGACCTTAACGGCGCCTCTTTGCCTGTCAAGGCTAACACGAAGAAAAACAGTGTGCCACCATATCAGCTGTTTTGAGCTTTCTTACACAGATTTCCTGCATCAGACTTCATACTAAGTGGAGTCCGGCACCACTGAACTTCAAATATTCTAGTATAAAATGCATACAGTGTAGTCGGCATCTCATAGAGTGTCGAATAGAGTGATTCTGTTATAGTGGGGTTTTGCTGTGCTTTGCAAGAACATATCATGGGTCCATTACACATTTCACCTTAATATTGACTGCACAGGTCCTACTGCCATAGCTACAAATATAGAAAGCAAAGAGGTGCTGAAGTTTGAAGACTTTAAGTGGAAAGTTTGCTGATGCACATGCGTGTTCGAGCAGATGGATGCGCTTACCAAGGTCTGACAGGTAGACAGGGTTGTCCACTACGCGCTGCCCAGCCTGGATCATCTGCTGGATGGATTCTCGGTACAAGGGATTCAGTGCAATGATGTCACGAATGGTCTTGACTATCTCCTGAGTCACTGCCTACCATTAGATGAGGTCAAATTAAATGGGGCACATGTTACACATCAAGACATCATGATTAGTAGCAATATCTTAATGCAGCGTAACTGATTGGGCTAGCTAGTGTTGTATTACTTTTGTGTGAAGCATGAACATTTAATGGAGATACAAAGACAAGAAGACATGAAGACAACTGCTACTTTCAACTACTATGATTTATTTTAAAGCAACATTTGAAAAAAAAAACAACAACAACTTTGGGACAAGAAATGAAATGCACCTGAAAACCTGAAAGAACATGGAAACATGAAGAAGAAAACAAGAAAGCATTACCATGACAACGAAAAAAAAAAAAATCAATCACTGAGCGTGCATGCCCATGCATTGCAAAAACAGCATATTTTTGTTACGCACATCCTCGTGTCTTCTTATTTATGTGTTTCCGATAAACATTCATGCTTCACAGAAAAATAATGTTAGTAATAAATGAGCATGGGGCCTTTCACAGCTACAGTGCTGTGCTATAACAGCAGCGGACAATAATGTTGAAGCTGCGACCACAAGAAACAAGAACCATGCCCAATTACAACCTATGTAAGCAAACTCGACATAAAAACTGTTTACAGCGCAAACACATGCAACCACAAAGTAAGGGACAGGACACAAATGCATGTGTTTGCGCTGTAAACAGTTTTTATGTCAAGTATGCACCAACTCGCCCAGAAAGAAGTTTTAATGAAGCAAACTCCTTCGTGATGCTGGTGGCTGTGACAAGAGCACTGAAAGTAATAAAATAAAAAACTGTGGCGTTTAATTTCTCCAAAATGCACAGTGGGTTAAGAAAGATGCCATAGCGAAGGTCTCCGGTTTAATTTTGACCATTTGTTTATTTTTTATTGGTATTCTTGTTTATCTTTTTTTAATTTGGAAAGTTTGCCCTGTGGCACAAAACGTGTAGCATGCATGTTATACACACATGTATAATTTGTTGTGTTTGATGAAGTGCAACAAACTTCTAGGGTGTGTTCCATAAATCCACAGATGCTGGGGTTCTTTAGCGTGCCCACAATGCACGGTACACAAGCATTTGCATTCTACACCGATCAGCCAATATGGCCAACACGACTGGGATCGAACCTGCGACCACATGCTCAGCAGCGCAATGCTATAGCCACCGTGGTGGGTATGAAAATAATGAAAGTTATGGACTGGTGCATTGCTGCTATAGCTGTGAGAACATATTCACTTTCATGACAATTGTGTATCCACACATGCACAGCACAGCCATTTCCCTTTAAAAAAATATTTGCGGAAGACTATTTACATTAGGGCCCATGCACTGGACAAGTCTACTTAAGTGCAGGAAACAGCGCAATGTGCAGTAGCTAATTTGTCATGTCTCAGCTCGCTTTGGCGCTAACTCTATACCTACAGTAATGACCATGGTAGAAGTGAAGCACAAGTTTGTTCTTGCACTTCGGCACTTCATAGGCAACGCCTTGATAGTATGATGTACCTGACCACTAACATTTAACAATCTCTTAACTTGCTCCTCCCTCCCCTCCCCCCCCCCCTCTCCTTAAAGACCTAGTTGACATCTTCATATCTTGAATAAATTAATTCAATAGTAAGGAAAAGGCAATTTACTTACTTTCATTTCCTCCGTGATGACAAACTTTTCATGAGGCACGTTTTCAACTTCTGCTATCAGAACGGGCCCCATGGGGACGGACACAGCCGGCGAAGATGCCTGATCAACCGCTGGTGCAGGATCCTCAACCACTTCGCCCGAGGAAACTGCATTGGCAGGGCGACCATTCGCATTTGGGCGTCGTCGTCTTCGGTTTGATCT
Organism: Dermacentor albipictus; assembly: GCF_038994185.2. Classification (NCBI taxonomy): domain Eukaryota; kingdom Metazoa; phylum Arthropoda; class Arachnida; order Ixodida; family Ixodidae; genus Dermacentor; species Dermacentor albipictus. The sequence goes on along the minus strand of NC_091821.1, from coordinate 324,025,528 downwards.
TTTTGCCTCCTCACCTTCTTTTGAACCAGAGAAAAAAAGAAAGATACACCCTATTATACTAAAAAAAGGAAAAAAATTACATAAATAATTAGGGGATGTAATCAATCACATTAAAGCGGCCCTCAACCATTTTTATTGAAGTTGAGAATGGCATTTGAAGTAAAAATAGGCTATTTCAGAAATACTTTGCTGCAAAAAGCACTTCAATGCGTTCAGCAGAAGCGGAGTTATTGGCAATCAAACATCGCCTCTGCTGCGCACCCATTCCTTCTTCAATGGCTTGCACTGCAAAGGCTACAACGCAGTGGGGCATGCCCACAATGCTCTGCCCTTCTAAATGTCACCATGGTGCGCAGTTCAAATTTAATTTTGGGTGTTCACGTAGACCCACAACTTCCCCCTTTGGTGCCTACGATGCGTTAAACATAAGGCAAATGTGGTTGTCCTCAGCAAGCCACAGTGCACTTAGCCAGTGGACTCGTGGCGGCACCCCATGGTGGCTGCGGTATCTACGCCATGTAGCCAACCGCAGCTTGATGTCTGCTATTGGCCAATAGCAGCTGCCTAACGGAATGATGAAATAGCGCGTCCGATGACAAAACAGTGCATCTAGAAGAGAGTGAGGACAGGGCCTTCTGATGAAAAGAGAGCGTTTACAAGAAAGGTGACTTTGCGATCTGCTTGCGAGCTCCACGCACTATGTACGACATCAAAACTTGGCTGGGATGTTCACAGTAGGATATGCTACCCGCGGACTATGTTTTGCACTAAGCCCGAGGGGTGGTTCAGGGCTCCTTAAAAAGATATTTTTCATTTTGCTTTATGTCAAATTTAGTGCAATGTCTCAATGGAGTGTCAGGGGCACCGTCAATGCAGAATGCAATGCGAAAATAACTCTGAGGGGAGATGTGCCATTTTTATATCTGATAAACTGATATCCTTAAATACAGTCAGTCAAGAATACAGCTTTAGAAGACAAATACAGTCAACTTTCTTTAATAATTAAACACTGGATAACTTTATGTTGAATTCAACTGTGTTCAAAAGTTTAAAAATATGCCAGTTTTTAAAGCAATTCTTTTTAATTCAAACTTCAATTCGTTTGAATGAATTTTATGTCCAGCAGTGATGAAGTGCGTGCCATTAACTCGTGCACTATCAATGCAGAGTGCACAGGGGGATTATCATGATGCAAAATTCAGCATCCCTCTTTCAACAAATTTGGTCGCATGCAATCTCTCAGATGCTTCAAGACCTCCACACAGAAAGTCGCATTGACAGTTTGACTTTCAGGTTCAAATTTATGGTGTATAAATCCATGGTAGCGAAAAAATTCCATGGTACCTTTGTTATCACACTTTTCTTGGAGTTGGCCAATCTTTCCTTTTACACTCCTTGCTCTCCTACTTCACTGTGATGTCGTAGTCGGAAATACAAGTTTCATCCCTGTTCACGACCCTTTGCAAGATCTCATCGCTGTTGTCTGAAGCTTTCCAATCAATGCTACATTCTGTTTGCTGCAAGTTTTGCTCAGAAAGCAGCACTTCCAGCACCATCTCTCCCCCTCCCCAGCACAAACATTCCTTATTTCCAAATTTTTGTCAAAATCCAGTGAATGGACAACTTCCCCGAACCAAGTGATTCTGCTATCATTCTAACAGTCACCTGGCGGTCATTGAGTACAAAAAGTTGCATGCAATTAATGTTTTCATGTTCGCACCAGGTGGAGTGGTGTCCTGATCCCTTGTTCTGTCTGTTTGTTGATCTTCATTTCAACCAACACTAAAAATGGGTTGAATAATAACTGCACACATAAAATTCCGCTTTGTAATACAGCAGTCAGGCTCATACTAGAGGTCAACAAGGTCCTTTCAAGTGGCAAGAGTAGTGTCGCTACACCCTCTCCCAATTTTTTGCTGACTCACAACATGAACTATTGGGACAGACCACATACACTACAAGCTATGCAACACCTCAAGAGCAGAATGCTCACCTTCCACAAGCTGGCGGATAATCTTGACCCTAAAAAGAAACAGAACACGAAAAGTTAAAGTAAGTCTCCACTTACCTCAATATTTATTCACTGGTTTTATTAAGTTGTCAAGTACTGCCGACTACCTTATGGCAGCCAAGGTAAATCCTCATATGGTTCTCAATACGGTCCTCATAAAGCAATAGAGTAAAATGCAATAGAAGCAAAACATGAGCGCACATGAAAAACACTATGCAGGCTTGTTTACTCAACAAAGAAACACTCAAAAGGCTTTCACTTATCACATAATGGAATTGAGAAAGATAAAGAAATTTGTGGACTACCATAACAGACTAAGCATATACCTTCTATGGGCCATGACAATCATGCGCAGCTTCTCTCCGAGGTCCTGGAGCTCATGAATCTGGACAAACGTTCCCACACTGTACAAATCATCCAGCTTGTCTACCACTTCAGATTCATTGCTGCATTGACAGGAGAAAAAAAAAAGGAAATAAGTGGTATGTAAGTGATTCAAAAAACATCTTGTGTTTAGTACAAATGGCACAGCCAAAGCACAAATGAAAACTCACTGCAGTGACTGAAAGACAGCTTTCAAAAGTAAGTAAAATGATAATTAAATGTCTGTATGCTGACAAGTGGCTCTGTTTTGCTTCAGACCTCTAAAGAGTACAGAAGCAGCTACAGCAGCAATTTGTTGACAGACTTATCAGCTATTATGTGAGCCTTCCTTTCAGTGCCATGTCTCTGACTTCAAAGATGCTCAATGTCATTTCTTACATTACATATATACCTCAGCCTGCGTCAAAAAGGTGTTTAATTGTGGGACAAGAATAGGATTCTTTTCTGTCTCACTTTTCTTTTCAGGAACCCTGGCACATTAAAGGAGTGGAGGGCAAGTTTTAGGGCATGCCAAGTGGTCGCCATTTCAAATTTACACCTAACAAATGCCTATGCTGTCAATCAATTCACCAGCATTTAGGCTTTTCAATTTTTCTAGCTATTATCCATAAACTTTACCTAGGTGCTTATTCTGTATTTGTACAACATGCAAAATAAACAGAAAACCTATACACCTTTCTTGTGCCACACCAGAGCAACTTACTTCAGACTTTGCAGAGATGTGAAGGCTCACCTTTCATCACGCTTAAGAAATACACCAGCATATGGTTGATTGAGGCGAACTTTCCGTCTTATCAAGTCGACGAGTGCCGGGTTAGAAATCTGTAACATCACATTTTGTAAGATGGTGTTATCAACAAAGAATATTGTATAATCGCCTCTTGCTCAATTCAACATGTATAACATGTATGTTTCTAGTCACCAACAAGGTGACTAAAAAATGTTCATAAAATGTTGCAGTAAATATGCAAGCTTTTTCTATGTCACTTATATGAAATTGCTGGGCCAATCATAAAACATGAATTCAAATTGGGAGCAAAGTAAAAATGGTGAGAGAGGCTAACCTACATCCTAGAAAGTTTTGTTAGTTTTTCCAGCTGCTCCTTGTCACTGAAAACTGCTCACAAGAGTAAATCAGGCGATAAGAACAAAAAAATAGATCTGCGGGTTGCTGCTGTTCACAAAAATAACGGCGCTCCGCATTATCATAGCGTGACCTTGCAGACAACGCCATACTTCGAGCTTTCAGATAGCGTACCTTCAATATGGAGCATGGAAGCTGTGTGTCAAGATGTAATGCACACATACATGCAAAAAAACCTCCCCCACCAGTTCTTAAACTGCTATTGCGCATCGCATGTTGGTGCGTTTGCTGCTTGTTGTTATTAATGTAATAGAACTGTGCCTGCACAACGTTATAAAACAGAGACGACAACGACAGCTGTGATAGCTGAAGGGAGTCTGAAACCGGTGGTAAAGGCTCGTTACTTTCGCAAACGGAGGCACAGAAACACGAATGTGGACGTTTCATAGCATCGAGACAGTCAACGACCATGCTTTGCGTTGCATATCAGCATCGCGGCACACTGGTACATGAATTGCATATCAACGAACTTACCTCCACCATTTTGATAAACCTGGGAAAGACGGGGTTTCTACTGACAGCGATCACAGGAACTTGGGGCCAAATGTCAGGCACCGTTAGCGCAGCGACTGCGCCGACGCCTTGATTAGGATAGTGAATAACACTGCCCTCGTCCTTAGGCGGATCATCTTCGGGAAGTTCTTCAGGTTTTTGTTGATCACAGTAAAACCTCGCACTGTTCGTGACAGTTCCCCCGAAAGTTTGGAGCTTGTTGGTAGACTGTGCAAGCCATGGCCTCCCGCCAGCAGCATCGCTCTTATAATATCGCCAGGTTCCAAGGCGACAAATCGCTGATGCGCTACTGTAGTGCCTCCAGTTGCTTCCGAACACCCCTAATCTCTGTAATAATCTTCTGGAAGTTGACGAACCAGCAACAGGTAATACGCAGCTGAAGGCTCTCCGATGTGCTTCAGATGTCGCTGAGGTCACTGGGAGCGAGTAGCAGCGACACTGCGATAACCACGCACACGGAGCTGTTCTAGCTCTTGCTGTAGCAGCCTTTTTTCCGTTGGAGATGCCACAGTCTTGCCAAATAGCTGCTGCCGTTAAGAAGTTTCGTTGAGCCGCCCGCGTGGGCTCCTTTAAGAGCGCCGCCATGATAGCCTCTAAAACATTGTAGTGAAGCGTCTCTCAGGACCACGCTCAGGACAGAAAAACTTTCTGATCAGATTGGTCGCTAGGGATGCAACTGGTCTATTAACTGGCGCTTGCTGCGCAAAATCTTACACACGAAAGATCATATAAAATTTTAAAGTAACACCAAGTTAGTCTTACTCTTTTATAAAATAACTAACATTTCTTAATTAATAAATGGAGCAGCAATAATATTATTCTAAATCAACCGGCCTGACTCAACTCTCGCGATATCTCATAAAGGGCGGTGCAGTGCGTTGCTCATGCGGTCTGTCAGTAGAATTTCGATTACGGTTGTTTAAAGCAGTGATGCTCATTGCCGTGCTGCGCTATTGTGCTTGATTGGCGGCACAGATTTGACCGTATTGTGTAATTAAGGCACTTGGAGAGGCTAGAAGATACCAAGACTGTTGTGCAAAACAGCATGCTGAACACGGCCCGAAGGGCCGTCTGGACGGCGATGCTGTAAACAAGATGTGAACGGTATATATATCCTATTCAAGCAGCCGCTTCGTGCCATAAGATGGCAGAGCACGACTTCGACCCGCGGCAGCATCGAAGGCACTTCCACGGTAATGCAGTCAGCCAGGATGACGACCGAGAAGGCTGCTTTCACGATGAATATGACCCTTTCGCTGGTGACGGCGATTTGATTGAAGATGACTCGAACATCTCTCTGACGGCGCCTCCGCAATCGCAGTAAGCTAATTGTTACTGCCAATGAACTTGTGCCTGCCGCCACGGATGTTGAGCGCCGAGTGTGGTTGTTTAGTGAGTCCTTGAACGCAGTGACGCCGCTGATGTGCAGCTGGTACCATTGTGCCGAAGCATGTTGTCACGAGTGCATTAGTGAAACCTTTCCACATTTAGCTCTTCTCTAGCTCTTCACCACGAAAAAAAAAAAAAATTACTCTGGACTGCTCAGAGCTTGAGCGACCGGTTGATCTATTATTGCTCGCTTTTTCTCTTCTATTCCGTAGTTAATTTCTTGTCGTACTACACAGCTGTCACTACTATTTAAGCGAACTGGAAACTGCTATTGCAACATAAATCTGTTATTCTCTGGAAGGAAAAATAAAAGTCTTGCAACGATGTGGTTGTCTCGACAAAGTAAGCACGAAAGCATGGCTGGAAAGCACGAGTCTTTGTGGTAGGCACAATAACTGACCAAACAGCATACATGGATATTATGGAAAATACTCAGAGGTTGTGTGCTTAGCTCAGTGTGCCTATAAATGTTGTGTGACATTTGCAGTGCACTTTGTGTGCTGTAAGGTATGTAGCTAATGTGACAGACTTCCCCTGTAAAACATATCCGACTGCTATTCTCGCTGTTCACTGTGCATAATAATGCCATCATCCAGGTGGTACCATGGACGATTGGATCGATACACTGCTGAACAGCGTCTACAAGCTGCTGGTGGGCTGGGCCGCTACCTGGTTCGTGAAAGTGACCGCAAGCCAGGCTCTTATGTGCTGTCTTACCTTGGTCACACTGGCATCAACCACTTTAGGTTTGCATCACAGACACTGCCCTGTTCTCATAACTTTTTAGTTGTTTCGTTAAGATGCTATCAATCGTTTTAGGTTTGCATCACAGACACTGTCCTAATCTAATACCTTTTAGTTGTTTCGTTAAGATGCAACTTTCTGTTGTTTAGCTTCCAGCAAGACCCTTCTGACATAACACAGCTTTCTATTTGAGCAAACAGTTAAGTGGAATGCGTTAAACCACCACTTTTCTACAATATTCTTTTTCTTAATCGGCAATTTACAGCTTTCTTGGTTTTAATCTGTTGCTTAAGTTGTCTTTTAGTCTATACGTGATGAAACCTGCTCCTAGCTTAATAAACTGCATAGCCTTTACAGACGTGGCAGATGTCTTGAAACCAAGGACAGTGGAGGATCAACAAGAAGGTTAGACAATATGTTGAAAATCTATCTTTCACTGATCCAGGATCACTGCTGTCTGTGGTGACTACTATATCGGTGGTCGTCAGTTTGACTCGCTGTCTGACCTCATTGGCTACTACACTGGCTGGTCAGACCTGCTCAAGAAGGAACGTCTCATCCAACCAGTTTCTCCTCCTGAGGCAAGCATTGAATTGAGTGTCAAGCACAACACTTCCTTTTCTTGATAAAGCTTCCGTATAGTGTATTCATAGCTGTTCAGGTATATTCAAGAAAAGTCAGTGGCTGAAAGCTCTTGTATTTTTTAAAGCTCGAGGTTATTAATTTTTGCCGCACCATTGTCTTATGCTCCGTGAGTAATTTTTGCATTTGTTTTATTTAGCCTAAATTCAGTCTTGCTTGGGCATCAAGCTTGGGCATGTCATACGGCATACTTAAGTGACATTTTTATTGCTTTTAGTCACATTTGTGAAAAAAGGCACCTGTGTGGGGAACAAAACGTTAACCTTACTAGGTCTCTTGTGGTCGGTGTCTTGTTTTATTTCATCATGTTCCATCCTGATCAGACGGTATTCTGTCACACTCTCAATTTTATTATTTTATGATGGTCAGCCTATTCTTTCGCTTTACAGATTTTCTTGTTACACTACCCTATGCATTCTTTTTTTATGCGTCCATAGCCCGTCAATGACAAGAAGCGAGCCATAGCGGTGCTGCCCTATGTGAAGATGGCTGACACAGATGAACTCAGGTCAGTGATGTATGTTCATCTGGGATCTGGTTGTGTCTTTTGCTGGTAACTCCGTTGTACTTTTGCGCCAATGATTTGTGCTAATCCATCATTACTAATGAAATTAAATTCAAACCATAACGCTATCATTTCGCGCTTAGTGAAAACCACTTTGTGGCTCATTTGCTGATTGCTGTAAATGTAACAACACCAACCAGTTAAAGAAGTATTGCTTTTCTCCACTGTGGTGCAGCTTCCAGAAAGGAGACATCTTTGTAGTGCACAATGACATGGGTGATGGCTGGCTGTGGTGCACCTTGCATCGCACTCAGGAGAGTGGGCTCGTCTTCAAGGAGCTCTTGGAGGAACTGGTGAGTAGGGATACTGCTTAGGCATGCTGCTGAAATGCGGTCTTCTTCCCCATCTTCTTTCTTTTCCTTTTTAAACCTGCATGCCTTTTATACCACAGTGTGGGGTCTCCAGTGATCTTGGTAACAAATTACGCGGTATGCAGTAGTTTGACCATACAGAAAGGGCATTCATTGCTCTTTCTGTACAGGAATGGCAGGTGCCAGAAATATGTACCCGGAATAGTTCCTCGGCAGAGAGAATGGAGGAAGTTTGACTCAATACCGAGCAAATAATGTATGCCTATGCCTGGCACCAACATTTAATCTTTTTGTGAGTGCGTTCCCGGGAACAAAAAGCCTTCTGCAGGCTAGTCCTGCAGAGTGCACTGATGAGAGGTCGGTTGGTTCGCATGCATTTCCATCCCCCAGCCAGTGAAGTGAAGGAAGCAGGTTCCTGTTGCACCCATGTAATTCACACTGTCAGTTGCCGCACACATTGCAACACTCTTGTCATGGCTGCCTAACTATGGCACTGAGTTTCACCATTGTGTGTGTGTCATGCGGAAGAGCTGAATATCAGGAGATTCATGAGCCATGCAGGTAAAATGAACAGTAAGAGGCATGAGAAACTCGAGTATCCTCACAACAAGGAGCGCATTGAAGTAACACCTCCAATATTGGGTCCATCTCTGTTCTTGTATTTTCAGTTCACACATTATATTTTTTCTTGCCATCAGTGATCAACCTTATTTCTGCTTACTGTGCTAAGGAAGAATAATGATTTTGGCTTCTAGCGCGAAGTGAAACACGGACACAGAAAGGAGCAGACAGGACGAGCGCTAACTCTCAACTAAATTTTTATTGAAACGAGGAACATATATACATATATACCAACTCGCCCAACATATACCAACTCGCCCAACTGTCTATCCTTTTGTAGAATAATGCTTTTGATGTGTTTTTACATTGTGCTCTTATGTGATATGTGTGTTCATACTTGTCACCCCTCTTCAATTCTTCAATTACATGTGGTTGCTTTCAGATGCTGCTCTTGCTGTTCTGTTCATGCTGTATAGCTCTTACTAAATAGTATTCTAAAAATTAGATCGGCAACTGCATTGCCAGTCTGAAACTTGGGTGAGAAGAGGTCTTTTCAACATATGGTTAACAGACGCGTGGCAGCCAATAAAGTCCTTTGTGAGGCACCTTTTTCTTTTTTACATGACTATTACATTTATAACATACATATCTTGTTCTTAATTTGCTTCTAAGTAAATGAAACTGTTACCTGCATAAAATAGAAATTGCTTTACGTATTTGGGCTGTTACAATGTAAGTTGCTATTGTCTTTTAATGCAGGATGACAATGTAGACCCGAATGAGATATATCCCTGGTTTCATGGTGACATCTCGAAGGAGGCTGCTGTTGAGGAACTTGCAAAAAGTAAGCTGGGGCTATTGATGCACAATTATCTACTCTTCGCATTGATTTGTGTACATGTGTGAACACTACATTTCAACTCAGTGAAGTGGCAAGACTAAATGAGTGAAGTTGGTGCTCAATTTATGATGGCAGTGAGAAGGAAAAATGCTTTTGTATGATTTTTGAGAGCATTATTACTCCTGTCGCAGCATCTGTTAGGTGAATGCAGTCTGAAGCATTCACCAAACAAGCACCCTGTGTTAGGTGCAGTGCCCATGCTTAAGAAATAGGTGCATTGTTTAAAAGTTTGACAATACTTTTTTTAAATAACAAGGATTATCTCTGGCTGATTAAAGCTCTGATAGAATCTGTGTTTGTACTGTAAGATATTCAGTGGTCTTGCTTCGCTTTCTCTTCACTATGTGTGAAGAACATTGAACATAAATTTCAGACTTTTGAGGAACTTGGGAGCTGGATATAATATTGGTGGGCAAATGAAATGTGAACAAGTTAGGGCTAACAAGAATGCTTAAATTTCTGCTTTCACCACTTTGATGGCAACATTATTTCGGCTTGCAGGCTTAATTTGGGGCTTGCTCCAACTTGCCCATGTTGGAGCAAGTCCCAACTTGGGCAATAGGATAGGCAGCAATTCAAGTTTGTATTCTCGAATTATCGCTGTTAACAGGTACAGCAGACTTCTGATAATCCAACTCTGGTTAATTTGATCCCGAGCAAAGGTCCCGGCCAGTACCCATGCATTTCTATAGGCCCAAACTTTAATTATTTTGATCCTAAATTTTATCATTGCCAGATAACTTGAACTTGACTGGTCATTGCACCTGACCATTAAGCTGGCCCCAATAATGACCCTTTAAGCAGCAGTGTCTTTCTTGGCGGAGCTTGGGGACAGTGAGTGTGTTGAATACGCATCATCTCTCATCGAAAACAGCTATTTTTGGCATGCCCGAGGAAGATTTTCAAGAATAATGGCAGCTCGCAATGTCTCATTGTGGTATTTTTCCGATTGTAAAGTGCGCCCTTTTTCTTTTTTTCATGAAATTTGGGCCGAGAATAGCCTGCATGGTTCAGCCGGATATGAAGCCAAAATAGTGTTTGCGGCATTAATATGCTTTACCGCATAACATGGCTATATTGTAGCGAAGCTAACTTAAGGAAATTGGCCGCTACTGTGCAACGCACATTAGACCCTTGTTCATTTTCTTGACAGAAAATCAGGTGCACGTTACATTTCTACTTTGTTTAAGAACTTTAAGCGGAAGCTTTAGCTCGGGTGCTCTTAGCCAGATACATGTAAAAGGATAATTAATTTTTCTCTGCAACCACTGCACAAAATTTGACAAGGTTTGTTGCATTTAAAAGAAAAACTTAAAACGTAGTGACTGTTGGTTTCGAATTTTTGAACTAGGTCATTCATGTTTTGTTAAAATGGGGCAAAAGTAACTTTTTAATAAAATGAAACTAACAAGTTTACAACTCTGTAACTCAGGAATGAAAAATGACATCACAATTATGTGAATTGCATCTAATAGTATGTCTAAAACGGATAAAATTGATATGTTACAGATGAATCTCAAAATATTTAGTAATGCAGAACCCTTGTACACAACATAATGAATAACGTAAGATATAAATTGACATTGTATTTGTCTGCTTTGAATGATCTAATAAATGCCATTTACAGAACCATGATATTGGTTATTAATGCAAAGCTATTAATTTGTAAACTTCGTGCCTCTATTTTTTTTTAACTTTCGAATTTTTGCAAGTTCTTGTAACAATATTCAGGCCCTAAATCGAAATTCTGCTTCCAACAGTCACTATAATTTACCTTTCTCTCTCAAATGATACAAATGTCATTAAAATTGGTCCAGGGATTGTCTCAGAAAAGCGCTTCTGCGTTTTGCATGTACTTGAATAGGCCGTGTTGGAGTTGGGAATGAGCTAAAGCTTCCTCTTAATGTGATTTCTGTGTTAGTTTTCTATTTTGGATACGTAGAAAGCGTGCATGCGTTTAGTTTGGGGGGGATGTTAGAATCGGGCAAATACTGCCAAATGAATCAGTGGTATGCTTTGTCATTTTTTTCTGCATATCTTTTTGTTCGATTCTCTGGATAACTAGATAAATTTCATGGGTCCCATCAGAGTTGAATTAATGGAAGTTGATTGCATTCTACTTCATACATTCTTGTTCACATTTCGTTTGTCCACAGTGGAAGGTGGCACGTACTGAAAGGCACACTCGTGACAGCTTTGTGAGCATAAAAATAATTGAAGTAAACCCTGTAAGTTCTGTTCTGACCTGAAGGACAAGGCCCATGTTATTGTTGTCACCACTACTCTTTGACTGGCATAGCCGCCGGGCAGCAACCTTGTCTCTTGGCTTAGGCTTGGCTTAGGCTTCAAAAGCACAGATCAGGCATTGATCAACCACAGGGTATGTGTAGTGGAACGAGACACGTTTGTAACTAATTACTCATGACCTTGCTGAGTTACTACTTCAATTTCACTTCAGCTTGAGCAGCTCTGTATTTTATCAGCTTCACTCTTTGAAGCTATCCACAGCCTTCTGAGGTTCTTTGCGTTGATATGTTGTGGTACCGTCCTTTTTTTTCTCCATGTAGTGGGTCCAGGAAGCTTTCTGGTGCGACCAAGTGACAACTCGCCAGGGAACTTCTCTCTGTTCTTCCACATTAACAATACCATCCAGAGGTTTCGCATAGAGCGAAAAGGAAACCGTTACGTCATGGGTGGACGAACCTTTGACAGGTAGCATAGCGACACTTCTTATTTTCTTTTATGTCTACCTTATCGTTGCAGTGCATCGCGGCCCATAGCTTGAGAGCCAATAGTTTGAAGCCTTGCCTTTGCCAGCTCATTTGCACATCCGTGAAGGAGAACATTTTCCTTTATTGTAAGTTACGAAAACATGTGGAAGAAGTGGTAGTTAATTTTGGTCTCAATTGTACTGGGCAGTTTGTATGCGGTAAGAAATCAATACGATAGAAAGTGTTTGTCCTGTTCACATGGTGTGATCTTTAGAAAATGCTTACGAGCATGTTGTGTCACACTGTTGTGACTACCAGTGGATTCAGTTATGACTGCAAATGGTACAACACATTTAGTGGGGACCACCACAGAGTACTATGATGTACCACTTTGTGGTCTCTCGCTAGGCTCATGGCACACACTGTTTTATATTGCGCACTCTGGACGACCACTGTGGGTTTGGGCACTCCAAGCCACCATGCATGCAGGGCACCATGCCTACTTCGGCCCGGTCCGTGTGCTGATGCGCCCTGCCAGTCTCAGCTAGGGGGAAGGTGAGATTGCGTGCGCAGTGAGGGAGACCCTAGGTGAAGCTCTCCAGAAACAACAAAGAACATTTATTAAGCTGAGGTTCGATACAACATAAGTTTAATCAACAATTCCGAATCTAAATCTAATTGTGACATAAAACATGGCCAAATGGATGCCGGTGGCTGCAAACGGGGCACCGCGGCAGAGAGAACAAAGAACCCAGCAAAGAAAAGCTGCCCATCCTTTGACCAGCTCCTGCCATCGTGCACCCCCACAGTAGAGAAAATGGGAACAGAAAGAAACAGAAGAACAGACGGAGATACGATCGGAAGACACTGCCGAAGGACATAAGGCAACAGAAAAGTGCGCATGCCCTCCGGGGCCGGAACCCCAACGAGCCGAAGTAACCATCAGCCCACAGTGAACAAAGGGGGCCGCAGCCAGCATAGAGAAACACATACGCACCTTCCGACGCCCCCTATGTGATCTCCTCAGGCCCCGTCTTGCGCGCACGTACCTGGAGCGCACGCAAGCAGGGCCCGAATCCCGTCAGAAGGTCGGCCAATGGATGAAGCCCGTTCACTTTCTCGTGGGTGAGATGACAGCTGAGTAAGTGTTTTACGGTCTGCTGCAAATACTGTCCGGGCAGAGAGGAGAGGGACACTGAACCCCCGGAAACGCAACACAACGACTCCACACAACCATCGTGAGAGCCCGAAACACCACATCCCTCCCCCCTTAAATGCCCGCAACCAATGATACAAGGCTGGTGGCTGTGGTGCTGGTAAAAACACACACACACGCACAGAGAGAGAGAGAGAGAGAACAAAGAAATGGTCATTACGATGCTATATTGGAGCTATCCATTGGGAACTAGAACCTAGAATCGCAAGGCTCCAAAAAACTAAAACATCAAAGGAAAAAAAAACAAGCCATTAGGATAAATGAAATAGGGAGGTGTGAGGTACACAACAGCAACGAAAAAGTCCACATAAACCCATGCTTTAATGTGAACATGCGCAATAAAAGCATCCACCAAAGAAAAAGTAACAGTAACAGTAAAAGACAGATGCTTAGAGGCATAATGACATTCAGACACAAACAAGGGAAAATAACAAAACAATGGCCTATAACATCGAGCAAAACAAAAGAAAGTGATTTAAACATTTCAGAAGATGTATAAAAAATGTCCACACGAAAAATCTCCGGGGAGTCGAAAAACCATGCCCACATGCCACGTGTGTGACTTCAAGCCACTTCAACAGCGTCCGGCAACGGCCTCTGGTGCCGGTGCTTCTGGCGGTGTCTGCTTCAGGTATAGCCATGATCTGCGCCAAGCGCCAAGACCGCACAGCCCAATTCGCAGCCTCACCGTTGCCATGCCTCCATCCAGGTCGACATCACCCGTTGGCATAACGTGGCAGTGAAAACGCACGCGAAACATTCTTGGAGTGCCAGACACACATACAAATAAATGATAAAATAAAACCAAGACAACACATAACCAAGGAAACACACACACAAAATCAGAACGATGCGGGCTGGGTAAAACATAGTGAAACAAATCGCCTAACGAAGAAACAGTGAACAAAGGAAAACAAGGACAGAGAAGAAGGGAGAGCAGGTTGTCTGATTTCAGCAAAGTAGATCGCTCAGAGCTTCTTGCAGAGAAATGGACGGCTAATCCAAAGCTGTGAATTCGCATAGGCAAGCCTCGTCTAAGTATAAATTGTTGCTCCTTCTGAGTTCAGCCGGACACAGTAAACTCACTAGCACGATGACATAGAACTTCGACACTAGCTGAAAATCCTTCCATGAACACACACTGTCCATCTGTGACGCCATGCAAAATTGATTTCCACAACGCGATGTCTATGTAATGAACAGACGCGGAAGGTTTGGTGATGGATGAAAAGTCACTCCACGCCTGGTCAAGTCACTGGGCGAATCGATCTTAAAGAAAACCTTGGCACGCTGATGACTGGCCTATACTGGTCAGAGTGGTGTTAAATCGTGCTTCTCCGACACCGGAGGTTACCACCTTCAACACAACTCTCACATTGCAGGGTTAGCGAGTGGAATGCGATCTTCATTGGCCGAGCTCGTTGTGACCCCACAGAGCGAACCGTCCAGGGGCAACAGCGACACACACTGTATCCGGCCCCGCACACCCGTTGTAATTCCAGCAACGTTTTGGCGCCCATGTAGTACCTGCCATGTTCCGGCGCTATGCCTCCCTGAGGCCGTCGCACAACTATGTACAATTATTTACAAAACGGGTCACTCTGCAGTCTCTTCGGCACTCTTCGGGCTGTTCAAAAAAAAAAGGAGGAAAAGACGATTTTAACACCACAGTGGGGGTGGTTGGTTTCGTTCCCCCCTGCTGGCTCTCCACCCGGGCTGTCCTCCCTGTCATTGCCACAGGGTTGCGGAGGAGCATCTCCCTTCTGTGCACACGACGGGGGATGTCTGGGGCGCTTGCTTCTTTGCTGAATGGGCTCGTTTTACGGCCTTTATCTCCGCTTGGCGGTTGCTCTGCCAGTTTCGCCCCTCAACTAATAGTGCAGGAAGCACCGCCACTAACCGGTCTGCCTAAATGGGGACTTTTAGCTAAACAGGGCATAATAATAGTGCGTCAACTATTATGGCTTGAATTTTAGCGAGGATAGGCATGCATCAACTGAAAACTGCCAAGCAGGTCACTGAACTGCACCAACAATAGCAAAACGTGCATATTTGCCGTATTCACCGGCCCTAGAGGCACTGTTCCCGAGCAGTCTGCACAATTAGCAGCCGCCCGAGTGGTAGTGAGGCTTGAGACTCAAGGAAATCCGTCGGACTCACTGAATCGTTGGAACACATGGGAGGACGGAGTAGTCAGCCCTCCTGGTACGAATCAGCAGGACCTCCGGCTCTTGCATGATCTCCGCTACCAAGGACAACTGCAGCTTCTCGGTGGCCACTTCACGCCTTTTCTCATCTGCACTTCACAGCACAGAACATTCAAGTGGTTGTCCAGTACGCTTACCACTCTACTTTTACTGAGGCAAGGTATGACAGAAAGAGTGTGAGGAAAATCGATCAATTTGGCAAATGTGGGAGAGACATGGCTCAGTTAATAAAGTGCACTCGCGGCAACCTTCACCTCATCAATGCAGCAGCTCGGATATTGGGCGATCAGAGGCTGATTAGGCCCTTGGCCCCTTGTTGGGCACCAGTTGGTGCTCCAGCGTTGGGCACCAGCGTGTACACTGATATTGCGCGCGCCGGTCGACCACCGCGGGTTCGAGCACTCCGAGCCGCCATGCATACAGGGCGCCACATTCGCACCTGCTCGGGCTCGCTCCCTGTGCCGACGCGCCGCTCCATGTGATAGGCCCCTGCTCCGCCGGCCACACCTAAGGGAAGGTAAGACCGCTTGTGCAACAAGGGAGACCCTAGGCGAAGCACTCTGTAAAAAAGAAATAACATTTATTAGGCTGGTGTTTGAAACAAACATAAGTTTAAAAACACGTCCAAATCTAAATCTAAATGCGACACAATACATGGCCAAATGGTTGCCGGTGGCAGCGAACAGTGCACTGCGACAGAAACAACAGAGAACCCAGCAGTAAGGGGCTGCCTATGCTTCAGCCAGCACCTGCCATCGCGTGCCCCACAGCAGAGAAAATGGAAACAGAAAGAGACGGAAGAACAGACGGGGGCACGATTGGAAGGCACTGCCTCAAGACATCGAGATGACGGAAGAATGTATGCACCCGCCGATGCCAGGACCTTGACTAGCCAAAGAAACCATCCGCTGGCAGCGGACAAAGGGGCCACTGCTGGCAGAGAGTGACGCATACACACCTTCAGACCATGCTAACACCGCAATAAGACCTCGCATGGTCATGCCCCATGTTTGACAATGCACTACATAGAAAAAATATATCTATAACCCAGCATCTGCTGCTTCTTTGGACGCTCGCATAGTCAGCAGATGGTCACTCGACAAGTATATGTAATTATTCACACTGTACAGTATGCTGTTAGTACTAACCAAAGCTATTTTAAGTGCCCTACAAGTGCTCACCGTGCTGGAGCCGCTTATCGCAGGTCTTTATATGCTATAAAGATTTTGTTTGGCGCTTGTGCTGTTCACGCAGGGGCGGCCCACACACCAGCTTCGTCCTAGTGCCTCTATATTTAAGTTCACTCGAATTGGTGACTACAGACTTGATGCGAAACCTGATTGTGGCTTCATGGATGACATTTGTGAATGTTTATCATCAGAGTGCTGAACTTCCTTTCACCTTTGCGCATCCTTCTTGCTATGTCATCATCATCCCTCATCAGATCTTTATGTCCCCGTTCCCCTCCCCCCGTGCAGAGTAGCAGGCTAGAGAGCACCTTAGCTCTCTAGCCTGCTCTCTCTGCTCTCTACCTCTCTGCCTTCTTTCAATTAAGTTATCTCTCTCTAAAGCTATTTTATTTGTGGGTAGTTGCCTCATGCAACAAACGAGGTAGTCACTCAGTGTATTTGCAGATAACAATTTGAAGACTTGTCAAAGTAAACAGCACTACTTATTCCACAGCAGAACTGTACCCACGCTGTTGGAATCGTCATATGTTTAGGAACTTTTCATTGCTTCTAAACCACAGCTTAGAACTACAGTGAGAATGCTGCAGTAAGATCACATTACTGAAGCGAATTTTCAGAAATACAAAATTGATTTCTGAAGCCTATTGTGGGCTCAAACGCGTGCACACATCGCAGTGGAGGCTCGGTTCGCCTCAATGCCGCAGAAACTCCAGCCATGCTCCACTTGCTTCAGTAGGTCCCATAGAACCCTTTCCCACGTAGAAGACGCAATGTTATACTAAATAGACTGCACAACACGAAAACAACCGCCAGAAACCAGTGCTGAGTGTATACTTGGCATACAACACGGATTCCTCACCCAAGCCAGCATGCTGACTGCCCATAGATAGCGCCACTGCATATGCAATATGGCCCCGCCCTTGACGAAATTATTTATATAGACGTGCAAAAATTAGCAAAGCCAATCTTAGTATTATATCTCTTAGTCATTGTTTATGAAATACCCTTGTGTCATGTTGCACTAGGAACTCATCTTAACACGAAAAAATTCGCAGTTCGCTTGAAAGGTGAAGCACCGATTGCCATAGCAAATTAGAAGATAGCTGTACGAAGTAAGCATAGTAGTTTTATCGGCCATATAAACTTGTAAACATTCGCTTACTAACTAAATTAACAATGATAGAATGTGTAAGCGTGACTCAATGAGGACGTAGAAAGAAACAGACACAGAGACAGCGCTGTCTCTGTGTGTCTGCTTCTTTCTACGTCCTTGTTCAGTCGCGCTTACACATTCTATCATAGATTAAAACAAACTAACCCGTCAACGGTTTTAACTAAATTAACCAGCACGGTGTCACATGCGCACATCTCGCTCAGTGAGCCCAGAAATTCGCTGTGAAAATTCTGGAGTGAGGAATCAAAGCAGCAGCAAGCGAATTGACCTTCATGCATGTCTCGCTTCAGTGCAAACAAAACGTCGAAAGCACAGCGCATGCGAAGCTATCAGCACTGCGCGCACTCTGCAGACATCGCAGATTGCTTTGAAGATGAGGCCCGCGTGGGCACGCACTTTAGCCACGTCGCAGGTCGCTTTCAAGACACACGAGCGCCATCAACGCGTCCCTACGGCACGCTTCACAGGAGCATGGGCCAGTAAGGCAGGCCTACGGCCCATGCTCCTGCCACGCCACGCCTACGGAAGACAGGTATCGATATCTGATCTTCTTAGCCGCTCCGGTCTTCCCACCTTGGAATCTCGTCGAAAAATGCACCGTCTGATGATGCTATTTGCAATCATTAATAATCATACCAAATTAGAATTCCACACTTACATGCAGTACAACAGAACCCGACAGACTCGACACAAACACGACAAAACAATTATAATGCCTCAGTGCAGAACCAACACATACAAGCTGTCGTTCTTTCCAAGAACGATAGCAGACTGGAACAAGTTGCCCTACGATGTGGCCACCTTATCATCACCCGATGCATTTTTTTCAGCAGTCAGTTCTAGCCAATAACCTTTGTGAGCTAGTTTCTTTTCTTTTCTTTCTTTTTTTGGATTTGAATGTAACGCGTTTGCATCTTGTTTTGTTTGCTTTGCTTCGCAGTTACCTTACTGTGTGCCTATGTGGTTCTCTGTCGTAACTGTTACTGTTGTTGTTTTCTTGATGGACCATTAATATGAAAAGCGTCATGTACCCACTCCTGCCCTGGCTACCAAAAGGCGGCCGGCAGTATTGAACAAATAAAAAAAAAAAGAAAAAAACAGCGGGTAGCTAAGAAGCACAGAGTTGCAGTAACCGGAAGTGGACAGTGTTTTGAAAAGCACGTTGGTGATGACGTGTGTCACATGACATTTGGAGGAGCGCTCATCGAGGAGGAGACCAGCCGACGAACGGAGTGTAGCAAAGGAAAGAGTGAAATGAGCGAGGGCCACATTTTTATCATTAAATGCATGCAACTTCGCTATTATGGCACCATTTCAAAAATTATCGCGGCTACGTGCTCATTGCTGACTCATGTACAGCTGCAACACAACTAACTTTCTACCTCTGGGTGGTTTAGGGGTCCTTTAAGTGGTACATTGAGGCTAGGTTAGCTTCGCAAAACCAATGCTAGCAGAGTCAAAAGTTCAAGTGACATTAAGTGTACAATGAACAACATAGAATAATGCAGTCGGACACTTGGCCAGCAATATCAGCGAGAAAAATTCTATATTTGCTTCGTTATGTTCGTGGTAAATGTATCAAGGTTCGACTATGCATTGTGAAAACATAATTGTGATGTGAGATGCGGGACTCTTTTTATTAGACATTGTTGCTTTCTCTGTAAGGAGGCCTAGGCGGGGAGCAAAGTGGATTTTTCATGGTTATCGTCACCACTTGCTCTCTTAATTATTTGTTAAATGTGTTTATCAGGTGCACTGACTTCTAGTGGTTTCCCATATTGCTCCTTCATTGTTTTGATCATACCACTTCTCTTTTTAAAACATTTCGGTTTACATTGGTTTCAGTCTTGAGGCTGTGGTGAGCCGCTACAAGGTGGAACAAATAGTGGAAGGTCATGTCCTCGGAGACCCTGTGCTGAAGGTGCGAAACTATTCTTGCTGTTGCACTCTCTCTGTATCTCTTGGAAATATTCATTTTTCAGTTTGATATGCGATTTGAACATGTAGGTCCTGGGTACATGTAGTAAACTTTCATTAAAGCAAAGGTGTTGGGATAAGAAATTGACTCTTTTATAACTGTTAGTTTGTAATGAAGTTAAGAAGTGACCAACCTGAAGACTGTGAACGATGACTTATGGGCAATACACTTCATAAGTTGCTGTGGCCGCATCCGCATGAAGCAAGTTTCTATCTTCACATGTAATTTTATTCCCACATTATGCCACACGGCAACTCAAGTAAATGAAGAAATAAAAGAGTCGTAAGGGAGTCGTAGTAACGGGACATACATATGTTCTCGTTAAACTATTTGTTAGAACTCGTTCTCGTTAGAACTCGTTAAACATATGTTCAACCAATGCCACATTCAGTGGTGGTAACATGAGTGGCACAATTGTGCTGATGCCCAAGCACAACTGGCTTGTTTGTCGGTTATCATCATGTGATACAGTTAGTCCAAAGGAGCTAATGCTCTGTGGCAGTGTAGCCTTTGCAGTGCCGTTTGCCTTAGTAGGTTGATCCGAATAAATGCAAAAGCTCTTTGTGTATGCTGCATTGAGTGGTCGGAGGTGAATTTCCTGCTTCACACTTTGTACATAGCGAAGTCTGGTACTACTGCACTTCAAATACAGTGAAACCTCGTTAAACCATAGTTGGCCGGAGCTCGAAAAAAGTGTGTACTAAATGGTAGTACTGCTTAACCAAAATAGCATGAGATCGCCCACTTACCTGTCAAAAACGGTACTCTGAGAGAGTGTGATGAAAGGGCAAAAACATGCAGTATTTATTCACTTTGCGCGACAAAAGTGTTATTTTTGTTTGATGCTGCAGTTTGATGCAGTGTTTGATGCTGCGTTTGAGGCCACTGTTGTGGCCTCAAGCTTACTGAAGCTGCGAGCCAGCTTTTCAGCCAGCTCCCTCTTCTTGGCAAACACTCGCATAGCAGATTCCTCGTTGACATTGCATATTCTCCGTGCACAGGCGTGGTAGAGCCGCAGAAGTCGCGGGGCGCCTTTTTCATTGTGGGGTGCTGTTCTCGTCACAATGATTGCATTCATGAGGCTGATGTAATGCGCAGCTTCTGCCACTGTTGGGCCTGAATCGCCCGTGCTGTCACTTTCCGTGTCGTCCTCATCACTGTCATGAGGCGACACTTCGGCAGCAACAGAGGTACTGATGGTGAACACTCGAACATCGTAGCAGACATCTTTTTGCGGTCGCAGCAGCGGTAACGCTGAGCTTAGTGTCATGTCGCGTGCCAGCACCGACTTCATGCCACGTTCGATAGCACGAAGGATGCCTAGTTTTTTTTCTCTGTTCAGCACTCTGTGTGTTTTGCTTCGGCATGACGCGAGTCGTAGCTTCCACGACGCCACAACACTCTCTGGCATGCCACCGGAATGATGTTGGTGTGGCTTCACGTGCAAACGCACAGGGCAGAGAGAGAACAGGGCGCTTGGAGGCCGTTCTGATCTCTGAGGCTTGTTGTGCCGGGTGTCCCAGTGGGGACGGCGTATAGAGTCAGTATAGTAACTAGGTATGCGGGACGATGCACCACCGTAATTGTGCTACAAAAAGTGGAAACTCTATGAGTTAACCAATACATATGCAATAAGTTAGTACGGTTTATGCTGATACAAAATGCATTATGTTCAATGGCCGCCAAGTTGTGGATTTGACTTTACTACTTTTAGAAGGAAACTACTGTTTAAGCGGGTACGGTTTAATGAGGTTTTACTGTAATCTGGTCCAAAATACACACGCTGCAGTTAGGGCCATCAAAAACTTTAAATAAAGCAATATTTTAATAGAGCGATTCCGTTACAGTGAGAGTTTGCTGTAGTTGGGTGTGCTAAGAGAATGTGCTTATTTCAAAACAGTACCAGCATGACAAAGATGGAACTCAAAAGGGAGGGAACAAAAAAAAAAAAATGCGCTGAACCTGCAGCTTATCTCATAAGAGGTGCACGCCTTTCTGTGTTTTGTCCGTGTTGCACTGGTTCTGCGGTGGTAAACTTAGATGCTGTTGATAGGCAATGCCGTGTCAGTGGTGCGCCGGCGTAGTATTTAGACATAAGAACTGAGATAGCAAATGTAACAAGTGGGAAGCTCATACATGTTACTCCCATTGAAACTAAACGGGACCAGCATTTTAAAGCCCAAGAGCCAAAAGAACCTGTACAGAAGGGAATTTATCAACGATGCTTTAATGTACTATGATCAACTTGACTTATTTCTTTTTTTTCTGCAAAATGCATCACATATGCATCAACACTGTGCGTGTCTTTGTTCTCTCCTGCAACCGGTTCTGTTTTCCATTACTTATTTAGATAGCTATCTGTGTAAAATAGATGCTTGCATAATAGCGTGCGCATGAATTAGATTTGCAAAGTGTGCTGCACATTGTGTTTCAGGCCCCTTATGAGACCTGTCAATCAAGCCGTGCTGAAGAGCTTCAGCATCGATCACATGACATTTATGCCACCCTACGGGAGAGCCGAGAAACTGGCATAGCAAAGCGTAAAAAGGGAGTTCGAATGCAGGGCTACCTCTCCAAAAAAAGTGAGCATGATTACTGTTCACCTAGTGACCTGGCCTTCTCAATTTTGTGGGCTGGTCTTGCTTGTCTGAGCTTTGTGTGCAAATTTTGCCATTCACAAATTGCTTCTCTTGGTTGGGGATCTCGAACTTCTCACCATGAGAACATGATTCTTAGATTGATTTAAGTGGATAATGTGACACATCACATATATTGCATGTGGAATAGATTTATGACTGGTTTTACAAATCGAAACTTTAGATTTAGTGTGGGCACTTTAATGTGAGCTCTTTATTTGAATAAGAAAACCTGAGCTAGTGTCATTCTAAAGCTTCCTTTAAGCATTTGAAATTTCTTTACAGTGTTATTCAGCATATGGGGAGGGGTGATTAGAGGTTTGCTTGTTGTAATGGCTGTTCATGGTGTGTTAGGAGAGCTGGACAGAGCCATTGCACATTCTATTACTCAAACCAGCTTTTGTATGTTTACTTTTTTTCTCTCCACAGGTGTGGGCAACAAGAAGTGGAAAAACCTGTACTTTGTTCTCAATGCCAAAGAATTGCAATTGTATTTTTTTGACAACCCCAGGGTGAGTAAGTTTCTAATGGTATTTTTCATCAAATGTAAAATGATCAGATGGCAAATTGTACTGTGTAAAATAAATTTTCTGAATGGTTAATGGTTAAAGACAAGAGCTGTATTGGCAAGAAGACAGTTATGGTTAGCCGTTTCAACAGAATCTGGAAACGCTATGTAATGTTCTGTTGTTTCTCTACTGTTTAGTTATAACTGTGAAGTCATACAAGCTTTCTCAACTTTCTGCTATACAAGAGAAAGTTTTAACATTAGGAGGTTGAGCAAGGCATCCATAGAATATGCGTAAAATTAGGGAAACTCCACAAAAATAGCAAGCCCATATGGAAATGCAACATGGGTAGCTGAGAGAAGGTTTCCATGAGCTTTTGAGAATATTACAGGCATGACAACGTAAATTATATTGTTCTGATCATGTTTCTTTGTACAGTAAACCTTAATTAACCCTATCTCTAAATGTCTTTAAATATTGGTTTAGCTGAAAATTTTTTCAGCTGGGGTTGTCAACCCACATTGTTCTCACCCCTCATTCCAGAAGGCTTTTGTGCCAAACTCCTGATATTTCAAAATCTTGACTTCAAGTATACCAGGCAAAATGCAACGGGGCAGTGTCAACAGCGTCTTTGCAGTCGCTTTTCATCTGGCGGCAGCTCGCTAGCCTAGCTTGACGCCGTGCCAGAACATGCTCCCTGCTTACATTTCCCCCTTCTTTCTGTCTACTATCACCATTTGCGTGCACTTGCTCAATTGCTTGCTGCCACTTTATTGTGGCCTTTTTTCCACTTTATTTAGGATGCTGTCTGTGATGCATCAATGTGGTCACAGGTTAATAATTGTGACCTTGAGCAAGGTTGGCATTTTTGAGAAAGCGCGATCAGCCCTCACACTGTGCCGAAAAGAAGCCAGCATGTGATCCCACAGCATTTCAGTAATATCACGGCTTGATATGCATGTTTGCAAGCCATACTCATGCAACAATGAGGCATAAATGCCATGCTACTCATGGACGTCTGCTAAAAGCATGACATTTGTGTTCCGCAGTTTAGGTTTTCGAAGTGAAATTATCTGGAATTCATTATGATGCAGAGAGCAGCAGCGTCAGCTTTTTAGATGTCTGGAACCAGTTATGCTTGAATAACTGGCTTCATGTATTGTATTAGGTTTGATTGTTCTCTCATTGAGCAAGCACACACTCCGTTCATACTGTGCCAGTATGCTGTTGCTCATAGACATCGACATGTCCGGTTCTCATGCAAGCCAAAATGACCGAAAATATAACTGGAGGCATTTTGGAAAGGCTCCATGGAATCTATACATTGCCAGCGCGCTTATACTGTATTTACTCACATAATGATCGCACTCGCGCAATGATCGTCCCCTGAATTTTGTCATTAAAACTTCTTTCTGGGTGAGTTGGTGCATACTTGACTTAAAAAAGTGTTACAGCGCAAACATATGCAACCACAAAGTCCTGTCTCGTCCTTGATACTTTGTGGTTGCTTGTGTTTGCGTTTTAACAATTTTTTAAGCTGAATTCTGTCGTCAAAATTCGCTTTTTTTCTTTCCAGTGTAATGATCGCACCCCAAATTTGTCGCAGCGATATGTCGCGTGCCAAGTTTAGCTAATGATGACCGCGCTTGCCATCTGTCGAATGGTGTCAAATGCTACGTGAACGACTCTTGAAGACATACCACGGGGTTTGCACGCACTAAACATTCTTAAGCAGATGCCCCATTTCATTCCTTTCATCACTTTCCACACTTTCATGAAAAAAAAGCTAGAACCAAACTGGCCTTGGCTTTATTACTTGTAGGCTTCATAATGGTTTTGGCCAATAACAACAAAAAAGGCTCCTTTCGCTTCTTCTCGTCTGCACTCGTGGGCACGCAACAAATCGCGAGCGGCAACTATAGTGGCCACGCTTACACTGATACGTTAGAAGTGTACCCTATTCATACACCAACGCTTGTAAACAGCTAAGATATTCGCCCACCTTTAGCGGAAACATGCTGTATTAGGATAGTAATGAAGACAAATGCCGCAGTTTCTGCAGCATGCCCTTCATGTGTTTCTATGTCACTGGCAGCTACGCACACCCATCTCTGTTTATATCCCCTCAAAGTGGACATGGCTATGTTATTGTCGCAAACTTGCCGATATTACAAATATTATTCATTACTAATACGGAACAAACTGTTTCAGTGCGCATAATGTACTCATGAGAAGAAAAAAGATCGGGTTCGGTGCGTTCGGCACAGCTCCGCCGGCCGCCATGTTTGTTTCGGCGTCCTGGACTGTTACAGCGGCAGCCGGCTGTTTGTTGACGTGTTGTTATTCCACAGCTAACGCGGGATGAAAAAAAAAAAATTTGGCCGAAATTTAACCCGCCTAATTATCGCGCCCCTGAATTTGCGCAAATTTTTTTGACAGAAAAGTGTGATCATTATGCTAATAAATACGGTATTTTCATGATTTCGCTGGTCTCAAAACTCTGCTTTCCTCGAAAACTTTTCAGGTTTTTACAACTTCAAGTTAATGGCGTCTTACTGTATTTTATGTACTTGTTTATGTTTATTTGGCAACCACGTTTCACCGCTTAACAAATGTTATTGCACAGCGCAGGACTCGCCTGCATGTATCGGAAGCTTCTGGAATGTTATCGATGGTTTCATCCGCTGTCTGTGACCGAACCTTGTGTAATCTGATAGCACGCGTGCACGACGCAAATAATGTAGAACTTTGCAGAAGACACGCGGGTCCCAGTGATTACTCTGGAACATTCGACGGCTGATGTATAAAAGGCGACACTTTTGACCTGCTGATCAGATTTTGACGATTGCCGACTGTGTTCGCCGCTATCGCCGTTTTTTAAGTGTAGCCTGCTTTTGTGGGCACAGGTTTGCCCAGTAAAAGTTAGTTTGGTCTTTCACAGTATTGCCACTGTGTTCTTTATACGTCACTACCACGTCACAATATATATTGTGCAATTTGCTCACTGTTTTTGCTACTGGCCTTTAGAAAATTTTAGTTGTTGAACAGAGCTGCCTTTTACACTTTGGGAAAGCCTCAGTGTTGCGTCAAGTCATTCTACATGCTCAAAGTAAATTTTATCATTTTTATTGCAGCGAACAAAGCCCAAGGGTTTGATTGATCTCAGTTATTCCTACTTGTACATGGTTCATGACAGTCTTTTAGAAAGGTATGAATTCTCTTTTCTGAACCTGTGCCATTCCCTTTGTTATTCCACACTTCCTGTATTTTGATGTATCCTTGTAGATTTCAGGTGCTGCTTTCTCTATATTTCTCTTTTTGCAAAGTGGTGCATGTTTTTAACGTAGTTTTTAACATGGCTGCTTTAGAGGAGAACCATTGCCATATTAGATGTTCTGGTATGCCTACTACAGTTCATATAAGCTTGGCTCAAGGGCCAAAATGATGATGCAATGGGCTAACTAATAAATTGAAATTTATAAATACAACAAAGATTTGGAGGCTATGCTCAGTAATGTAATAATATCAATCCATTTATACAGTAGAACCTCGTTAAATGGCACTTCAAGGGACTGGAGAAATATGTTGCAACTAACAGAAGTTTCCTTTACTAAGAGAGATGTACAGAAGTGCAGCGCTATGCATCACACGCTGTCTTAACACTGTTAGACATGTTAAGAATAAAGAAATGAATGTAGCAGCTAGTTTGTCCTGTAGTTCGAGTGTTCTAGGCAACTTCTAGTTTAAGAGGAAGATTTAGCTCGGGTGCTCCCATCTAAATACATGTAAAAGGAGAATTGGTTTTTCTCGGGAACTACTGCATCAAATTTGGCGGGATTTGTTGCATTTAAAAGAAAAACTTAAAATCTAGTGACTGTTGGTTTCGATTTTTCGATTCAGGTTGTAAATTTTTTACTAAAAATTGGCAAAAATAGCAAATTTTCAAAAACGAAACTATGAAATTTACAACTCTGTAACTCTGCAATAAAAAATGATGCCACAATTTTGTCAATTGCATCTAATAGTACATCTAAAGTGGGCAATGTCACACAAACTAATATGTCACAGAATCTAAAAAAAAATGGAGTAATATGGAAATACAGCTTTTGCTGAACCCTTGTATACAACACAATGAATTCACATAAGATGTAAGTTGACATATCGAACTTGTCCACTTTCAAAGGTCTAACGGATGCCGTTTACAGAACCGCGCTATCTGTTTTTGATGCAGAGCTATTAACTTTTGAATTTTCGAAGATCTTTCTAACAAAATTCAGGCCCTAAATCGAAATTCCACTGCCAACAGTCACTATAATTAAACTTTCTCTCTTAAATGCAACAAATTTCATTAAAATCTGGTTATCTCAGAAAAGTGTTTTTTGCGTTTTACATGTATTTGAATGGGCCACGTCACAGTTGGGCCCGAGCTAAAGCTTCCTCTTAACTAGGCTTCACCAGTTTTGATTTAGAGGAGGCACTGGCGACGTATCAAAGCAAAAATGTCGCTTTTACTGCTCCATTCAGTGACTGAGTTAGCACGAGGTAGGGTTGGTGTGAAGTCCAAATTATTAAATGATGTATTGCAAGGTGTCTGAAATTACAATTGTTCTTATTTCGGCCATCTATGGAGCTAGTGGCTGTGCCACCAAGCTGTCTATATTTATCAAATGTTTGCTTGCTTGAGCCTTTGCCATTACTTTTTAATTATGGTTTTTCTTTTGGGGGGGGGGGGGGAAGAGTAATAAAAGACAGGTGTCACAAAATAAAAATAGTTTTTGGCTTTTCTTAAAAGGGCCTTGAACTACGTTATTTTGAAATGGAGAAAGACATTTGAAGTCAAAATAGGCTATTTCAGAAACATTTTGCCGCAAAAGGTACTTCAATGCATTCAGCAGAAGTAAAGTTATTCCTAATGAAACGCAGCCTCCAGTGTGCTCCCATTCCTTCTTCAATGCCTTGCACTGTGAGGCTATGGCAGACTGAGGTGTGTCCACAATGCTCCACCTTCTAAATGTCACTGTGGCATGCAGTTGAAATTTTATTTTGTATGTAGATGCCACTACTTCAGATTTTGGTGCCTAAGGTGCGCAAAACGTAAGCCAAATGCCTTTGTCCTCAGCGAGCCGCAGTGTGCTTAGCCAGTAGATATGTGGCAGTATGCCGCAGCAGCCGCAGTATCTACTCTACGTAGCTGAACCGCAGCTACCAATGGCAGCTGCGTATGGGAATCTGCTTTATTATGAAATAAAGCATCTGGAAGAGAATGAGGAGCAGGCTTCCATTGGAAAGAAAGCGTTTGAGAAAAAGGGGACTTTGCGCTCCACTTGCGAGCTCCATGCTCTGTGTACGACTGCAAAACTTGGCTAAGATGTTCACAGCAGCATATGCTACCCACGAACTATATTATTCAACCAAGCCCGAGGGGTGGTTCAGGGCCCCTTTAAAAAAATAATAATAATTTAGGGTTGTTTCATTTACTGAGAGTTGCAAAAATTTTGGTTCCAATTAACTAGAGCTTCTTTGCATCATCCAAATACAAAACCAATAATGTACAGTTGAACGCCTTTATAGCAAAGTGCTTGTAGCCTCTAAAACAATTCATTATACAGGTCACTTTGTTGTAAAGATCTTGCAATGCATACGTCACAGTGGAACCAGGACAGAATTATTCGTACGTTATACAGGTCATTTCGTTGTAGAAGGCACTCGACTGTTGAGGTTGTTCTGTTCAAGAGATTTCCGTTTACTGAGATTCTGCTGTATATTAAATTGCAGTGGTATTCATTAAATGTATTAATTTGGTGGTCACCACACTCAACTAATCACAGTGACATTTGAAAACCTTTGTGTGTAAACTT
This sequence comes from Dermacentor albipictus, assembly GCF_038994185.2. Taxonomy (NCBI): domain Eukaryota; kingdom Metazoa; phylum Arthropoda; class Arachnida; order Ixodida; family Ixodidae; genus Dermacentor; species Dermacentor albipictus. The sequence continues at coordinate 323,996,884 of NC_091821.1, read as the reverse complement.
AGTTCTTTTCTTTTTTTCCAGGCCTAACTGTTTCCAGATTGTTGAGAGGGCCCTCCCTTGTATCAGCACTGTGTATTATCTCTGTGCCAGTACCTCTGATTTGGTTCGGGTAAGTGCACACTTTGGAAAAGGTTACCAAGATAAAAAAGGTTCTTATTCGGATTGCCTGAACGCATGGCCACAGCAATAGCCTCATATTAAAGAGCATCGCACAGGGCATATATTTCCGTTACGAGAGATACGCTATGGTTGTGTGACTCTTGTGTGCTTGTGTGAGTTGCTAGAGAGAAATCCATGGTCTGCATTTAGGCACTACATTTGATGTTTGAGATTTTGACTGCGTCTGAAAAATATCAGTCGGCGACTGTATTTACTTTCTGCACACGAACTGAAGACACAAAGAATGATGATGCGCAAGTGTTCTGTGCAGACTGCATGCCACTTACACGTGGCCAGATCAAAAGACTTCTTTGCTGCCTAGGCAACCCCCCATGCGACTGCTGAGCCAGAATGCTGCCTCTGCATTAATTTTTTTTTCTCAGTTCCTTTCTCATTTGCTTGCTCCGTGTCGCCTCCTCCTCCACATCGCCCTTGCTGCTCTCTCCCAACACCTCCTAGATAACGCAAGGCCTGTGCACTTCAATCTATGACGTCATGCTGCCTTGCCCTGCCATAGAATCTAATAGGGATGCTCCCAAGTAAGCCACAGGGATTTTGACTTCACCGCTCGTTGTATATCCTCCATTCTGGAAGCCAAAGCACCCCCATGCTGGGGGCCACCGACGATGGGGCAAGGAGGACTCCCCCACCTAAAACGGCACTGCTGAGGTCGCTGTGGCAGAAGCCCCAGACACTTGACACCTCTCAAACTGCGGGCAATTTGCTGGCGGGCGTGGTCTATGAACAGCGACCGGTGGCGCGGTGGTGCCTTTCAGGTTTGGAGTGGGTTGCTTGCACGTGCGAGGTGCAAGAAAGCCTGTTTGGCACAGTGTATTGTGACTTTCCCTTTCACTCTACTCTCTCCCCTTTCCCGTACCTTCTAGTAAAAAATAAATGAGTCTTCTTGATGCGCTTGAGGCGAACAGACGTCTGTCATTTTGCCATAAGTTCTCCATCTCTTATTCCACAACACCACTTTCATTGCACCGGGCTTGACAGGGGAAATTTCGGTCCAAGTAGCATGACATCATAAAGCAGAGTGCGCAGGCCTGCTATCTAGGAGGCGTTGTTTCTCCTCGACTGGCACACCTTGTTGAGAAGCGTGCCCACTGCCTCGCTTGTCTGTGGAATTTTCTGGCAACAGCATTATAACTGGTATATTTTCTCTTGGGGCACAAATATAAGCGGTATGTGTATAGATCGAGTTCTGTGGGAAGGTTAACAGGAGGTTGAAAATACCGCATTTCATCCAGTCCTGCACTATAAGCATTTACGTTGTCAGGGGTCTGAGGTGTATATGTAATGTCATGCATTCATCATTTACGCCATTGTTTTCTAAAACTTCCACATAAAATTCAACTTCAAGAAGTTTACAGGAAGGCTCAGTGTCCATCAAGAAACTCAAGCGACCCCGGAACAGGCCCTCACAGACTTTTGCAAGTTGCCGAGAAGGAAGAACTTCCTTGTTTAAACTGCTCTCAATGTTTCAAGACTTCATTACAAGCTAGCCCCAACTAGTCCAAGCTGCAACCCTTCTATGCTCTCCGCAATTCCAAGGAAACTTCTTAGCAAGCAGAATGTGCGAATAGTAACAAAAAGATCTCAGCACCAGGCTACTTGTTTGGTTGCTTCTAAACATTCATACTTTTCTTGTATTGCGGCTACATTGTGTCAATCTCTCGGGAGCCGTTGGTAAACAGGGATCGGTATCTCGTCAAAAACAAACAGAACCCTGCAAAACACTTAACATATGTACAAATAATTGGTCTGCACACCTATCAAAGTACATACAAAAGGCAGTTCGATCTAACATCATGATTTGTGATAAGTGCATGCATTCAAGTATGTAGAAATTGCAACTGGCATATTAAACTACAGCAAAAACCTATTTTGCTGACTTCGTTGGCTCTCCTTACGAATGAAAGTGGTGATATACTTTCAAAAGTACACTGTGCACTAATGGGTTAATAGCCTCATAGTTAATTTGGCATCAGAAAGGCCTTATAGTTGTATCAAGGTTCACTGAACTTGCAAGCAATAATCATAAATTTCATATTCAGTTTAGTTAGCACTATATTAGATTCATCCTCCCAATAACATACATTTAGCAGCAGTAGAAGGCCCTTAGTAGGCCCATCAAAACAGTTAAATTCTTCCTGTGTTACGACCTTTCGCTATCAGTGGATTCTCTAAAAAATCTTGCTTCATCTAACAAGGTTCCTTGAACCGTGAATGAGAGGTCTATTAATCCATCAGCAAGCACCATGAACATAGAAACTGCTTTGAAATTGTGTTACACTAATGCACTTTAATCACTCTTTGACCAATTTAATCATCATGCCAACGACGCTATATTTAGAACTTACTGAGGGCCTAAGTGGTGTTTACTTGATATCGTAAGAATGCACAAAAATACACAGACACACACACTACAGAAGAAAGAAAAGAAGTGCCTGTCCATTTTTTTTTCTTTCCTTTACAGTGTGGTTGTTTTCATGCATTCTTACAATGTCAAGATGCAGCAGTTGGAGGCCAATTAAGCATGTGAAGCATTAACTTTAGCTATCAGCGGCAGCTGAGCTGAAAGCCTTAGTTGTGGCTTCTGGCTGCCATTGCAGCTGAAATCATTGCCTCTTCTCGTAGACGGTGGTATCTTGGTTTGTAGTTTGTTTAAATTTTTGTAGAGTGGATGAGCATGGTTCTCAAGGTATCAGACTAGAGTCGGCAACAGTGAGACCTCATTGTTACAGGAGTGGATGGGTGCGGTGAGTCCCCTGTGTGTGCCGCAGCTGGCCAAGGGGGTTGCTGGCCGGGGCACCTCGCCAGCCGTCTCCCAGGTGCGCTCGCTCAGCCTCACCCTGCTCGAGGCTCACAGGCTGCCTGTGCGTCTCGCTCCACACCCCTTCTGCATCATTTCCCTCAACCAGGTGAGCTCTCCCACCCCCACTGTCTTTTTCTTCCTGATCTGTCTGTCCCTCCTGGTACGGGTTCATCACATGTGATGCAATGTGTGAAGTCTAGATTGTCCAAAGAACCTTGACCAAATTGTATTGTGTGACACAATGTGGAAAGGCCGCAAATTCTTGCAGTCTCTCTTTCCTTGGTGGCAAATGGCGACTAACCTCCGTCATTGTCATGATGTCTGCAGTGGAAGCATTTGGTCAACGTTCACAAATAATTTTAGTGGTAGCTGATAATTGAAGCAGAGAGGATAGTTTAGCTGTCTAGCAGAGAAAGATATTTCTTTCCTTGCCCCCCTTTCGCATACAATGTCTATGAAGGCATAGTATTATGTTAAGGTAAGTGGTGAATATGAAACAGGGTAACACATTGCAAAGTGTGGTTGCTTCTGATGCCTGTAGTTCAGCAATGAGTGAACCTTTGTGAAAATTCTAGTATAAGGAAAATTTTCTGACACTGCCTTGTGACCCCCACTTGGTGCAAACATTTACGCATAGTATACAGTTGAATACAGTGGGTGCACAAAGTGCAAAAATTTTGAAGATTTACAAGGCTTGTCTGAAAAGTTCCTGATCATGCTCGCAGAAAAATAGAAGATGCTCACAGAAAAGTAGAAGCATCGCCTGGCGCTCTCATCATCCTTATTCTTTTCAAAGTAGTTCCCTCCTGCTTCCACACACCATAGTCACATGCTCTTTCTGCTTATCGAAATAGTCCTGGAAACCCTCCTCAGAAAGTGTTGCTAGGGCAGAAGTCACGTTTCGCTTGATGTCTACTTGGGTTCGAAAGTGCATTCCTTTCAGGTGCCTTTCAATTTTTGTGAACAGCCAAAAGTCACACAGGCTTATGTCCAGATACTATGAAACTTGACGAACCACTGAAGTACTGTGCCATAGCAAAGGATCAGAATCAAGTCGCATGAAAAAGGTGCTATCCTGGTGCAGTTGCCATGTTTTCAACTTACACTGTCAAAATTCTGGGCAATATTGTGCTGGCACTCGCTGCATACTCATATTTTCTTTAAGAAGACATTTATAGCGTCTTTGTTGCTCTCCATTACTAAGAAACTTCTTTGACAGCCGAAAATCTTTCTGTGTCATGATTCGCACTTCGTTAAAAAAAAAAAAAATTTCTTCATTATGGCTTTCACCTACCACCGTCAACATGGAGACAAACACCCAATACCACGCGACATTCAGCAATGGATACACGCCGACAATATTCCGAAAAACATGCACCCAGACTACAACAAAGAACGTAGGAAGGCACGAGCTACTTCCCTCATCAAAGCTTACGCCAACACTGCGGGCGTCACCTTCGTCGACGCAGCTGAGTACCAAGATGGACAGCGCTTTGCGGCGGTTGCCACAGTAGGCGGCTTGCTCCGACATGCTGCCAGCATCATTACCAAACATGCCGAGACGGCCGAGGAAGTGGCCATCGCTCTGGCCACTCTTGACCCAGCCTGTCACACTATATTGAGTGATTCTCGCACAGCAATCAACAACTACATCAAAGGTCGCATTTCTCATCAATCACTCCGTATCTTACGACAAGCCCCGCACTCGCCTGAAAATCAAATCACCCTCGTCTGGATCCCAGCACACGCCGGCGTTGTCCACCCGCACCTCACCAACCTCAACGAGGTTACACACTCCGTAGCACGAGGACTAGTCAACCGTGCCGGAGACGGTGCAGGTGCACCCGCAGGACGCGACCGCCTTACAAGATACAGCAACCTTGTAAAGTAATTTTACCTCGCAAGAAGAACCTTCCCCACCCCTCACCGCAAGTTAAACAGGGCACAGGCAACCACCCTGCGCCTGTTACAGACGAATACATACCCCTCCCTCACACGCTATCACACTATATACCCCGACATCTACCCGAGCCAGACGTGCAAGGTCTGTAAAACTGAATTGGCAACACTCCCCCACATGCTATGGGAGTGCAATCATCAATACCAAGACCTTAATCCCGTGACCCTCTCGTCGAGATGGCACGCCGCCCTGCGCAGCTCCCATCTCGACGACCAACTCTGGGCGACCCAGCAGGCCTACGAAGCGGCGAAGAGGCAAGACCTCGACGTCCCATCGTGGGAGGCCTAGGCCCAGCCGACTGAACTGCTGGTTCTCATTAAAGTTTACTCTCTCTCTTCATTATGGCTTGTTGAAGGCCTCCCATAGCTCAGTTCACTGTCCACAGACGTTCGGCCTTTCTTTAAGTGGTTTTACCCAATATTTATTTACTTCGTAATCATACCGTTACCTGTAAACGCTGTTCGGATCTTGCTTATTTCTTCTGCTTGGCTATCATGCACGTAAATTTATGCAGTATCTTTGTTAAATTTGCTCCATCATGTTCACTCACTCAAAATCGTACAGAGATGAAATGACAGTAATCAACACAACTGCTCCTGTACAACAGCAGATGCAACTCAAGGACACACCACCTGCAGGCTGAAGACATCACGAACCCTCCTCCAACATTGCACAGTGTGTCCTACCTGCACCCTGTATTTTTCTATAAAATGATAAGGTTAGGTACTTTTCAGACAGGCCTCGTACAAATACTGCTCACAGAGTAGTTGTGCGCAAAACATTGTGATGGAGCGTACTGGTATGCACCTAGGGTTCAGTGATGCACTATCTGATGGGTCAGGGCTTTAAACTGCCTGCCGCACTTTTTATATTTTAATGTTTCCAAAAGCTGCCTGCCCCAACTCACTTCGTGGCTTATTGTTTGTCGTCTAATCCTTTTGAAGACTCAAGTTACAAAAACCTTGCATGAGATAAGGGAGGTCAGAATATATAGGTACTTGTTTATAGATGCTAGTGTATACATACTCTTTGCTGTTCTCTGCATGGCAAAAGATGCACTGGCATTTACTTTACTTGTTTGATCTCTTCGCTGCTTTTTAGAGTTCTGCATGAGAAGTTCTGCAAGCTTGGCTCCAGGTGCACAACCTAAAATTGCATGTCTGCCCCTGCTGTGTACAGGTCGTCATTTTCTGCTTTCTTGACTGACGCTCAGCTGGGAACCGTTACATATTCATAGCATCCTTTTTCCTACCTTCAGTTGTAGTGAGTCCTTGTGCAAATTATTTTGCACCATTCTTTGTTTCTGAAACATTCTCTAAATTGTGGCATGTGGCCCATTTTCACTTGAACTGTTATTTGATGCTCTTATACTTTTCAACTGCTTTGCGTAACCCCTTCCCCTCTGCTCTGCATGTCCCACTACTGTCACAGGCATAGCTTGAGGATTGTTCCATATTTTGCATGCTTCTCAAATCCATCTGTGGCATGAATGGATTCCATCATGTTCACATGCATTCCATGTACTGCTCGACCTTACCACTGGCATTTTGCCAAATGGAATCATTAATAGCCTTTCTTTTCTCTTTCATGAACAGTGTATTTTACTTGCCATCACCTTCCTGCAATGATCCACCCATGTTGCTCATACAGTCTGATTGGCCCTTGGTTTATGACACTTCATTCTTGTTTTTTCTTTGCCACCCTCTGACGAATTCCTTGTCGGCATTAGGTGAAGGTGTGCCGCACTCAGGTCAAGTGCCCACCTGATCCAATCTGGGAAGAGGACTTTCTGCTCGAGTGAGCTTTGTTTTCCTTTTTGCTTCCTTTCATAAGTCTGTGATTGTGTGCTGTTCTTATGGAACTTCATTTCAGGAAATTGACAGCTTGTTTGCCCATAATGGTTTGACTTTTGTCATGAATATTGGTTTTAAAGCCACCTTCATAAAAGTATGATTAAGATATGATAGAATACAGTAGAACCTTGTTAATATGATCTCGTTTTGTACAATTTCCCAGCGCCAATGTTTGTGATCAAGAATGTGAAAACTGGCCCAGTGCAGTTACACTTCCTTTTACTGGTTAATTCACTCCTGGAAGACAATCTTTCGGCATCAACATTTAGTATATCGCCCAAATGCTATCGTATTCACATGCATCTTTGCTTATGTCACCGGCTAACAAATGTTAAAAGTTACTGCCCTTAGCGCGAGATGCACCTGCATGTATCAGAACATTCTCGATTGGTGTAGCTCATTCTATCTGTTATCTATGTTGTCCTCGTAACCTTTTGTAATCAGATTGAATGTGCAACAAAAGTAGCGTTTTACATTCTGGAAGGCACGTGAGCATCAGGGATTATGCTATAATCTTCGATAAGCCATATATAAATAGCCGACGTGCCTGACTCGCAGATCAGATTTCGACGGTTGACGGAGGTGTTCGTCACTATTGTTCTGCCCGAGTATAACTTGTTTTGGGGGGCACAGGTTCGCCCAATAAAGAGTTAGTTTTGTGACTCACTGTTGTGCCACCTACTAATTCTTCACCGTCATGACAACGTAATGGTGTGATATATCTTCCGGCCACTAGCTCCTATGTGAAGAGGAAAAGGCATGAGGCATGCGCAATTGAAAGCAGTAAGCATCTGCCACTATTGCTTCCCCACAGCTCTCGCCCACCCGCCGGCATCACGTAAAGAATGCCACCACGCACTCCTGTTTCCTGTTCCGGTATCAGCAGATTTTCTTGTGGGTATTCACACGCTGCCAACCATATTGTGATAGGCATCTTCACCTATCGATTTCACAGCACGTGTGGCATGGGAAGCACACTGTACAATAAATGTGTCGCCGCTCTCACTGAAAGCAGCGCGAAGTGAGCGCCGTGTTTAGGTCTAGCGGCATCGTGGCATCATATTCCTGCATTGCCCACCAGTTTGATTTTGTTTCGGTTTCTTTTCACTGTCTTGAAATGACACTATGTATCTCCGGGCACTCAGACCCTCCTAGCTTGATGAGCAGTGGCGTCTCATGATGCAATGATTCTCGACAACTGGGCATGTCAAAACCTCCTACCAAAATACTCCATCTAAAGAAGCTGCTGACCCAGGCCAAATTTGAGAAGTGCAAGTGTAAGCTTGTTGAATCTGCAAAAACGACAATGTACGCCTTCAGCTGCTTGAGCTCCACTAGCTCGGTGTGTGTTGGAGTCTCATGCTGCAACGATTTACGTAATGCTTCGCCTTGTGTAGATGTCAACTACAGTTGAGTCACTTCGGATTGTATGTTTTCTCGGTTGTGTTTTTTTCTTGCGTGTTTATCTAAAATGTGAAGTGACCAGACTTCAACACTCTCAATGCCAACAAGGAAAAAGCCAGCTTTATTGTCTTGGGGCATTGTTTTTACGCCCCCAGATCACAGGGTAAGGAGAAGGGAACACGGGGAGGGGAAAGTGATAGCCACCAGATATTCCGTGATAGCCGCTGCATGTGCGTGTGCGTTGGCATCAGAACGAAAGGTATGAACGAGGTGCTACTGTTGTGATCTTTTGGTGCACGGTAGGGAATGGAGATGTAAACCATGTAATGCTTTTGACATTTTTATTTGCTCACTTTCTGCTCATAGACATTTAATTTCTGCACTGCTGGGGCACATGCAAAAGTATTGCACTTAGGAGTGCGGCTGCAGAGAGGTGGCCATACTCGCATATTAAAGAACAACGTACACCTGCCATCTACTCTGGAAGTGCCCTGGGACAAAAACAGTCTGTGAAAGTGTTCTTAGGAGTGTGATGTTGGGAACTGACAAACCTGAAGGCTATGAATGACGGCTTATGAACAATGCAGTTTATTAGTCACTCTTGCATTATCTGCATGAAATGGGCTTCCATGCTTATACAAAATTTAATTCCGACATTATTCCATGTGGAAATCCAGGCTAATAAATACGAAGACTTTAAGCTTTTCCTCGACTCTGCATTGCGGACCACAGTGCTTCCCTTTGACTAAAGACAGCATATCGCTTTAGTGACACTCCTCAACAATTCCTACAAAAAGGGGTTGCTTGGGAAACATACCTTCACTCCACTGCATTTGAGCAGGTGCTGCAGTCAGCCAGTTAAAAGCTATTCACTTAAAAGTAGCTGCAGTGCCACTGAAGCACACTGACTTCTTCTGTGTAGGAGTGTCAACCAGAGTAACACCTTCTAGAACGCAAGGATTCATCCTTCAGGGCCCTAAATGTTTTGTTTTTTAGCTCATACTTTTGCAGTAGGAATTGATTACTATTAGATTGTCTGAAAAAGAAAAAAAAAAAGAATATTCTTTTTCCCTACTGTAAATGTTTTGGCGGGGGATGATGCTTGATGTGTATCTGAAATACTTCATGATTTCTGAATCCGCAGTCGATTTGCTGTTACTTGTGCTACCTGTCACTGCTCTTGGTTTAGTTATGCTCACAGTGTATGAATATACTGAGGTGTTGACACTGCGCCCACCAGCGCGTCCATGGTATGTTTGGCCACGGGGGAGGGGGCACACCCTGTAGTTCTACTGCCAGACGACAGATGTCGCCGGGACTAGCGGGCCCAGATCAGTGGGCTGGCGCCTTGAGATCCCACTGCCTGTGCTCAATTTTCGAGTTTAGTAGCGCGAGTACAACTGAAAGTGCTAAGAAAATGCTTTACTTATAATAAAATCATACGTGTGTCAGGCTTAATGCTTTACTGATGTGAAAGTATCTGGTGTAGAGCAGTTAATGATGTCATACAGATCCCGAAGCACTCAAAGCCCATTATCGGTCCCAAGAGGTGGTGTCGCTTGTTGCCTGTGTCAGGCCATGGGAACGGGTGAGGAAGCATAGCGATCCCGCATCTAAGTTCTGTAGCACAGCACCGTGGCAGCAGCTGAACTGCAAGGGGTTTGGTTGGTTTGGTCTTCTCGAAAACACTTTGGGCATGTCCGGCGCCGAGGGCACCGGCTGGATACAGCGGCACCGCTTGCTACTGTTGAATTGGCTCCTAACGGATGCGGGTAATGGCCTTGTGGCCCCGTCCCATTGTTCCCCTGAGCGGCCACTCTTTCTTCAAGTTCTGATGGCCCGTTGGTGTCGCTGGGTATCCCTCTCCGGGAAGAATTCCTTTGTTCGATGAAACATGGGAAGCCCCCGCAGGCTGTTTCTCAGTGCGGCACCGTGCTTTTCTTCGGTTTGTGGCCTCGGTGGGCCACACAGCGCGTTGCCAGCTGGAGGATCATAACAACACACAATGAGCTGGAAAATTTTATTTCAATTTATTTGGAGACAGATCTGGCACTGCATGACAGATGCACATATACTGCGTAAAAATTGTGGCTATGATGAGCAAAGCTTGGCCTTTTTCTTTTTTTCTTGAGCCTTCTTTTTCATGTCCATGTTGACATGTCTGCAGTGCGGCCTCATTCGCATGGTAACATAGTAATGCAGCAACTGAGCTACGGTTTGTTCCTTATGCTCTTCACAGGGAAAAGTAATCGTGTATATGTGTCTAGGACACCATCAGTTGTGTCCCAGTATACTGTCTGGGCATTTGCATATGCTACAAACAAACATTGTTTGGTTAAGTAAATTATAAAGGTGCATGTTCGGGTGTGCAAGACCTCCTCTTGTTTTTGCATTCGTGAGTGCTGCTTCAGCGGAAGTGTTCTTTTCTGTACTGAACCCTGACTTGCATGTAGAGCAGCTGGTGAAGTTTTTCATTTGTCTACAAATGAATCCTGTTAAACAATAAACTATGCAGTCTTCAGCTTCAGTTTCTGCTCCGCCCATCGCTTGGCAAATGACATCATCACATTCTCAGTCCTCTACATAGATGAGGCTGCAAAGTTTCTGCTTCACTTCATCTGCAAAGCCATTTGCCGATGTGACATTGTTTCGGTTTATAAGGTCCCTGAAAACGGGTATGTCTAGTAACGGCTTCTCTCCCTCAACTACTCTGCAGTTGCCAAATTTAGGAGGCTTGAGGAGGGTGTAAATGGATAATGTCTGGTACAGCTGTAAGAAAGTAGGCATTGATGGGTGGTCATTTTGGTTTCCAGCCAATCTTATCTTTCCATAGAAACATTCAATTGGATCTTGATTCATCTTGCTTGTCAAGACATATTTAAAACTGTAATCGTGCAGGAGAGCATTGCAAAGTTCTTTTGTGGTTTTTAATGTGACCCAAAGGCCCTCAGATGTGCTCTTGGTGAGGAATATGTCTTGTTATCAAGCCACACTGAAGTTCCTTCTCCCAGCTGTCAAGCCATTCAATACCGTGGCTGATAACTTCAAGGTCTGAACTATGCTTTGTAATGCCTTCGGCAGGAAAACGACGGTTTAATGCATCAAAGGGATCGTTCAGAACTAAAGTAAATTCCTCAGTCGCCTCACTGCCGCCAAGACGCGGTACACCTTGTTCTGTGTAGAATTTAATGCCTGATGCCATGGAGCGGCTGAAGACTTGTGTCGCCAATTTCACACACATTTCTTCGCAAATGGTTGGGTAGATGCGGCTATATTTAATCTTTGGACACACCTGCAGGCCTCCAGCTTTGTTCTGATCCCCTTTGTGAACTGCAGAATAGTCTTCTCATCTTATCCATTGGCCTTCCTTCTTTAGGGACCTCTGCTGTTTCAGTCGATTTCTTATGCATTTGATTAAATGTGGCACGTCTGAAAATGCAAAAACCTTTCTTGTAGGATCACTTGGGTGGGTGAAGGAGTTGCAGCAGTCCTGAAGGCTCCCACTTAGCCCCAATGTGCTCCACACACTTCTGTTTGTTGATGCCCCATCACATACAAAGCCGTGAATTTTGATGCCAGCTTCTTCCAGTAGAACAAGTGCTTGAAGTAGCAACTGCGCAAGAACGGTGCCTTTAGTTGCGCTTCTGGCAGCAAAAACTCCAATTGGTCGAGTATAGCTGTCACCAAAAGGGCAAAACCTAAAAACCAGGGCATGGTCAGCAAGCTCGCCTGAGTCTCCTGTCTCTGATGTCATTCCTACATATGTCATAGTGTTTGAGTGGACACGCTTACTCTTACAGACTTGCAGTTCATCGAACATTAGCATACTGTGTTTTTGAAAGATGTCCTTCTTTGACAACTTCCTTTTTAGAGCAGCAAAGAACTTGTTATCAAAGCCGGACTCGAAGCTGACTGTTGCCATATGTGTAGCAGCGCATTGTTCTAATTGATGGCAATGCAACAATTTCATTTTCCATTAGAAACCTGCACCCTACAGGTGATCTAATATGTAGGAGCAGGCAGAGTAGTGTCCAGTTGTCTGAATATCTTTGACCCTTCTTTGACTGAGCTTTTCCGGCTGCCACACACTCATTGAAAACGAGCTGCTGAGCCTCGGGTAGGTTCGCCTCCTTAAAAAGACGTTCAATGGATTCCTCATTTAGCTCTCTTAACTTTGCTTTGCATTTAGCAAGCTCTGCCTCCACTTTATTTTTCCCGTTGAGAAGTCGTACCTTAGATTTATAACAGGCAATTCTCGCTTTGCGTATTGTTTCGACTCGGGCTTTTTTTGATGGGCTTGCTATGAGCCGGACATGCTTCAATTTGTTCTTCTTCTTCCGCCTGGCATAATGAATTCGGGGCACATCTTTCAGTCGGTCACAAGCCTTGCATATTTTTTCATCAGTAGTAAGCAGTGTGCATTTGTTATGATGCCACATTCCATAGACGTCAACATATGCGCACTCGGGATGTATATCATTGAATGTTTCTGTAGAGGGGCCACCAACGCACACAGGCATGTCATGAAACCTCTGAACAACACTTTCTACTGCACTTATAGAATGCAGACTTGCCTCACTGCCTAGACTGTCGATAGGTAGAGAATGCCCATGAACAAATGTCCTCACCGAAAGAGAGTCGTCACTCGAAGGTGTTACCTCTAGTGTTTTCGAAGATAAGGTGGGCGATTAGGTTCAAGACTGTTTGCCAAAGCCAGCTCAGAAAAAACAACAGCATGCAATCTAAAGTCCTCTACTACTTGCACTGCCCATGCTCTGCTGGGCAGTTGTAGACTTGATGCATGTTTAGAAAGAAGTGAAAATGACAGGGGCTCCTCCTTGATCAGGGTGTAGGAATATGTGGTGCCATGCAGCTGCTCGTCTTTACTTCGTCCTGCGCATGCTTTGGTATGAACAGACATCCTGTTCATGCTGCTGAGTTGACAGGAACTGGCTACTATGCTGTCATCTCTGGGGGTGTCATTCTGGACAAAAAACATTGTACAGTCGAAGTTAAAAGACAGTTCTGGATATATGGAGCACAGCTACAATATTGAGATCAGCAAGCAATTTGCAGCGGCAATATACGCTGAATGAAATCCCTGACAACTTCACTCTGAAAAAAAAAAGAAACAAATTGGTTTGAAATGCTAATAATGCAGGTTGATGAAAGAGCTAACACTGTAATAATTTAGCTAATGTATATAGTGAGATATGACAGGATAACAAGACAAATGATAGTCTGAGAAATTTTCTGAAGGTAAAAAAAATAACATCAGCGCAGCAGTTATGAAATGTTTGCAGCATAGATTACCTGGCATTCTTCGCTACCCTGAGGGAAGCAAGGTATGATGTAGTGGAGTTCATTCTTCTCTTTATGCAGGCATTCCTCTGGTTCCATAAAGTTTGAATTGTCGGAATGAAACAAACTAGCAGTGACGTTGCCATCAGCAATACAATCTTGAACTGTGCTACCAACCCGTACAAAACGAAATCGTATACAGAATCATTGAGGCTAGATTAAAGAAAAAAAAGGAAAAAGCAACCAAGCATATATGAAGCGGGTAGCTTACCTGGGTTTCACTTTGTTGAGCATCACAATGCGATGCGCTGGTTGAGCCACAGTCAAGTGCCAAACATGGTGTCAAGGTGGCATATTGAAGATGATGTTGCTTAGCCGCTGGCATCAAGGCTGTTTCCGAGACCATAGGATTCGCAGCGGGCAAAGAAGCTTACAGATGCTGCGTTGCACCCTTGTTGTCGACTTTCGGCCGACGTCGCTTGGGTGCTCGCGCAGGAGGTTCTCTCTTAAAAGGCTGCTTTAGAGATCTATTTGGCCATGTGAGGTACTTTGCGCATTTTGGAAATAAGGTGGGAACTGTGCCTTTAGACAGCACAGGCCTCTTTTCCGCATTAAGCAGCACTTTTCTATTGAGCTTCGCTTAATATGTCCGGGATATCACGTCCTCTGAAAGATGCTTGGCGCAGATATGGTCGGTAGGTGTCAAAGTCCTGGCCTGGGAATCACACGGTGCCACTGCTCCAGACGAACATTGGCGGACGGAGCTTTGAATAGGGGCACACGCTCCGTGCAAGTCCGGTAGCCCAAATCGCAGTTCGGGACGAAACACTTTCTTCCCATTGCAAATATGTCTAAAAAAAGAAGGGGGGGGGGGGCTGCTACTTTTGTCTGCGCAATGCCCACCAGAAGTGAGCCTCTGTGACGATGAAAGCTAAGCACAAGACTATCAAACACGGGAATAGAAAAACGCGTTCAAAACACCAAGGAAGTGCAGCCGCACGAGCAAAAACAGCTGCGGGTTAGCGCAGCACACACGTGGCAGCTCGCCACGATTTGGGACTGCATTTCACAGCGCCCTCTATGTCGGCTGTGAACATGCCTTCTCTCCTGGCTCGCTACCCCCAAACATACTGTGGCCGCGAGCATCGGAGCTCTCGCACGCGGCGAGGGTTTTACACCTCTCTCTGTATGCTTCTTACACCGTGGTTCTGCTACATCGTCTTAAGGAAATGAAATTCTAAATTCAGAGTACTTAGGAGCATTTTATGATTGATTATATCACTGATAGATAATGGTGGTATCTGTCATGATAATGAAATGATAGCCAACACAGCTTAAGGCCAGAAACTGCACTTTACATTTTAAAAATTTTGTGAGTTTAGAGCCAAGCGGCCTTTTTATAACTGCACACATGGGTTTTGGGTGCACACATAGGTTTTGGGTTGTGGGTGCTACTGCTTAGAAATAGGTGTACTCAAATAGCAAAATTTTCTTCTTGAATTGAAGATGAATGTTAAATACAAATGACCTTAAAATTGGACCTAATCTGGAGTATTTTTAAATTTTTAAACAAACTAAAATATAAGGCTTGCTTTCAGTCAGTTTGGTTAAATAAAGGCACATTTGCATTATTTGATTTTTAAAATGTCATTCACTACTGCATGTACAGTGAGCTTGGGATCTTGTAAAGTGGAAAACTGAAATGGGGGGGGGGGGGGGGGGTGATCATATTTTGTTGCTGTATGATAATGACAGCAATGAAACAAAGGAGCAGCATGTTCAGTGTTGCACTCATTGAACGAGCTATGTGTAGTACCGTAGCATTAAACATCATTTTGAAGGGATGCAAACATTGTGAGAGTAACCAAAAAAAATCATTTGCTGTGACTAAATTAAGACAGTTAATTTATAGGCTGTGCGAAGGTGAGGCATTCTTATTGCATGACTGTAAATTATTGAGCAGAGTTATATGCTTCATGCACTTGCTCAGAGACCTCTGTGCAGCAACTGCAGCTCTCCTGCAGCAGAATAATTCAGAACAGTCACTACTACTTGCATCAGGGAGAAGGAGGAGGAATAAACTTTTATTGTAGAACCAGCACTTTATGATGGCCGGGCCTACGCCTCCCACAAAGGGACGTCGAGGGCTTGCCTCGCCGCCGCCTCGCGGGCGTCAGAGTTCTTTTCTTTTTTTTTAGTAGACTCCAGTCAGTGTTGTTGTACTGTATATTTTAACAGAAATGAATATGAAGCTATTCCGTATAGGGAATACTCTGATCAGATGTAGATTAGATAGCAAAATCTACTTGATTCATATTTAAAATTTTGAATATTCACACATCCCTACTCGAACACTTTGGATAACCATAGCACACAAACACCTTTTTAAAACATGGCATGAGCTAACAGCTTGTGAAGATAGTTTAAAATGTACATGTCATTGTGTTTTGGCTCAGTTATCAAGCCTGCCACCTTTCTTTGTTAGTCGGATGAATGTGCAATTTCTTTTTTTTTTTCATTGTGGTATTACATGAAATAGGCCATGAGAGGCCATCCCGATTATGTATCTGGCCCACATAAAAACATTCTAAACAAATTTATTGACCATCACTTAAGCTTGTATTGTACTGCTTCCCTAGGGACCTTCCGTCAGACGTCACATCTTTCACCATTACTCTTTACACTAAAGGGAAAAGGTCAAAAGACATGGAAATGGGTAAGCAACACCTAGTCTGCTGTGATTTTGCATGCCTACATGCCTTTACCAGTGTCCTTCAGCTCTATTTGCTGGTAACCTTGGCTGTGCCACTTTTTACGTTTCAGCGGAAGTTACAGTCGAGTTGGACAGCTTGGTTAACTGTGAAGAAACGGAAGAGTGGTTTTCTTTGGGTGGCCTGACACCTCCCATTCGTGAGGACTGGGGGTCCCTACGTGTGCGAATCCGCTATGTGCATGAAGTCATCATGCCGCTGGCTGAGTACACAGCTTTCAAGGAGGTGTGTGGGCATTGGTCACTTGTCATTGCAGCTTCACTATGCTATAGACAGAAAGCCAGTGTCCTTGTTGTACATCTTGTCAGCTTTTGAAAGCCAGTAATGTGTCTTAGTGCTGCTTTTAACTAGTAGCTGCATTTGGACAAATGGTAGCATTTTGGGAAACACTTCTGTTTAGCTGTACTAGCACCATTGTTATTCACTAAAAGCTTTACTTTTGTACAAAGTTGTTGTCTTAGCTCCTGTGCTAAAGTAAGCCAGCCTGTCATTGTTACTTCAATCTGTGGTTGTTTCAAGCAAACTGAGGACGTGGCGATTGCATAGCTGGCCAACTGGTAGACTTAACTCTTTTGTTACCGCGAGAAAATGGTCGTTTTTTGTAGGTCTCGGAAAAAAATTTACCTCTACAAATAATATTACAGCACACATTGCAGCATAGCATATTGTGCATAATGAAATGCTCTTTCCAATACCACGTGCGTGAGGGAGGAAGGCGAGGCAAAAATGTGTCGTCTTCTTTCACGCGCAAGGCACGAGGGAGGAGGAGGCGAAAGAGAGTGGGTTATACTCCAGCGGCTGCTGCTTACGGCACAGCCGCTGTATCTTGAAAGCGATCTGCTATGTGAATAAAGTGCGCGCACATGTGGGCCTCATCTTCGAAACGATCTGCGATGTGGACAAAGTGCGCCCAATGCCGGTAGCTTCGTATGAGCTGTGCTTTTGACGTTTAGTTCTCGTTAAGGCAGGAGACAGCATGAAGGTCAATTCGCTCGCTGCTGCTGCCACACTTATCTTGCTTAATTTGCTACCGCAATCGATGCTTCACCTTTAGCATGAAACAGGGACTTTTTTTGTTGGTTTTTTACTTTGTTCATCACTCACTCTTTCCAACAAAGTTGTCAGACATAGCGACGAAAGCTTTGGAAGCGAGGCGTATCGAATATTATGGACTTCGGATAAAACGCATATCTTTTGCTGGATTATCATGGTCCATTGTAGCGAGAGTCGACTGTATATACAAAAACAATAATGTCAAAGGAAATATCAGAGTATGCATTTAAAAAATGAATAACTCAGGAATAGCGTATGTAAAAATAAATGCTCAGTACACCGCTGTTCTTCGGATACAAAAAAGCGACTAAGACCAATTCATCGCTCATGCCATGTGGTGAAGCACTTCCTGCATTTTGTGAAGCATAGGTGCACTCCTCAGTTTTCCCACAAATGTCTGGTTTTTGTTCAACTTCGCGGTCCTCGTAACATATTTTGCAGTTCCGTCTGTTCGGCATATTCTGAAGATGGTCCGACAAGAAGCCCAAGGAACGTACTTCACCAGTTCGTCTATAGTCATTCACCTCTTCCAGGATCTATCGCTCTCAGCGTAGCTGGGCAACTACAAGATTATGCATCCAAGCAAATCTGTTTGAATTTTTGCAGGTTGTCTTTATCACCTCTGCAGAGAAGAGTAGAAAGAAATTCCACGCAGTTGTATACTGCCTTGTGCTGATCCGTAGTGCTGGGCCGAGATGTCCTATGGGTGGTCTTTTTGGCGTGAACAGAAGTTTCTTTGCTGCTGAACGCAGCACATCATACCCAAGCGAAGTATGCACCCTGAAGATAATCAGCAGAGCTCTCAGGTCCTGCAAAGAGATTGGCAGATAGGCGCGCACAAGGAAGGAGACTGCTCAAGGCCATAAAGGGAACTCGTTGGTGAACAGCTGTGGATGTCCCATGCTGACTCTGGTGGCAACAAAGCATTGTCGCCGCCATAGCTTGACTCTGCTTTGCTGTCTTCTTTGGAATCATAACTTGAGTCCTCATCACTAAATTTAAGTGTGGGTGCTGCATACTTTCAAGTGGGACGCTTTTCTCGCAATGCAGCTGCGCGGGTCAACGCTATGGCAGCGGCTTTCGATAACTGTGCAGTGACACCGGCAGTGCCCCTTGCCTGCATTTTATGAGAGAAATGAAACTGAAACTCTTGGAAACTGGTCGAAAATGCCAGGTCCACATGTTGGACATATAGCAGACCTTCAGAGGTACACTTTGGCAGAATAAGGCAACTCGGACTCCAAACAAGATCTCACTAGTGAATAGCTGGCATTATTTTCGGTTAAATATCCCCGCTCAGCACTGTTGGACAGCAAAGCCAGTGATAGTATTTTAATTCTTGACTTGCTGGGATTCATTTGATTACAATGTTTTGATGCTAGTGCTGCGTAACCGTGAGCGGCATGCTTTTTTCTCGAGCGTGGCAGAAGGTCACAACCATGCTTCTTTTCACTACGACGCACGCGCATTAGTTCACAAAAAGGTCCTTCAGAAATCACAACATCACCGAACCGTGAAAATTTAAACCGAATCTGAAATTTAAGTGCTTGTACTAACTACTGGACAGCCTTAAGAGGAAGCTTTAGCTCGGGCCCAACTCCGACGCGGCCTATTCAAATACATGTAAAAATGCAAAAACGTTTTTCTGAGATAACCCCTGGACCGATTTTAATGAAATTTGTTGCTTTTGAGAGAGAAAGTTAAATTCTAGTGACTGTTGGAAGCGGAATTTCGATTTAGGGCTTGAATTTTCTTAAAACGATTTTCAAATATATGACCGTTTGAAAAAAATAGAAGCACGAAGTTTACAAATTCATAATTCTGCATGAAGAACTGATATCGCGGTTCTGTAAACGGCATCCATTAGATCATTCAAAGCGGACAAATTCAATATGTCATTTTACATCTTACGTGAATTTGTTACGTTGGTTACAATGGTTTTGCAAAAGTTGTATTTCCCTATGATTAAACTTTTTTATATTCATGTGTAACATATCAATTTTGTTCTCTTTAGATGTACTATTAGATGTAATTCACAGAATTGTATTATCATTTTTAGTGGTTGAGTTACAGAGTTGTAAACTTGATAGTTTCGTTTTTTGAAAATTTTCGATTTTTGCCAATTTTTAATAAAAAATTGACAACCTAACTCAAAAATTCGAAACCAACAGTCACTAGATTTTAAGTTTGTCTTTTAAATGCAACAAACCTCGTCAAATTCGGTACAGTGGTTGCTGAGAAAAACGAAATCTCCTTTTACATGTATTTAGATAGGAGCACTCGAGCTAAAGCTTCCTCTTAAGTGGTTAAGAAATGGCTCCAACATGTCGAAATCGGCGATCTAAAGCATTAGTCACCGGTGATCAACTTGAACAGGCGTGGTAACGAAAGAGTTAAAGTAATGAGGTGAGCTGCTATAACACTTGGTCAATATTTTAGTTAGAGAGTAGTGTTTTCATGAGCTTTCTGGATCTACACTGCAAGAAAGATTTCCAGGAGGAGTACACACTGGCATAGACAGAAAAGAAGTAGAGATACCACGCACTGTTTTAGACAGGGCTTAATATACACGATTGCTTTCCATTGCTTGTGCTGACTAGCCTCACTTTCTAGGTTTGGAAATGACCAAAATGCTCAGCAGCTGAAGCAATAGGTGGAACTGGTTTGGTTGCGTAATGAAGAGTAACTAGAACTGTGTGAGTCAATTAACACTGATGTTATAAATGAGGTTACCTTGAGAAAAGGTGGTAAGACACCAATGGGGGAAAAAAACTCATTTTGAGGACACAATACACATGTGGGCAACAGGGCATAGAAGAAAGGCTTGTCAGAAACAGTGATCCCTTGTGAGGGTGGGACACACCTCTCGGAAACAGGGGGAGCACACGAAAACTAATTTTTTTGTTAGTGCAGCATATGCAGGGGAGGGTCAGGTAACAGCAGATTTGTTGAAGGATGGTGGGCATATTGTTCTAGAGAAACTGGCCACCCTGTATACGCAATGCCTCATAACGTCGAGCGTACCGGAATCTTGGAAAAATGCTAACATAATCCTAATTCATAAGAAAGGGGACGCCAAAGACTTGAAAAATTATAGACCAATCAGCTTACTGTCCGTTGCCTACAAACTATTTACTAAGGTAATCACAAATAGAATCAGGAACACCTTAGACTTCTGTCAAGCAAAGGACCAGGCAGGATTCCGTAAAGGCTACTCAACAATAGATCATATTCACACTATCAATCAGGTGATAGAGAAATGTGCGGAATATAACCAACCATTATATATAGCTTTCATTGATTACAAGAAAGCATTTGATTCTGTCGAAACCTCAGCAGTCATGGAGGCATTACGGAATCAGGGTGTAGACGAGCCATATGTAAAAATACTGAAAAATATCTATAGCGGCTCCACAGCCACCATAGTCCTCCATAAAGAGAGCAACAAAATCCCAATAAAGAAAGGCGTCAGGCAGGAAGATACGATCTCTCCAATGCTATTCACAGCGTGTTTACAGGAGGTATTCAGAGACCTGGATTGGGAAGAAATGGGGATAAAAGTTAATGGAGAATACCTTAGTAACTTGCGATTCGCTGATGATATTGCCTTGCTTAGTAACTCAGGGGACCAACTGCAATGCATGCTCACTGACCTGGAGAGGCAAAGCAGAAGAGTGGGTCTAAAAATTAATCTGCAGAAAAGTAAAGTAATGTTTAACAGTCTCGGAAGAGAACAACAGTTTACAATAGGCAGCGAGGCACTGGAAGTCGTAAGGGAATACATCTACTTAGGGCAGGTAGTGACTGCGGATCCGGATCATGAGACAGAAATAATCAGAAGAATAAGAATGGGCTGGGGTGCGTTTGGCAGGCATTCTCAGATCATGAACAGCAGGTTGCCATTATCCCTCAAAAGAAAAGTGTATAATAGCTGTGTCTTACCAGTACTCACCTACGGGGCAGAAACCTGGAGGCTTACGAAAAGGGTTCTACTCAAATTGAGGACGACGCAACGAGCTATGGAAAGAAGAATGATAGGTGTAACGTTAAGGGATAAGAAAAGAGCAGATTGGGTCAGGGAACAAACGCGTGTTAATGACATCTTAGTTCAAATCAAGAAAAAGAAATGGGCATGGGCAGGACATGTAATGAGGAGGGAAGATAACCGATGGTCATTAAGGGTTACGGACTGGATTCCAAGGGAAGGGAAGCGTAGCAGGGGACGACAGAAAGTTAGGTGGGCGTATGAGATTAAGAAGTTTGCAGGGACGGCATGGCCACAATTAGTACATGACCAGGGTTGTTGGAGAAATATGGGAGAGGCCTTTGCCCTGCAGTGGGCGTAACCAGGCTGATGATGATGATGCAGGCCTCCATTAATTCGACCCCGAGTTCTTGGACCACAATGAAGGTCCTGGCCGGCTTCAGTATATTTTTATTGGCCCAAGCTTTTGTTATTTAGATCCTCAAATTGGCCTTTGCTGAATAATCCGAACTTTGCTGGTCACCACACACATGCCTGACCGTATTGGTGACCCCCCAGTAGCAGCAGTGTCTGTCTTGTAGTTGCTTAGGAGACAGTGAATGCGACAAATACGTGCCATCTCCAGCCAAAATGCTCATCTTCGGCCTGCCCTTGGAAGATTTTTAAGCTAAAAAGGTAGCTCACAATGAATGATAACAGTATTCAGCCAATTCTAACCATGCCTCCTAGTTTCCAAGAAAATTGATACGAAAGTTGCCTACATGGTACAGTTGGACACAAAATCAAAACTGTGTTTGCAACAGCTTACCATCAGAGCCAGTCTAGCCAATGTCATTGCCATCACAAGCTGGCAACATCATCGTCACCACCATCACAGAACGCTTTCTCGCTTAGCATGACAACAATGATGCACTGCTTTCATTCTTTGGATACAAAAGCTCATAAATTTTTTTTTATCTTGCATGCTAACCTAGCGGCACCAATGCATTGCAGGATCTGGCGAAGTGTTTAGTCAAGACATGGGCCACCATGTCATTTGCGATTGTCGCAGAGTTGTTTGTTAAATCCAAAGCACCAAATGCACAATAGGCCATATGGAGGACACGTTTTGGTTCGTAGACAGTGATAAAGTGCTTTTAAAATGTGATAACGGTGAACAGTGTAATAGTATTCCATTCTGTGTAGGTAAAGTTTACTGGCTTCATTTTTTTCTTACTGCTGTAACCACAAGCATGCTACACTTTTCTTTGCTAAAGATTGTGTGCACTTTGTATGGGAGCTCTAATGTTATTTATACATTGGTTTTCTACTTTGAACCATAAAATGTGGGTGCACATTTAATTCAGAGGCATGTTAGAGTCGGGCAAATACTGCCAAATAAATCAGTGGTGTGTTTCGGAGTTTTCTTGCCTCTTGCTTAACTTTACCCGCCGGATAATTACATGTTTTGTTGGTACAGTCATGGTGGAAATAAAGGAAGTTGACTGCAGTTCCCCTGCTTCAGAAAACCCACTACAGTCAAACCTCATTATAACAACGTAGGTAAAATCAACAATCTTCGTTATATAGAAATGTTTTATTAAAATTAGATCTTATGTGCAAGTAAGTACAGTCGTTAATTGCATGAAAGGGGCTGAAAAATTTTCTTAATTACTGGACAGTCGGAAAAATGAAGATTAATGAGAAAAATATAATTGTTGAATTTGTGAGACTGTGACAAAAGGTACGGTTTTATGCTGTGTTGATGGTGTCTTTTCATCAGCAGTACAAAGCGGAGCCAGCTACGCTTTCGTGTCCACTCCACCCTTTAACGTCCACCCCCAGGGCTGATAATGTCCTCTGCAGTGGGACAATGCTATCATGAAAAGCACCAGCAGTGTGGAGCAAATACTTCGTCTGCCTTATGCTTCAACGAGTCTCTGAAATTTAAGATTATGCAACCTCCAGCACTAAATGCACAGGAAGGTAGCGCATGATGCCACATGATCTCAGCTAGCTCAGTCTCTGCACACGGGAAAACACTACATGCTAGCTGTGTGTGTGCTCAACCACGCTGACAGCCATGCACAGCTATGGCCGTACTAAAGAAAGAGAGATCTGCGCCAACCTACCCCTGCCCCCCCCCTTGCACTTGCGTGTGCTTGCTTGCGTGTTAAGATGGCACTCAAGTCATCGTCCTTCTCAGCTCACCCTTGCACGTTTTCACTTGCACCTAAAGCACACAACGCATGGCGAGCGATAGGATCTTATCACACTTGGACTTTATGCAGATTGTGACGCTGCTCAAAGCGGTCACTTTCGGTCACATGGCATGCGTTTTGAGAGGTACTTTCACAAGCAGCTGCATGTAGCTCGACCATTCGACGACCTGTGTCTGTAGAAGTTTCCATTTATTGTCTCGGTATCCTTTCGCAGCTGCAGTGAAATTTCGCAGCTGCAATGAAAATACATTTTAAAATTGTGTATTAACAGACTTTGTCGTATTGAAGTATAAAATACATGGACAAGACGCTATAAAAGGGTAAATACCTTGTTATATTGAGAATTTTATTATACTGAAGTTTTTTATACGCAGGTTGAACTGTATTTGAGTGATGACAGCTGTTACTGAGCCCTGTGGCAGAGCTCTTGCAGCAGCACTCTGGAATTGTGATGCTTAAGTGCGTTACAACCTCTGAAGCTTTAGGGGGGCGCTGAGTCATGCAGCCTGAGTATGTAACATGCATGGTGTCTTCAACACACATGGCGAAGTTAGTGTGTGTATGTGTAGCAAGCAGTCAGCCTGCGCTGCTTAGATGACTCTGTGCTTTGCTTTGCATGGTGTGTGGCAGCTGGTGGTGGATGAAGAGCTCCACCTGGTGAGCGTTCTGGCAGACTTATGCCACAAGGATCGCACTCCCCTGGCCAGTGCCGTACTCCGGGTGTTCCGCTACGAGAGAAAGGAAGCGCTCCTGCTCAGGGACATGAACAACCGGGAGATCGACCTCGAGGGTGATTCCCACTTTGTCTTGTCTGGTCTGGTGTTTCTCATGTATGCACAGCTGCATTGCAAAGCCACGTATTTTGTGTTGTCTTTCAATTAGTGAAAGTGAGGGCTCTGGAGTAAGGATTAGGCAGGAGGGGGGAAAATGCAGTCATATACTGTAATACATATTCAGAGCATCGGGAATTGTCACCAGGAATGATAGTGGTTAGCAGAGGAAGTTTGCTTTTTGCACACACACACATGTGTTCATGTCCTAATCTCTCTTTACCTTGTATACTTTGCACCATTAAAAAATATGCCAAAAAAATTGTTCCGGTCGATGCGCCGCTCTCTACAACTTAATTCTGTACTTTTCATGATCTGCTGTCACCTGGTTGCATGTGTGTGCTGGCATAAGTGGGAACTTTCTTCTCTTGCCCGTTCTTGTTCTCAAACTTTAGCATTGCAACTTTTGCAATGCATAGAGAGGTAGAAAAGCTGGAGACATAAGTATGATTGGCAATTTCAAGGTATGACAATACCAAGACAAGCTGTTCATGTGAGGTGCTGTGGAGTGCATGAATTATTTTTGAACTCCCTCCTTTGCACAGGGAGAACTTACTGGCTTGTTAGTAAACTGGCAAAACAATAGCATACTCAAGAGCTGCAAGTACTTGTCTTGTTTTAATTGCATGTTTGGTTAACCACGTTCGATAGGTAAATGAGGGTCCATAAGCAAATTGCGAGAGACAAAATGTGAAATCTTCGAACTGTTGACAGTGGCAAAACTGCATGCTACTCAAATGTTCTAAGCTGGTTTAGTTGGTTTGTGTTCAACATGGCAAACAGCACAGAAGATGGGACAAGTGAAACAAATGTTTGTTTCACTCATTTCATCGTTTGCGCTGTTTGCCATGTTGCATACTAGTATACTCCAGAAATTGAATTCTGTATAGCAAAACGCAAGCACCGTGCTACAGAAACATTAGATTTCACTGGTTAGCTTACACCAACATCAACAAAGTGATAATGGTCTGATAAAGTAAGGCTGGGAAGAGGCCCTTTGTCAAAAAGCAGGGAAGAGCATGATATGGCTGTATCCGTTACAGGCATATGTAGCGGTACAAGGTAGATAGAGAAGTTTAGAGGAAGAGAAAGAAATGATTAAGGAAATGTATAAAAAAATTCTAGAATAGGAAGCGTGTATAGCATACCTGATTAACTCAAGCAGGCTAGGTGACCATCTTTCACTACCCCATTTAAAAGGGGATGCCAATAAATCATCGTCATCATCATCAAGCATGTGCACTGGCCATCTTTGATCCTCCGAGCCTATTGCTTTTGACTTTATCCTTGACTTGGGATGATTTCTCATCAGTGCTTTTTATATTCATCTGGCATAATGAATGGAGAGTACAGTGCTCATGGAGTGAAACGTGCCAATTTAGTGCTGATGCACATACAGTAATCCCTCGTTACAACGAAATCGCTTTCGTCGAAATATCGCTTTATTCGAAATTTCTTTCGGTCTCGACCCGAACGCATGCATTTTAAGCCATATTACTCGAAGTGCATGAAGAGCTTGACCAGCTTTGCGCCATAGCATTCCATGGCGTGCGCTCGATGAGCAAAGTTTTACCACTGTGCTGTGTTTTACCACTTCTGGTGCTGAAAATGTGCCGAAAATTGTAAAAGAAGTGTCCTTCTGATTATAAGTGCCATGTTCGACGCGAGGAGCCACATTAACAAATCAGAAAGACGACTTTGGGGACGCCGGTCTAGAAATTTGCTCACCGCTCACCATAATCAGCCTGTATCGCAATAAAACACCGCCTCTAGCTTCTTTGGACTTTTGATGGTGCAAATCAACTGATAACTTGCTAAAAACATGAAAAATCTGAGTGTTGCCAGTGGCGAGTCAGGTTGTCAACATGGCAGATCAATGCGAGGTGGTGTTTCCCCGGTGATTTTCTCAAGCCGGTCATGCTAAATTCACACCATCCAACTTTAGACAAACGGTCTAAATGCGTAGTAGGGTCATTGAATTTTGTTCCTAAACATTTGTTTATGTCGCGGATGCAATGGTGCGCAAACACCGACACTCGCATTGTAGAATTAGCACAATGTTGTCGACAATGGTGCTCCGAAAAACTCATTTTGTAAACTTCACGGCTGCTCACCTCAAGAAAAAATTGCCGAGTGATAATGCAAAGCCCCTAAAGCAAAACCCTTCAGTTTTCTCGATCACGCTGCGTACCCGCAATGAGCGGCTAATTGTTTTTTGAGCACAGCAAACACAACTTCAGACTCGAGCCACGGCATTTGCAGCGCTTTCCAGTGCGATACTCTCAAAGTCTTCTGTGACCTCCACACCACTCTGTAAAAGCGGCCACTGCCTTCCCCTTCTCATTCGCTCTCCATTCTGCAAGCCGTTTGGACACCAGTCACTCCTCTCACTCGCCTTCATGTCAACTCCTCGCCTCCTCGCTGCCAGTTTCAACGTTGCTGCTCCTCCTAAGCTGCCCTCTTCCGACCTGCCCTCCCAAGCACAATCTTCTACCAGTGGGTGCCCTTCTGCGGTTCCTGCTTTTTGGTCTCAACAACTCCGATCGCCTTTCTTCTGCTACACGTGTAGCCGATGCCAGGCTCGCCATTGCTACAGTCGCCATAACCAGTGCGCACTGACGAAGAAAGTGAGATACCCTGAAGATATTTTGAGCTTCTGCCTTCTTTGTCGCCCGCCGCATTCAGTCACTCTGGCTCCGACAGCACGTGCATTCGGATCTGTGCTGCAGGCCATGTGATTGTGTGTTATTTAGAGTGCTAAATTGGGCGAGCCTTGCGTATGCTTTTTTGTGGTCTGCAGTGATAAATGGCTCCGTCAGTCTCCGGGTGAAAGCATCTGACTTTGGAGCAGAAAGATCTGTTGATAAAAGAAGTGGAAAATGGTGGCCGGCAGAAAACTGACATTGCGAAGGAATTTGGCATACTGCCGTCTACTTTATCAATTGTATTGAAAAACAAGGAAGCTCTGCTGGATGGCTTTGAAAAGAGCTTCTCGGCAAAGAGAAAGAGGAATCGCAATTCAAAATACCCCGAAGTGAAAGGTGCACTTCTACAGTGGCTGAAGAATGCCAGGAGTGCAAACCTCCCTATACATGGATCTGCACTTACTGCAAAAGGTGAAGCTCTCGCCCTCCATATTTCAAGTGCAGCAATCGCTGGCTTGAGCGGTTCAAGAAACAACACGGTGCGACCGGAAAGTTGATCGTTGGCGAAAGCACAGCCGTGAACTGTGACACTGTAGATGTGTGGCGCCAACATACCTACTTGAAAAGTATGAAGACAAAGACATATACAACTTAGATGAAGCTGCATTTTTCTACAAGATGCTACCGAATCGCACGTTCACTACTGCTGGCAGATCCTCATCTGGAGGAAAATGGAGCAAGGAACATGTCATGGTGCTGTTTGGTGCCAATGCAACAGGCGAGGACAAGCTTCCCTTGTTGATACTGGGAAAGGCGAAGAACCCGCAGTGCTTCCAAAATGCAACTATTCCCACAAAGAATGCATTGTTAAGAATGGCGAGCCGCTAAGCAAGATTGCCACCTTGCCACCCGATTACGACAAGGGGTGCAAGACGCGCATTCCGCACCCTCTCCGTCACTGCAGCTAGGAGGCGTTCGAAGAAGCGGCCTTTGTGCTGAAAACCCGCTTCCTTCCTCCAGCCCCATCGACATTGTGACGGGACGAGTTCGGTGTGTGAACAATGGTTTCGGAGTTCCCCAACGTGGACCTGATTTGACACGCATGGACAAGCTGCCGTGGGGAAGACGTATTTTGGGGCTTCTCACGCTTCGGCATGACGCAAAACAACGAGCGACCCTGGATCGGCACCGATAGTTCCCGGAACGGCACCCCTCCAACGCCGTCGTTTGGGCTTCGGAGTGTGTGTGCCTTTGTGTCTGTAAACTGATCTGCAGAGCAGCGGCGAGTTGGTGATGAGTAAACGAACAGTCGCCGCCTCGTATGGCCGGCGGATCGATTGTATAAAAACTGTGGTTGTGCGAATGCTGAGGACACTTCTCTTGAGCAGTCATGTTAGACTGAGTCACTTCTCTCATGCAGTCATGTTGGACTGATACTCTTTTTCTCAAGCAGTCATGTTAGACTGATTTAATTTCTGTAAATAAACCCTTTTCCTCGTTCTCGATGAGAAACAGTTCTTCACTTCATCAACGATCTCAGCGTAAATAAGTTGGACGACGGCATGGGCCAGCTACCTTCGAATTCATGCCGTACTCCAATCTTGGCAAAGGACGACGGACGATGGGATTGAGCCCCCAATCCTGACAGCATCTACAAAAGTAACAAGCGAGCATGGATGACTGCTGCTAGTCTTGAGGACTATGTGCGCCTTCTGGATATATGGTTCGACGCAAATAATTGGCCAGTGCTTTTCATAATTGACAATTGTTAGAGCCATGGGAAGATCAACAACCTCAAGACGTTTGCTGTTAAATTTTTGCCTGCAAACACAACCATGGTACTGCAACCGATGGATTAGGGTTTTATAGAGACCACCTGGAAGCTGGTGCCACAAGACTCTTTTGCAGCGCATGCTCACAGCGTATGACACCAGCAAGAGGTACAAACAACATTGATTTGCTTGGTGTGATCCATTTGCTGAACTTTTCATTTAAAGAACTCGCACCTTTGAAAGTCACCAACTGCCTTGTGCATGCTGGCTTTTCCCGCGCCGTCGTCAGCGACCCTGACGATGGCCAGCCTGATGTTTACCGGACAGTGATCTGAATGAGGCTGTTCATAAATTGCTGGCCAAAAAGTAGAAGGCGACTTCGAGTCATTCGCATTGGCTGACGCTGCTGCTCCCATGTTCGCCCCAGTGATGGATGCGGAGATACTAATTGACACTGTTGGTGGCCATGAAGAGCCAGCGGACGAAGAGCCATGTGAAGTGCCAACCTTGGTGCAGATGAGGGAGCACCTACGCCTGCTGCGAAATAAAGTTGAATGCATGGGCGGCAACCACAGCATCGTGCAATGCTTGGTCAAATTAGAGCAGGGGTTGCTCGCACCCGGTAAGAACTTGAAACAGCCAAAGCTCACTCTCTTTCTTGTACCTGAATTAAGTTTTGCTTCACCGAATACATTGCATTTTTACTTCCTCACAGTTTTAGTGCAGTTAAAGTGCGACTGCTTCAGCTTTTCTCGAGTTGTCACTGATATTGATTTACCGCTTGTAACGAATTTTTTTCGCCATTCTGCTGACTTTGTCATAACGAGGGTTTACTGTACTTCCATGTTCACCATTCGAATTATGCGTGACATTGGTGCAATTTTAGCTCAAACACCTAATCGGAGTTCGCATGTCCTTTAGTGACTGGATTCGTAGCGACATGACATGTCACTCTTGCCCAAAAGAAGCCACCATGTGAGCCCAGAGCATTTCAGTGAGGTCTTTGGCTTGTTAAGGATGCTCATTTCATACTTGCTTGACGATGAGGCGTGAAGGCCATGTCACTTGTGGGCATCTGTTAAAGGCGTGCCAGTTACACTCTTCCACAAATCAGTTCCAGTTTTCGAAGTGGAATTGTCTGCAATTTATTACTATGCAAAAAGTAGCAGCATCAGCTTTTTGGACGTCTGAAACCGGTTATGCTCGGATGACTGGCTTCAAATATTGCATTAGGGTCAACGTTATTCACTCTGTGCCAAGCACACTGTCGCCTGTAGCCGCCGATGTGTGCTGTGCTGATGCATGTGGAAGTGACCAAGAATATTACTGGTGGCATTTTGGAAAGGCTCCATGTGGTCTATGTGTCAGGCTTCTAGTTTTTGTGATTTTGCTTATCTTGAAACTGCTTATATCAAAGTATTTTGCAATTTCTACAGCTTCGATTTAACTGGAGTTTACTGTATAGAGTGTCCTACTTAATGTTTTCCTGTCACGTCTCATTCTGCTAGAACTATATGCTCATTGTGCAGCCTTCAACAACATGCTTGCTTTTTTACATGAGCAGGCTTGCAGCCCTGCTACACTAATGATCATTTTGGCAATGAATAGGTTTCTGAGACAGTTATAATTTATCCAGATCTAGCAAACAAAACAGTAAGTGCATCTCCATAAAATGTATGTGTCACTGTGGCACAAATTATTTTTTGTTAACCTTATAATGAACCTATTTCTTTGAATGTGCCTTTTAGGTGCCTTTGTTAAACTGCCTCTTCATATTTGCAGAGGAGACATCAACGTTGTTTCGCACTACGTCATTGACAACGACGCTGATGGACCAATACATGCGCTCGACAGGCCATGAGTTTCTGAAGCACACCGTTTATGACTCTATAATTCGTGTAATGGATGGGAGGCAGTCTTGTGAGGTGAGTCTGCCTGCCAGTTGGCATACTGCAAGCACAGCCAAGAAGCAATGCATGTACAGTACAATCAAACCTCGTTGTATGTAGCAAAATCACATCCAACATTTAAATACCCTCATTATATCCAATATTCATTATAAGCATACACATAGGGTTGTTCGTTTTCGGGTAAAACCTGATTTTGTCTTATTTTTACACCTTGAACATGTTTCCGGAGGATCAGGTTAAATCCAATTTCTCCCCAAATGGACCTTCCCAGTAGCGATCTGCACAATCATGCGCTGATGGTCCGCCATTCTCTATGGGCGCCCTGCGCAATATGAACACATGGGTGCATTCTCACTCTGCTGCTTGGAGAGTAGATATTGCTTTCTAGCGCTGCACTTTTTTTATCCCCACTTTCTCTACAGGTTACTGTGAGTTTGTACGTGCACCCCCCCCCCCCCTCCCCCCCAAGGAAGGCTTGCAAAATAAAGGGGCAAACACGTTTCAGGCTGACCACGCTGCGAGCACATGGCTGCCAGTCAGCGAGTAACAAATTTATGACGAAAAAAAAAAAGCAAAGAAAACTGCGCTTCGCCTACTGTAGATTAGTCTCGGGTATGCGCACCTGCTTCCATGGCTTTTATGCGAAAAGAACGGTTGACAAGTCGGTGGGGTAGAGATTGAGCGGCGAAGATGTTTTGTGCACAGGTTTTTTACCAGCGAGGGCCCTAATGCCTATTATCACTTTTCTTCAGCCAGCCTCCGTCACGGTGAGTTAGACATGCTCGTTAATCGACCTTGTTGAGAGCCATGTAGTGTTCTGCACCTCCATGCTTCACGCAGCTTGTGATATCCCCTTTCGACTGCCCACGAAAGAAGGGAAAGAAGCCACCGCACCCAAAATTCTGTTTTGACAGGAACAGCAAGATTTCGAGAATGGTGGCATTGTTCCGATTTGATGGACTTCAATAAAGGGCCTTGTTTTGGTGGGGGTAGAAAGACAAATGAGAGAATGTGACCAGCAAGCGACAGGAGGTTGGTCTTTTAGGTTTTCCTACAGGTTTTCTCCACAAATTCGAAGCACTGCTAACAAAGAACTCACCAGCCATCCGGAGAAAGGGAACTGGCAATGAAGTGAATCATGCATCTGATTGGTTTAGAGTACGAACTCTAACCAATGAGATGCATGATCTCCATCGTCACTTCCGACTACCAGGGGCGACTGCAGAATGCAAAGCCACTGTCATGAACATAAGACTCCAGTGCGCGGCACGGGGAAATGCAGCGTGGAGATGGGAAGAAAACGAAGGACACCGTATGACTGATGTAAAGAGCATGAAGATCTCCAGATCGCAACGAAAGACAGTGAAGGCAGCCCACGTTAGTGTGCAAATATTGCAACACCGAGATGGTCACCAACCCAGCGAAGAAGTCCTACGACCAAATTCATGAGCATCTAGCGTCATCTCGTCATAAGAATTTCTAGATGTCGACCCAAAAAGCTGAGAAGGCAGGAACATCTCGGCAGATGCTCTTTGATATGTCCTGTAGACAACAGGGGAAAGAAACTGAAGTGGATGGCACAATCCATGACTTCGTTCGTGCCCTAGCCTACAGTGGAATGAGCATGCACCAGGTGGACAGACCTCTGGGGGACTTCGTACGCAAATACTGCAAGGCCGTGAAGACCATGCCAACAGGACAAAGACTTCGGCTGAAATACCTGAAAGAAGCTTTTGACAAGGACATGGTGAAAATCCGCAATGATATGCGAGATATGAAAGTGAGTGTCATCGTCGATGAATCCTCAGATTTCATTGGCGTGCCCTCTATCAGCACTCTTCTGTGCTACTATAGCTGCAAAACTGTGGAGAAGCAGGTTGTTTTGGTCGACATTGACAGAGTAAATGCCTTGAACAGCTACACGGTGGCCAGCGTAATCAGCGAGACTCTTCTGACTGTAGGCAAGGCGTGGAAAGACATGACTGTAGCTACAGACTCAGTGGAGTACATGTGGAAAATGGTACGAGGAAACTGTCAAGCTGAAGGAATCCAAATCTTGTATGTGAAAGATTTAGCACACTTCATTGATGAGAGTGTTGACCATGCCATTTCTTTACCATGCATGTCAACAGTTCAATCCATAGTGATCAACTTTGGAGCGTTATTTAAGCACGCTAACAAGCTCTACCAAAAGTGCACCGAAATTTGTGCTTCTAATGGCCTCTTTGGACCTTATGTTAAGAAGCCATCTTCTTTGTCCCGAATAGATGGCAAAGCTTCTACAAAGCATTTGTGGTTGTCATAGAAATGTGGAGCTCGTTAATGGAACTTGCTGAAAGTTCGTATGATAGCAGCAAAGTGGAAGCTATTCGAGTGATACTTTCTGAAAAAGAAGTTGTTTATCTAAAGACAATCGTGATGAGAGACACACTCGGTCCCCTTTTATATGCCCAGAAAATGCTTGAAAGCGGTAAAACTTCCGATGTCCAGCTTTGATCAGCTGGTAAACGTCAAGCTGCAGCAGACTGCTAATGAGCTTTCAACAATAATCGGTAAAAGTGATCAGGCCAGAGCTGTTCTGTCTATGTTACCCAAGAGCATCGCCACATTAGTAAAAGCATCTTGTGAAGAGTTCTGCACGAAACTCGCCACAAAATGGTACTGCACTGTTGAACGGAACGTCTCAGACAGAGACGAATACCAGCTAACTTTGTGAAAATTGGGAGCTGTCCTGGATCCATTTCAGAAGCGTCTGTTGGCGCAGTCATTTGATGACTACTGACCTCTGTTCAAGTCCATAACTGATGATATAGATTCACTTCATAGCGAGTTCAATTAGTAGTGACAGGAAGCAAGCCCCACAAACACAACTGTCAAACTCATTGAGTATTGGCGTGACTCTACCGCTCACTACCCTAGGCTGGCAAATGCTGCACTGACATTGTTGTGCCTAGCTACAGTCGGATACAACTTTAGAAAAAAGGGGGCGTTTACTCCTCCGAGGCGGAGGCAGACGAGCATCCACCAATGGGTGCGCGCTCTGGACAAACGTCATGAGCCAGACGGCTGGTGACACCGCCGAAGGAGAAGATGGCCGCCCGCGCTTCGAACTGGGCGAGGTCGCGACAGCTGTGTGCTTCAGCCCCTCGTCAGAGTGAATTCCAGTAGTGTTTATGAGGGTCTATCATGCCGGAAACATTACTACGAACTTACGATGCGCCATTTATGCCGCGTGCATTTATTCTGAGCCGTGATCCGTTGAAGGAACATTGCAGCGAGCATCGCTGGTGCTGTGCTACGCTTTGCCTGTAAACAGGATCCCGCGGCGACCGCTGCGAACACACATCCTGCGTACTTGGTCCATGTTGTTTTATTTCGCTCCCGAGCGAAGTTATGGCGAGAAAGTTTTCCAAAGACTGGTGCCTACGGTAGCGGTGGGTGTGTTTTTCGTCGGATGGGGTGAAATGATGGAGCAAAACCATTCTCAGGAGAAATCAGAAAAGTTCACGCAACAGAAACTATTTGCTGAAGAAGCCTTCAACGCAAAGATTTGTCGCCATCAACTTAGCGTAAACTATCAATAAAGAGGTTTTAGCTTTTCCGGTATTCCGGTAAAACGCAGGCGGACGCCCGGCGCGTTGGGGCGTTGGGGCGGAGGCGTAAACGTGAGCGGTCGAGCGGTCTGCACGGTGCAGCCACCTGGTGGCGCAGTGTTCAAACAGACAGAAACAGTTAATATTGCATTAACCGAGCGTATTCTTCTTAGCTGCTGGTGTAAATTTTCGGCACTGGCATAATCGTGTTGCAGCCCCAACGCCCCAATGCCCCGTCCGCCTGCGTTTTACCGGAATACCGACGGTGTTCCGGTGTACCGGAATACCGACGAAGCGACGGTGTTCGAGTCAGTTCGAGTGTTGTGTGGCACCGTCGATTGATTGCTGTACACCAGTTCTCACTGCATGCGCAACCTGCAGAATGCGTGCTGTGAAATTGTGAAAACACAAAACCAAAAAATATAAATTTTATGCTATTTGAAACCAAGAGTATTTATTTAAAACGATGAATGAAGCATTTTTGCACCTTCCTGCCTCGACCATATTCTCGCCCCAGGTTTGTAATGGTTGCGATAAATGCATTGTTTTATATAAGTACTTTTTCTATAGCAACTGATTCATTTTAAGCATGAGAAACGAGCAGTAGATACGCCGTGTACAAGTGAACAAGCGCAAAAGCGTTGCAGAGCTGCTCTTTCTACTTTTGTCACTTGCAATGAAGCTAAAGAGCAGACGACGGGCAGCGTTGTGAAAGGCACGGGGTTATTTTTCTGCCGCTATCCGGCATGTGCTGCAGCACATGAGAACTCTAATAAACCAGTCATCAAAATGCAAAAGTCTTTATTTATACCGAGAATTACGCGTTTCAGGAGCACGATGTTTCGAGCGGGACTATTTTAGTCGCGGAGGCTATTCGCTGTCGCGCTTCGGTCATCTGGGCGGGGCCTCCCCTTTTTTCTAAAGTTGTATCCGACTATAGTGGAAGCTGTGACGTCGAGAGAACTTTCTCCTAGCTGAGATACATTTAATGACCGGACAGGTCTCAAATGGAGGCCAGCATGTTGCAAATGCAGATGATAATCTATGTAAACAAGAGTGTGTAAAAAGTTGATGACCAGCTTTTCGTCAATAAAATTTTTCATTTCTCAGAAGTTATCAATGCTCTTTACTGTCATCATAACTGATTCATTTCCAAGAAATGCCAAATTTTGGTGAGTATTTTCTAGAATACCCTGATGTCCCCCCGATTACCAGCTTGAAACAAACACCAATTTTAACACGTTAGGGTTAAGAAGCCTATGATACCTTCTGATACAATAAACTGAGTGTATTGCTTAGTACATCTGTAGATTTATTCCCCCCCCCCCAAAAAAAAACGTATTTCAGAATCGTTTCATAAAAAAAAAAAAACTATTTATCCCCAATTGTCAGTTTGAAGAATAGCACCCGATTTTTATCCCCTGATTAAAAAAAAGATATATGGAACCTGTAAACAAACAACCCTACACATACAGTAGAGCCTCACTGATACCGTCCTGTTTGATACAATTTCTCGGCGCCGGCGCTCACGATAGAGGACACAATAAATGACCCAATACAGTTATGATTCTTTTTTACCGGAGAATCACGGAAAACACGATCTTTCAGCATCAGTGTTCAGTCCATCGCCGAACTGTGATCATATAATATGTTTTCCTGCCGCTAGATCCATGTGAATAAGAAAAGGCGCGACCCACGTGCAATTGAGAGCAGTAGCCGCCCGCCATGGCAGCTTCCCTGCCGTGCTCGCTGGCCAGTGTCATCCAGAAATGCCGGCATGCATTCAGTTTCTTCTTCAGGCACAAGCAGATCTCCTCACAGGTCATTGCACGTCGCCAACCACAACTATTGCCTCCAACCTTATTCCGATAAGCTTCTTCAACTATGTTTCACAGCACACTGTGGGTGTAGTACCATTGGAATCATACTGTACGCTTTGAATGGTTGATTATACAGACGTTAGCTTGGTGATTATTCAGCCACTAGCTTGCTGAAGCCAAAAAAATGTCAACATGCATCTTGGGCTGCTCATGCCCCATCAGCTCAACATGTGTTAGCGTCTCATGCTGCAATGATTCGTGCAATGCTTCATATTAACTAGGTGTCAACTACTGTTGAGTGAGCCAGATTTTTTAGGGACTTCGGATCATACGTTGTTCTGGTTAGCATGTTTTCTTTTTCTTGGATGTTTTTATTTAGAAAACATATGAACGAGGTTCTGCTGTATTTGTTACATGCTGATATCAGTGACAAATGTTTTAGATTTGCTTAGTTATACTTGATAATTTGTTATATCTATTTTTGTTATAGTATTGAGGTTTGGCTTTATTGCATGCGTGCAACCACTAAGAAACAAAATGAACATGTAGGGTGCATAACATTAGCGCTTGCTAAAGGCCATCTAGACATTGGTAGTGTTAATGACTCAGAAAGTTACTAACCTAAATATTAAGATAGTGAATGTGTGATTTCATTTATCCATCAGCAATTATTTTATGCACTTGTACTAATACGCATATTACTCTATTCAAACTACAGTGTAAGACAAAAATTATGTGTTGCTTGAACAAATGTCAGGTTGTTGTTTGCTCGAGGTGTATATTTTTGTCCAGTGCACCGTATAGTTAAATAAGAGCTGTTGAATGATGGGCATTTTCTTGTGTCATACACACACTGTGAAATAATTTTTTGTCTATGTTTCCTTATTTCCAGTTGAATCCTAGCAAACTTGACAGTCCCTCAGAAGCCTGTGCCAATGCTGAGCATCTGCTCTCGGTGCTGGATTCGATTGTTGAGTCTATTTTTTCATCTGTGGAATATTGCTGCCGGTGAGCATTAGTGGCACTCACTCATTTTTGATTATGATGTTGTAGAGCGTGCATAAAGCGCTTATTTCATGTTAGCAGGTAAAGGCTATCAGTAATGCAGTGAGGAAAAACAAGCTGCATTAGGCCCTCCTCCCACGTTTCTAATATTGTGGAGATGGAAAAGAAAATTAACATTAAATGTCTTTGCTGCTTCATTCTGGATACCTAATAACTTTTGGTTATGCAGCTAATATAACTTCAACTGTCCATTGATTCACTGAGCCACAGGAATGATCAAATAGGCTTGTGGGTGGGCCTTTTGCCTCTAAGCATTTGCTGTGGTGGCTTTTTGTCCACGGTGTTCCTCTGTTGTACACGAGGTTGCAAGTTCAAGTTTTGCACATTCTTACCTGTAAAGAATTTTAAGAATGCTCCTGTACTGCACTTCTTCTGCGTGTCTCAGTTTGGAGCCTCCCATTGCATCTCTCATAGCGTAGGTTTCGCTTTGAGGTTCTAAATACCATCATAAGTTGCCTCCTGTAAGCATTTTTGTCAAGAGTTTGACTGGCACAATCATAGCGACTTCGGCAAATTTCTGTTGCTATGGCATTACATGATAGGTTATGTCAAGTCAGGTGAAAAAAGTATAATTGAAAGTGATTGCTTAATATGATGACCATTGTGCAGATAATACAAATTACACAATACCAAAATTGTATAAACACAGTCCCCCCTGTGGAGGCATGAGCATAGTCTAATTTCGTGTGAAGTTACATCATTTTTCACGCATATGCCGGTCAGCTGGAGGTCACAAGCATTCAGGAAATAACGGACCCAGGCAGGCAGTCAGATGACAAGGAACTTCAAGAACCGAACTTCTTGATTGGGTGAACTTGTGCCCACAAAAAGATATGTACATCTCTGTAGTAGTAGAGGTGAAGCTTGCAGCATGGCTGGCATTCATTGGATCAAATGACACTCACTATAGCTCTCAGTAATTATGTTGATATCATTGTACGTCAACAGAGATTCTCAGTTAGCCAGCAATCATTACGACAGTTTCACAATTTGCTGCTATTTGCCTTGCCTATGTCTCTTAGTGAGGGGACTGCCAAGCTAGTTTGAACACTCATGACATAACAGATACCGCATGGACTTCTTGTGCAAGAATGAAAGTGCAATAACGCAGATAACATGCAAAAAGCAACAAATGATCACAATCACTGGACATGCGACAGTATTTAAAATTCATATGTGCCCACACACAGGTATTGTACATTCAATGGGCTGTGCTTGAACTCCCAGCTGCCTTCTATGCACATAGTCCCTTATTTTTATTTTTATATTTCAGCACATTAAGGTACATTTGTCATTGCCTTCAGAAGAAGGTGGCATCCAAATGGCCACATGATCCGATGGTCAAGACCAGAGTTGTCAGGTGAGATTTGTGGGCCACAGAATTTCACCAGATGTGCTTCCTTTTGCTAGCTTGTGTTTTAAACCAGAGCTTTCTTTGCCTCTTCATTCGTCTTTTGCACTACTGCTGCTGCGTCGGTGGGTGGTTCAGAGCGTGTATATACATGGAAAAAGCGTGGCAGAGAGAAGAAAGGTGACGTGAGAAACTCGCTTGGACCTTTACATCATATCACAGTGTGTACAATTTCTTCTGAAGCTCCCTGGGCGTCAACAGATTAGCCTCTTGACCGCTGTAATTATCCGTGACCCCCCCCGCAAGAGCATTGCGGAAAGTGCAGCGCGTACCCTTCTACTGAAGTGCAAGTCCCAATGAAAGGGAGATAGAATGGTAGAGAGGAGGCAGGGAGAAGAGGCATAAAATGAGTAGAACCGGCACAGTTGCAAAAATAGCCTTGCCACTTTCCGCTCACAGTTTCCACACAGGGGGGAAGGGCGAGACAAGCAAGGAAAAGGCGATGTGAGAAGGTAAGGAAACGTTGCTACTAATAGACACAACAGCAGTTGTGGTCAAACTGAACGTACGGCACTGTAAGTCTCTGCTATTTCTGAAAAATAAACCATTCAAATTTGTGAAGTGGACAACTGACGCAAGGTGTGCAGATACAAAGCCACAAACAGATTTACCATACGTTCAAGAAAGAGTGTCTTGATTCTGCAATTAGCCACAAAAGCTTGTGAGTGCTGTGCTGTGCGTACGTTTACATGCGACCGCGTCAGTGTATTTTAGACATTGTCATTTCATCTCTATAGACACACAAATGTAGAGTCAGAGCTTGCACTGAATTTTTATATTCTGGCAGCTTGGAGAGTTTTACCGCTTTCTTTCTCTAGCTCTAGCAGAACAGTCGCGGGTTCACAACTTTCATCGTGCAGCGCTTCTCTCACTTCATATCGGCCCTCGTCAGCTCAGACGGCAAGGGTGGAGCCTGCTAATCATTCTGAGTGACCAAAATTATATATAGTATATGTATAAGAAGGTCGCCCGAGGCCATGTTGTTATTTATTATGTTAAACAAAGAACATTGGACTCGTGAGACGCACGACATTGCACGCAAATATGCAGCATGCTAGCCCCAGCTTGATTTAGCATGTCTCATTGGCTTGGTCGGCAACTACTGGATTGACTAGGCTATGGACTAGGCCAGAAGTGCCATTTCGTTACTTTTGGTTTCACGATGGCAATGTAACAACACGAAAACTTCGCTCATTCTGGGGAGGCATACTTGGGCGATCACTGGAGATACTATCCCTTTTGAAGTCTTGCATGACTTGGCACTGAATGCATCAATGTATGCAAGATATACGGCCAATACTGTTCCTGTCAGTACGTGAAGATTAGGAGCTTGGCATGCCAGACGCATCTGGTGCCAAGTCGTGTGAAGGTGATGGTATCTCCGAAAGTGGTTGACCCAAGAATACTGCGCCTGCTTGTGTCTGCGCCCAAGTTGTCATGGGTGTCGTACAGGCATAGTTCAAGATATTGAATGGTGCATTGTGTCTCAAATTGCAATAGTGTGGAAGTGCTGCGACTAACCGACTAAGAAAATTTAATTTATTCTAATATACAGTGAAACCTCGTTAAACCATATTTGGCTAGAGCTCGGAAAAAGTATGTACTAAACGGTAGTACTGCTTAACTGAAATAGCATGAGATCGCCCACTTACCTGTAAAAAACGGAACTCAGAGAGAGTGCGCTGAAAGGGGAAAAAGACATGCAGTATTCATTCACTTCGTGCGACAAGAGTGTTATTTTCATTTGATGCCGCCGCAGCCTAGCAGTGACGACAGCAGCCTCAAACTTACTGAAGCTGCGAGCCAGCTTTTCAGCCAGCCCCCTCTTCTCGGCAAACACTCGCATGGCAGATTCCTCATTGGCGTTGCATGTTCTCCATGCACGCGGGCGGTAGCACTGCAGAAGTCGCGGGGCGCCTTTTTCATTGCGGGGTGCTGTTCTCTTCGCGACGATTGCATTCATGAGGCCGATGTAACGCACTGTTTATGCCACTGTCGGGCCTGAATTGACCGTGCTGTTGCCTTCCGTGTCGTCCTCATCACTGTTGCTAGTTGACACTTCGGCAACAACAGTGGCAACAATGGTGAAGAGTCGAACCTCGTAGCCGACATCTCTACGCAGTTGCAGCAGCGCTGCCGAGCAACTTCTTCGCATTCCAAATGCCACACGCCTTAGTCAACAGTATATCCATGTTGCGTGCCAGCGCTGACTTCATGTCACATTCGATAGCACAAATGATGTCTAATTTGTCTTCTATGCTGAGCACCCGGGGTCTTTTTTATTCGAGCTTCGGCATGATGGGAGTCCTTGTTTGCACGATGCCACAACGCTCTCTGGCACGGTTTTTTATTCTATGGCACGGCGCCGAAATGATGTTGATGTTGATGTGGCTTCACGCACAATCGCACGGAGAACTTGGAGGTCATTGTTCTGATCTCTGAGGCTTGTTGTTCTGCTGGGCCACCCAACAGAGACAACGCACCGCCTTGTTTGCGTGACAAAAAGTGGAAACGCTACGTGTTAACCGATACATACGCATTAAACTGGTACAGTTTATGTGTACACAAAACACATTATGTTCAATGGCCACTGAGTTAGGGATTTGACTTTAGTGTACTACTTTTAAAATGAAACTGCTGTTTAAGTGGGTACGGTTTAACGAGGTTTTACTGTAACACAGAAAAAACTTCAT
Source organism: Dermacentor albipictus (assembly GCF_038994185.2). Taxonomy (NCBI): domain Eukaryota; kingdom Metazoa; phylum Arthropoda; class Arachnida; order Ixodida; family Ixodidae; genus Dermacentor; species Dermacentor albipictus. The sequence continues at coordinate 323,955,637 of NC_091821.1, read as the reverse complement.
AAAATAAACACATAAAAAATATCACTTTCTGGCATGTTCCACAACTGCTTTCCGCCAACTGTCGAGGTGAAACTTTGTTCTCTTAATGGCTCATTGATGATCAAGAGCATTCACTTTCTGTTGTGATGGAAAATACTGCCTCACCTACCAAAGCTTATTGGTTGCTACAGTTTGCACTGCTGTCTTCATATTGAAAAAGTAGGGTAACTGAATCTATCAGTCTCACAAGGTGTGGAGTAACATTGAAGCTATAAATTCTGGGAAAGAATCTTGCCTTATAGTTGAATGAATATGGTAACTTGTTTTATCTGCATACTCTACAACTGCATCTTTGCAAGACTGGAGTTGCAGTTAAGTTCTATAATGAGCTCAACTCGCACATATTATTTACCTTTTATGCCCACATGACCTTAATAAAGAAAAATATTCTTAAAGTTTCAAAGCAGTAAGCAAATTTCAACGTATATCTTGCCATCTTGCATTACAGTGGGTTCATTTTCCTGCGGCTTCTGTGTCCTGCTATACTGAATCCGAGACAGTTCAACCTCATCAGCGGTACGTACCATTTCCTGTGGCATTTTTTGTGCATGCAAAGCCAAGAAAAATATGTCTGAAAGACACGTGCAGTGGCTGATAACTGTTCACTATTGTTTATTTGTTTGTTTATTTAGTTATTGAACATACAGAAAACGTATGTATCGAGGAACAGAAGGCACTGAAAGCAGTGAAAAGCATTGAAAAACTATATTACCGGCTAAACATTTGAATTTACTTCAGTAGTTAGCTGTGTTCTAAATGGTGTGAATTTATATAAAAAAGTAAACTGCAAGTTTGAATGAGTATTGCTCAAAAAGTTCTGCTGAGACGAGTGCTGAATTCCTACAGATGCAGGAACGGTGCAACACTAGGTGTTATCAGAAGTGAACACAGTAACTGATTAAGATTGTCAAAACAGGCCAGTGGTTACCTTACCAAAGATTAAAATTAAAGGCGAAATGGCTTAGAAGTTAGCCAACACATCAACATTTGAAGAAAAAAGGGGAAGGGTACTACTACAAAGTTAATTCATTAAACGGCCCTTGAAATGGTTCGGACTAATTTTGTAGGCGCGTAGGGTACAGCTTAAGTAGAGCATTCGCACCACAATTTAAGTGAAGCGTTACGTATTAACCCTTTCAGGCGCCACTTTATCCCATTGATTGAAAAGTTGCTTTCACCACATCTCTTGCATCTTCAGAATCGTAGAAAGTGTACAGCTGCAGAAAATATTACGAATTTTCAGTTGTTTAGCGAGTTTTGTCAAGTTTACAAGATTTCAACTCCTTGCGAAAACTCACTACAGGAACACAAAATATGAGAACATGTACTATTTTGTGTTTTGAAAAGCTTGAAAAGACCTTATCCAGCCACTTGAAAATTATGCCTGGTGCATGACATTGTAAAAAACAATGAAAGAAGTGAACCCGCTACATACAACATACTGACTCAGAGTAAAAACACCCAGCCATCTGTCTACCTTCCCACTCATTTTGCTAAAACATTTTGCACGTTATTCAATATTGCAGCACAGTTCCAATAATGAGTGTTTCAAGATGTATGAAACACATTTTAAATACCATTACTTTAATCAGTGTTTTTGCTATTGCTGCACTCTCCTGCTGTGCACAATTGTGTAGACAGCGTCTCAAAGGGTTAATGGAGCTACAAGCGATTAGAAGTTAGACGTAGTAGTGCTGCGGAAACGCGCAAGATGAAGAGAAGTAATTAATGGTATGGTAGAAGTAGATGGTAGAGCGGCTGCCCCGGAAAGGCGGTGGTCCCGGATTCGAGTCCCGGACCAGGACGAATTTTTCTTCAACTCTGAGGCTTTTCTTTCGAGGAACCCGTATGGGTTTCCTTTGTAGCAATTGCTACGAAAGGGTGGATGTCTGATTTTTCCTTTATTAATTGATTAGAAGTTACCCTCCTCCCTAGCCATGCTTCTCCTCCTCAACTCGCTCGCCGAGCGAGCGGCGCTAAGCTCCGCCTTCCCTTGTTCTGCGTCACGATGCGACCTCGCATCGTCCACTTCCGGTTGTTTTGGAGCACGCCCCCTCCCGCGCGAGACCTCTCCGCTAGCTGCTTGGCCGTCGACCGAGAGCTATCGAAGCAGCGTGCGTTGCGAGCATTCTGTCGTAGCACCGAACGTGTCCAGTATTCCGGTAACCACAGGCAAGCTGGTCATTTTGGCAATTGACTGGAGGCATAAACTCAAGCGGATGAAGGAACATTAGCGTAGACGTACGTGAGCAGCCTGATCGGTCTGCACGGTCCAGACACTTGTTGGCGCAGCGCTTAACTAGTCAAGCAAAGCGCTAATATTGCTCTAACCAAGTGTAAAACATTTTAAACATTTAGAAAAACAACGTGTTGATGATTACACTCCTGCGAAAAATACACACCAACAGCAAAGAAGAATACACTTCGTTGCTGCTACTGTGTATGGTTGAGCTCTGTGCCACCAGGTGGCTGCACCGTGCAGACCATTCACATTTGCCCTTTTGCTCATCCCGGCACAGTCAAGTGGCCAGACCCTGTCCCCTTGCGCTTGCGTTTGCCCTAATACCGGATTCGCGAAACGCTATTGCGTTGGTAATCTTTTGGTGTAAAGTGACGGCCACAAACGTGCAAATCCTGGCGCCGATCGGATAGCGGCAGTCCGATGTGCAGCAGCCAGTTCGCTCGTACGCTGCCCTGCAGAGGGACACGATGTCGCAGCTTGACATATTGCCAGTCGCTACGTTTGCAGTCCACAAGGCAACAAAGTCGAATCATAGTGCTCGCGAAAAGACAGACGAACTCTGACCGCGGGGCTCTCGTCAAAATGGAGTACGTTGTAACACAAGCAGACGACACTTGCTGTGTGCCGGAAGTGCTTAAGTGTACTGAAAAATTGTTCTTGTGCATTCTCTTTCTGCTACTTTCTCTTTATAAAAACAAATTAACTAACGTTCCAACTATTACGAAGATCATTTTTTTTTACCATACCACCATTTACCATACCATTTACCATACCATACCATAGTTTACCATAAAGTTGGAAAAATTATCGATCACGCGCCCTGGTCAGCCAATCGGATAGCTCGCCCCACTGACGTCATATGGGTTATTTCGGTCATATGGGTAGGGGCAGCTTAAAATTCCGCCGAGCAGCGTGCTGCGATCGGCAGCGATGTGCATTTTTAGATCCTTATAATAAATTACACGCTTTACGCGGAGCACTTGGATGTGTCAATTAATGATCAGAAGGACCTACTCTAACGACTCAGTACGTTTGTAGAAAATAGTCAAAATCGTTTCAGGGTCCCTTTAAAACGAATAAATCACAGAGGGGTTAGCTTTTTCACTTTTTAGTGCACAGCGAAATGGTATGGCATGAACTGAATAAGGAATTCCAAGGAGACATGGCTGAGAAAAATTTAACTGGCTTGTGATGATCAATGACAACTGTTTGCAGTAACAAATGTAAATTCTCCACACATAGTTATTTCTTATATTGCTTGGAAACTGTTGCTCTGCTGTACAATGAATGTCTTTCTTCAGTGACTGAAGTGAACTAGTTCTGCTTGAGCAAAGGGTGGCGATATTATTGTGAACAGGCTGGATTAGCATTCTACTGTGACCTAAGGTAATCAGCTGCAGAGCTTGGTCTTGCATGTGATTAATTGTTACAAAATGGAGTGTTGTATGCAGTCCGCCAAAACAGTGAGTCTGTCTGGTTAATGGGAATAAAATGCTGATGTAGCAAAAGCAGAACGTGCCGTCTTGTTAAAACAGTCACCACATATGTTGGTGCCTGCATTTGCCAGGCTGGCATAGCAATGAAGTTTTCTCGCCACTTTCACATGGGTGCTGCCTGTGCAGTCTACCAAGTGCACAAGCAATTTATGAAGACCTCATTTAAACCAAGCTGCCAAGAAAAATTGTTTTTCTTAAAGGACACTAAAGATAAAACCTAGTTCAGTTTAGACTGGTTAACTATTCTAGCAGTACTATATATTTGTTTATTTTGCTGTAATAGGTTGATTATAAGATAAGAAAATTAAGTTCAAGGTTCAATTATTTTTAAATTCATGCCAAAACAATAGTGCCAGTACATCAGCATCATGCCACTGATTTTCAAGATTGTCTTGTATTCGGAATAAGTTCAAGCTTTGGCTATTTTAGAGTGCAGTGCTGCCCATCTTTACCAGTAAGAAGTGAACCAGGCCTTAGCAGTTGCCACCAAGAACCAAGATGTTGCAGCAAGCTGGTACTTCAAGGTTCCGTTGCCACCAATCTTTTGTTTTTGTTTTTCTTACCAAGATTCCTCTTGCAGTGAGAGTGTTTTTTTTCCCAGTATTGCAGACAGGTAATTTACTGATGCAGCTCAGCTGATTTTTCTTTTTAGCATTTCTTTAAATTGAGAAACAATGCATTGTTGTGGAAGGGGGGAAAATTATTCGATTGACAATTTTTGAAAATTGAAGCTAATTAAGGTAAAGTTGACCTTTACTCATGTTTAACCATTGTTACACAATGTGGCCTCCTTTCTAGGTACTAATCTGTGTTGAAAATCTTTGGGGATGTTCACTGGAACATGTAAGTGACTGCACATAGTGCTTGAGGTACATCTGTGTACTGAAGCAATGGATAAAATGCAGCATGGCTGCATTTGGCTAATCTCATTTCATGTGGAATGAGAACAGTAACTTGGACAAAAGTTAGTAACATTGACATACATGCTAGTTCAGTGACCGTGAAAGCGCAGAGATGGTGTGGGTTTTGTTGGAGAGGCAAGACTTAATGATTCGCCACTCATCGTTCTTATTAGCCTTGTGAATTTTGTCATTTTGTAGACACTCCGTCGGAGACAGCATCACGTAGCCTCATACTAGTGGCAAAGTGTCTCCAGAACCTGGCCAACCTTGTTGAGTTCGGGGCCAAGGTGAGGCTGGAAAGCTGCAGCACCAAGATGGGTTTTTGTATCTTTCGCTCTTGATCTTGTTTGAACAGGAGCCCTGGATGGAGGTTGTAAATCCTTTCATACTCAAGAACAAAAATCGGATGATCCGTTTCCTGGATGACATTGCTGTAAGTATCTTGAATAGCTCCTTTGGAGACTGCATCTAGAATTGTTGTCCGCAAAGATGTAGTGCCTTTAGTTATAAGCAAAAATCAATTTAAAACATGTTGCATGCATCTCAAGACATTTTCGATTAGATGTGTGCTGCAAAATTGTCTAACATGCCTGAAGTATGTTAGAGAAAACTGCTAGTCTGAAGGTAGCTGGCTGGCGGGGCACCAGTGTGTGGTCATGTAAAACATTTTTTTATTCTGGATGACTAATTTAGGTTTGTAGATACAGAGTTCAGGAGCAGAGGTCAAGAGAGAAACCTTCATTTAGTGTCCTACAGTTGCATAACGCCATGCAGACTACATGTGGGAGGCAGACCACGCGAAGGAAAAAAGGGCCATTGCATTGTCCTCTGTTTCCATTACATGGCAGGAGTGGCATCTTTAAAAATGTGAGGCTGCATATACACATGACTGGAGTCGACGCTGGCTGTAGGACATATTTCACAGCATTGCTCCAACAGAAACATTGAGAAGCCATGGTGTGAATCACTTCACACCTACGGTGTTAAATCACATATGTGATACAGCTCTGCTGCAGCTTACATGTATGGCTTCCGGGTTGCCAACAAGGGGAATCTGTGTAACAGTGTATGATAAAATCAAAGGGACGCTAAAGGCAAATGTTAAGTCAAACAAAATTGATAGATTGATGCTCGAGAACGTCTAATGCATCAATATTATAGAGAACGAAGTTTTAGTAATAGAGTAATTGAGGTGAATGCAGGACACGATTTGCAGCTCACCCGGGGCATACAAGTACAAGCCTAATGACGTAGTCACTCCTCATTATAATTCTGTGTTTGGTACTCAACCTCTGCTAATAAAACGATAATTGCATCGCATTATGAGACATAAGAAAATGCTACTTGTCCTGTTCTACTCGATGTTTAGAAAAAACTCATTGACATCACTCTGGACAACGATGAGGGCGGTCAAAACGTTTCAGTTTTGCTCAATTCTAATTCTGCATCACCCGCGCTTTCACATTTCAGTCGTTTCAGTACCACATACTGCTCCACTGGTATTTCTGGCTCGTTAAATTGACACAAACTACAAGTAGCAGAGAATTGCATGTGCATGTGATGTCGCAAGATTCCTAAACACTCCACGCCACTTGATCGAAAGCAGCTGCAGCAGCGAACCCAACGCTGTCACGTCATGGTTTCCTCCATGGCTGCGCGTTTGTGTTTTGCGCTGTCTGTTGGGCACCGTTTTACTCACCGACACCAGTAAAGAGTGGTGATGGCATATGCAACATCACCACTCCCCTGTTTAGGGGCAGGCGATTTGAATTGTGCTAAAGGTATCCGGACCATTCAGACACGATTTTCTCTTAAACTAAGAATTTTTTTGGCACAAAACAAGCATTGTGAGGTTTATGGAATGGAATTTTAACAGGGTACATTAAGTTAAAATGTGCCTTTAGTGTCTCTTTAACTGGCACCTGAAGTAAATAGGAAAGGCACAACTAAGTGCCTGTGCCTGGTGGTGTAGTTATCACAATAAGAGATGCAAGGATAGATAAACAGCATGTCTGTCAGCAGTCCATGGGCAGTACACTGAGCAGCACTATGTTTCAACCAATTGCATAGCCCAGAATCGCATAGCCCAGAATTGCATAGCCCTGTCTTTCCTTTGCCTTTCTCTCTCTCTCTCTAGCCCAGAATAGCATTTTTTGACTTCTAGAAGCAGTGAAATGTAGAAGGTAACACATGCGCTGTTAACTGCTTGGCTGCAAACTTTCTATCGTGAAATATTTTTTTAACTTTCATACAACTGTTGTATTGACACTAATGATTTCTTTTAAAATTTTATTTGATGTTAAAAAACATTAAGACAATCAACGACCTATTATTCAATCGGATTTTTAGCACCTGCATGATAATTTGCACATGTATCCACAGCACCACCAGTCATTACACTGAACCAGCATTGCAGAAACAAAAGCTTTGGTGGCCGGTACATCATTATTTCATTAATAAATATAATGATTAATTTGATTCGTGATGCACACCATTCGTGGCTGTTCACAGAGTGGCTGTTCACAGTGTGACATACAGAATGTAGCCTTCAATATTCTGATAAACTTTTCAGTATAATAAATTAATTTTTACTATTTCTCACTAATTTCTTTTTTTTTGCTTTGATTGCAGTACTTTACAATATCATGCAATACCATGTGGCAGATTCCATCATTGTATGCTTGTGTAACATGCTCCCAGAATGTTCCTGAAAAACCAGAGCCTGACGACACATTTGTTGGGGACCCTGCTCGTGACTTGGCAACGCTGCACCACATATGCGTCATGCACAAGGATGACTTGCTTGCACAGAGCAATGAAAAGGTATGTTCTAGCTCCTGGCCTGGACAAGTGTAAGATGAACAATGTAGCTCAATTAGTCACTTCAGCACGCATGCTACTTTGAATCTGTTGCACACAAATACCCAATTTTTGTAATCAACTGCTGCATTTCTGATTTCCTCAACTTGATCGAAGCTTGTGTGGGGTTCATTTTGAACAGTGAGCTAAGTTCTGCTGCAAACCCAAATGAAATGAAAATTTTCTGCATGCCCAGTGGCTAGAACATGGCTTAGGCACTGGTGCTCCTTTAGTATAGTGCTCAGAGAGTTTGTGGCATGAAGAAATTAATAAACAGATGTCATTGAACTTGTGTCTATGAGCTGATTAATTGTGTTAATAGCTGTCGTAGACTTTTGGCAGAAGACGCACTGATAATTTTTAAAATGATCTTATTTCATCTTTATTTTTGTTATTGTTATCTCTGTTCACCTTTTCTTGTTTTTTTATCCTAAGATGTATTTTGAGTTCTTTAAAGTCCTTTTACTTTTTCCAATTAGCTTGAGGCCCATGTTTTCTTTGGTGGGTATTCTCTTGCTTTTAATTTTACGAGGTAGTCACAGTAGAATGGAAGAGCTGTACAAATCTTTCATGCTTTTTTTCCCCTTGCAGCCCATATTAAAGAAAGTTATCACAGTCACTGACATGCTGTCCAAGCATCGGCAGCATTACATGGACACTGCAAGGTAGCCACTGTTCAGCAACATCTGTGCAAGCTGAACTACTGCTGTGTTTTTCTGGCGCAAGAAACTTTGAGAATGTCAAAGGGCAGTCCATAATCCTGGTGATCTATGGCCCTAGCTTGTGCAACCCACAGGAAAACAGCATGGCTCATCTGGGACCCTCTCTTGGTTTAGCAAAGGAACCATTTGTGTTTGCACTCAACATTTTCTGCATCTCTCACCCCATTTGCCTCTTCATATATATTTTTCTTTGATGCAGTTACTAGTCTCTGAAATAAGCCTTGTTGAGGAAACTGTTTCAGTATTGTGAGTACATAGCATACGATTAGTCTTCATGAAGTAGTTTATGGAACTGTGCTGGCAAAATTATGCGGAGTTGACAAGTGTGCTTTTGAATTGAATGCACATTGGTGTAGCTTATGCAAAACACAGAATAACTTCTGGCGAATTTCTCAAGTAATGTCGCGTGCTGATGCTAAAAGTGAAGGTAAATTCCACAGGCTGACTCCGAGCAGGTTTCCTGCTGTCAAAAGTTTTGCTTTGCATTGGTTGACTCAAGAGCCACCGCTCGTTTTCCAACATAGTATCGGGTCAACAGGCTCTGCTGCATATTGCTACCTCTTGTCGCACCTTTTGATGCACAAATTCAATCCAGAAGTCCTAACACATCGCACTTTCTGCAGGCGGTGTCTGTCAACTTCCACATTGATGGCAGTGTGCACCAGCATGTTTTTATACTGGCAGATTTAGATTTTTCGAAATCTGAGGTTCAAGTGCTTTCTTGAGGATTTGCAAAGCTCCTCCAGAACGACCAGTGGAATATGCTGCAATTTCTAGCAGTAGACAAATTACCAAAGTGCCAACGTACCTGAGCGTGACTTTTCCTGTGTTTTTGGTTTCAGCTTACTGTGTTTTCCCCTTCGAGGCATTTTTTACAATTAGGATACATTACTTTCCATTACCATCGGCCATGTAAGAATCGCTGTGATAAGCCTTGTGCTAGCTAGAATGACGCTTCATTTGTGCTTAATGTTAGAAGTATTACATCTGCTCTTTCCAGGAAAAAAAAAGAAAAATAGAAGAAAGGCTGTCATGTTGAGTAACGCTGTCAAATTCTGTGGGTACGTAATGTAGTGGTTTATTTTTCCATGTTCAGTTTCAGTGTAAAAAAAAAAAAAGTGTTTCCACTTTGCACACCAAGAGGGCCAGCTTTTTTGTGGACCTTGTACTTTGCTCAAGATGGGGCCCAGTGCAAGCTTCTTTCTAACTTGTGTGCAAGAAAACGAATGTTTAACAGGGCTCGTAGAGTTCTAGCTTTTGTAAATGCTTGCCAGACATTCTTATAAAACATTGTATATGCAAACCATGTTTTGATTGCAGAGGACATACAGACAGACAGACAGACAGAAAAACTTTATTCATATAGAGGACATACAAGACTGTATTCCTTTATTTTGCAGGGAGCACTTTGGTGCTGCTGCTGTGCTCTTTTATTCTGCATGTTACATGTTTCTTCAAAATTAAGTGCTGAAGCACAACTCCTAACTGCATTTTTTCCTCCTAAACATGTGTATATCTAAGCTCAAGTAGGTTTAATTTTTGGCCCCAGTCTTTCCAAGATGAAATGTGGCTAGGTGCTTCACGGAAGTCTCGTATATAGCATTGTTCAGCAGAAAATTTGTGTGCCTAACATTTACTTGTCTGTGTCGTTATTAGTGTATGGATGTGCTGCTTTCCCATACTTTGTCTCTACTGCCATGCTGATGCATACGGAAATGCTGGTACATACATATTGTGCTGCAGAGTACCATGCTTAAGAAGACTCAATGGTGCTTGTAATGCTTGTAAATAAACTGCACCAATAGACCCTTTTTGGAGTGATGTTGTCCATCACCAAGTCAATGAAAGTCACCTCTCTCTTGGCATTTGTGTTTGTATGAAATGGTATCTCAAAGAAAATGATTGGTAGAGATTTTGACAGTGCATTAATATGGACCATTTGTTTGTAGAAATTTGGATATTTTTATTCAAATAGGTTACTGGTATATGTGCATCATTGGGAGACCAAGAACAAATACTTATATTTGGAAGTATATGGCATTGCGTGTATTGGTCCCAACTTCGTTACACATACTGCAGTTGCAAACATTTGTTCCCTTCTAGCATCTAGGCATCAGAATGTCAACGTAGAGGAATAGGCTTAGCACTCTATTGTTATATCAATGGTACCTTAACTCCTTTCAACTTGAGTAGATGAACATCACGAGTTTTATTGTGCCACTGCTGCTGCAAAGAATTCTGGTAGCAATCCCTAGCAGGCTGAAAAGCAACTATGGTAAGAAGCATGTATTTGCACCACGACAAACCTGCACAGCCCTCAAGATGACATTAAGTTATGGGGTTTTACGTGCCAAAATCACGATCCGATTATAAGGCACACCATAGTGGGGGACTCCGGAAATTTGGACTGCCTAGGATTTTTCAATGTGCACCCAAATCTAAGTACACGGGTGCTTTCGCATTTCACCCCCATCGAAATGCGGCCGCCGTGGCCGGGATTCCATCCGACGAAATCAAAAGACAGGCAGATGAGAATAAAAGGACTCTACCATAGGAGTGCAGTACAGGAGAGACACCTCCCTCAACTTACCTGGACAAACCCACAATTGCATTCCCTACAATGTTGCATTGAAAATGAGGCCTGCTCTCTTCTTGGCACCAGCAGAGCCACTGGTCATGTCTTCTGAATTTGATCAAATTGGTCCACTGCCTTAAGAATGTGACTGCCCATTTTAAATTGCACGTACAGTGGCAACTGACAACACACACATGAAACCTGAATACAAATAAATTCAACTTTAATAGTGTTTTGTACACCACAAGAATGCAGAGCCACAGCCACACAAGAAATCGTCGAAATGAATGGACATGCAATATATTTCGGAAGCCAAAGCCAAACAAAGTATGTCCAAATCACTGCTCACTTTTTATGTGCGTGTGCATGACATCACTCAGAACACACCATCCGGTGATCTTGCAACTTTGTACCGGGAACACAATTAAGGCAGTGGGAACTGCTAAATCAAAACACGGCAAGGAGGACAAAGCACCCAGTTATACAAAGTTTAAATCACTTATTCTTCCCAACAAGGACGAGAAAAAAAAGACAGTCGCACCAATCTTTAAGTGCTTACTCGACGGATATATAGCTAGGCACTTTTCTTGTAAGCAGTGTGAAAGCACCCGACACTGCATGGGTCTCAGTCGAGACAACCTTACTTAATGTTAGTGTGAATAGCAGTGATGTGCTGAGGTTATACAATTCGTGGGTGGTATGCAACTTGCTAACAGAGTGCATTCTGGGGTGAAGCATGGCAGTGGTCACTGGCACTGTAGGTTTAGCTTTCTTCAAAGAAATGCTACCCAACGTAAATGAACAACAGATAACACAAATATTGTCACAAGCACCTACAACATACATTTGAAAACAGATGCCCCAACAACTAGGCAACACAAAATGGCATTTGATTTATGCAAATTGCACATGCTTTGCAATGCTGCAATGTATGACGCAGTCAGCATCTGTGCAGCTTTTCAAAAAGCACAGCAACTGTACATGGTCCTTCTCGTAGAGTTCAAACCACTAGCTTGCTTCATTTTCATCACAACAGCTTAACATGGGCGCTGTCATAAGCTCAAAATTTAATTGGCTCTGGTAAATGACCAGTACTGACCTGTACAGAATGGGTATGCCGTAGCAACTATTAGCTGCAGCCATGTCAATGCAAAACAGATATTCCTACAGGCCAGTGCGAGAAAACATGGCAATTTTGATACTACTGTAAGAACAGCAGCCCTTCTAGTAACAGCAAACTCTGCGCATATGAGCATCCAACATGCACACATTCTCAACTGTCCTAAGGAGAAAACGCACAGCATACGGCAGCAACAGGTTATAAGTTCTGTCCAGCAATTTCAGCAGCAGCAAGAGAAGCCAGTAACAACTTGCTACCAAGCCTAGGTATATGCAAGTGCACAAAGTCAAACTTGGCATCTGATGGACATTGCGAATTTCTTCTATGCAAGACTTCCTAGGTGAATTGCAAGGATGCCATTCTTTTACTTTATATTTCTTTCCTCGTATTTAAGCCAAAATGTGGAGCAGTGCTCAGATCAAGTCATGGACATAAAGCACCATGCAGCATCATAAGCACAGCACACAAATACCTTGGAACATTCACGTAGTTTCAAGCATGAAAGCACAGAAACAGACACTAAAGGTGCACCAGAAAAAGGTAACAACACTGCCATGTTCACGTGCTAAAATGAAAGTACTGCTGCCATTATCAGAGAAGACTTGCCAATGTCTGCTGACGTATGGCTTCATTAAACCACATAATGTGAACGAAGCAACAATGAAGTTCAAGTAGTACTTAAAGTGACCTCATACTGAATGGAAGTGGAAATGAGGGGATGAATGCAAGAATACACTGCAGTTCGTGTATTCATGAACGAAAATGTGAACGAAAGTGCAGAAACTGTTATGCCACAAGTGGTAGAGCCACACAAAACCAGAGTCCACTTGTGCCATACAATCGCACTGTTGCTTCAGACACGCAATAAAAGTGGCACAATAAACTAGGAAATGCACAGAAGGTACATAACTTTTCATGCATGTGTTTTCGGTAATGAAGATTAGGCATAGTTGATTTGAAGTGAAAGTTTTTCAACAATACATAGATGTGACCAGCAGTGACATGATGATGGGTTACCTGTGAATGCTCTTCCTTTTCCAAGTAAGTGCGAAATTATATGAAATTCTCGTCGATTTGATAACTAAAACCTTAGACAAGGCAGCAGTGTTCATTTAATCTTACTTTTCTATTTTCCACCAGCATTCCAACAAAAAACTTTTGTCTTAGTGGCAATGGAACCCCTATTAAAGGTACATTAACATTTTCTGTGTGCTGAACAAGTCTTTCAGTAACTGTTACTCATGGTGTGATTTGGTACCACTAATTTGGTACAAAAGAACAGACTGAATTGGCCATTTACTTTCTTGTGTGAGCGCAGATTAAAGAAGGAATACAGAATACAATGTTTTTAAACCCCACAAAGAGCAAGAGAAGTCATGTTCGGAGATCCTTTGGGAGGCAAGGCAAACACCGGTACAAACAAGTTCATTGGAGTAACCAGATGAACTTGGACTAAAAAGTGGATAGCTCTCCAAGAACAAGGAGAAAAAAGAGAGAAGGGAGGCGGGGCAGCATGGAGTGTCGGGAAAACAGCCCAAAACAAGTGAAATGTCTCACCTAAAGATTATTTTTTAATGCTGCTTGTCTGATTAATGCTGCTTGTCTGAATAATAACATAAAATTTGCAGTTCACATCTCATTTTGAGAGAAGGCGAAGTCCGTTCTAATGACTAAGGATGATTGATCCAAAACTGGTTGTCATCTGAACTCGCACTACCATGCACTAAGAAATTATGGAGATGATACTTGGATTATTTTTGTTTGACATGATTTATGGTTTTTAACAAATGCCTCAACCTAAGATGTTAAAAGATCCCAACTGCAGAATTTCGCAAGGAACTCTACAAAATATGCAAGTTAAAATCTGTTCGTCATAGTGGTCACCCTGAAGTTCACAAAGGAGGACAATTAAAATGACACTGGACAAAGCTAACAGGTAAAAGCAAATACAACAGACTTCTACACAACACAAGAGCCCACTCTCGCAAAACGTTCGAAGAGCAAGCATGAGACATTATCAACTCTAGCACTGAAGTGCTAAAGCTGATAGAGTTGATAAACGCAGGAAAAAGAAAACATGCTTAATTATAGCTTTTACTTTGTTCTACGAATACAATAGCTGCTGAATACGCAACACACACAAAAGAAATGTTATATTTATATGTATATTCCTTTTTGTAGCACAAAATTGGTGAAATAAAGTAAATAATGCAAGATATGCGCAGCAGAAAAAATAAAATAAAGAAAAGACAGATTCTCAATAAGTGGCCGTATTTTCTTGATATGCATTCGATAAATGAAATGGACAATCTCAACAATATGGAGTGAGGAAGGAAGAAGAGAAAAAATTGTCAAAAATTTCAAAGCATAGAAGAGGTCTCCAAATGCAAAAGGAGCTTAAACATTTTACGACATTTTCAATTATAGAGCTGTTTGGGAGGTACAGCCATTGGTACAGTCAAAACAGGTTCAAGTCTAATAAAAAATGTGTGGAAAGGAATAAAGCAAAAGTGAAAATGAAATGTGGCATACACTTTGCCGTCCATGATGGTACATTTGACAGGCAAAACTGTAGAGCAGTACAAAGTAAAAGCGCTGATGTATTCTGATGGCACATGCTCGGTTGTCTAGGTGCAGTGGTAGCAGCACTCTCTCTTGAGGGTTAAGTTCACATGATGCTGCACCGATTCGGGTCATTTGGGTCCACCTGCAACATATCATAATACCCATTAGTAAGTAAATGATTGTGGTGTACATTATGTTATTAATTTTCACCGTTAAAAACTCCAAGAAGCACAAAAAGAACTTCGGACACCAGAACTGCGTGCCAAGACGTTTTACACAGGCAGTGCCCACTCTTGCCTAATGTGGAACAGTTTGCTGGATACTGTTCTGTGAAATTAAGCAGATGCAAAGATGTTGCAAAATAGTTTAAAAATTCAAGAATTTTTGAAAGCCAGAAATGTTTTACAATACAAATTCTAAAGCAGCCAGACAGTTAAGGCTTATTATGTGATAGCTGAGAAATAAAAACAGGTTTTGCATTTTCTATCGATAAAGTTCAATGTCTGAAGGCAACAAATGGACTATAACAGGTGCCATGGTGGAGCATTCAAGATTAATTTCAGCGTCCTGGGGTTATATATTGTACACCTAAATCTATGTAAGCCAAGCGTTTTGTGTTCCACCCTTGTCAAAATGTGGCTACCAAGCCCATGACGTGACACTCGGTGCAGTACTCTACCACAGCTATTGCACCACCACAATTGTGGCTTCCAAGTTAAGAAGGTGTGAAACTTAAAACAAATACAGTTAGACCTCAATAGAAAAAAAAAAAACTCAATACAAGGAAATTCTCAATATAACAAAGTATCTGCATTTTTGTAACTTGTCTACAGGACACCATGCATTTTGAACCTCAATGTAACCAAGTGTGTTTATACACAATTTCAATACTATAACAATTTAGACTGCCATCATGAAATACCAAGGCAATAAATGTAAACTGGCATGGACACAAATAGAATTGCATGCGGCTGTGTGAAAATGCACCTCTTGAATCGCGCGGCTGCCAGTGATGCAGCACAGTACAGCAACAAGAGCACCACACAGCATGCTGTGGGTGTGAGGAGAAGTGTGTGAGGGCGAACTGAGAAGGATGGCAGCTTTATGTGCGCAGTATTCCTACGCATCAGATGGGGCGAGGAGCCTTTCTTTTTAGCTGCCAGCGCAGCAGAGTGCATACATGGCTCATGTGCCTAATCTTTGAGGTCATCTGCGGCAGGTATAAAGATTGGCCAAATATGGCCATGGCTTCGTGTGCAGTCTTCCCATACATTTAGTGCTTTAGTGCTGGAGATCGCGTCATCGCGAGTTTTGGAGATGTAAGAGAAAGGATTCTCTCCCCTCTCCCTGTGGTCTTTAGGATAGAGTTGTGCGTCTGGAGGTGACACTATCAAAGGCAAATTGTGTGTACGCAAAAGCATTGCAGGCTTCACGTCGTACCACCGATGTGAAAATATTGTTGACACAGCATGTAGCCATAGCTTCGGTCACTGACACTCCAGATGAACAAAATGAAATTCCTTTTCTCACTGAAATTAAGCTTTTTTTTTCCTATTGCTTGCTAATTTTAAAAATTTTAGAAGTTTCTATATAAGGAAAGTCTGTCGGCAAGTGTACTTTGCATAAAAGGTCCAATTCCAATATAACAAAATTTAAATATAATGAACTAATGTGCCTATTTTCATGACTTATGTCAATGTTTAACTGTATATGGTGCACAAGAACACCGCTGAAGTTCACACGGTGTGGCTCTTGCTCTTTTCTAGCTGGCTTAATCAGTTTCTGTGATTTTGCCAACCTAAAAAAAGCAGAATGTGGCAGTGGGGGGTATTTTTTCCGTTGATGGTAGCACCCAAAAGCAGCTTTCTGGTGAGAATAAGAGCCATGCTCAATGCAAGCCTGATAAATGTGAAGGCAGCAAATCCTGGGCGCGTTCGCATGCATTTTACGCATCACTGCAGGCCACACTAAGAACCACTACGTTTCTGTTAACTGAGGCCCATCAGATTTAGCAAAAAGTTTCTGCAAGCAAAATTTTTTAGGGCTAGAGAATTTATAACTTCTTAGTTCCTTGAACTGGTAAATTAAACTAATGGAACAGCCTGCTGGCTGTTCCATTAGTTAAATTACCGGCAACAGCTTGCGGATGGATCAAATCACACAGACAACATACACATGAAGACAAAGGAATGTCAAAGTACCACGAAACGTGCAATGTTCTACAATAAATCATGGCTTGCACCCTACGCCTGTATACATTGTTTGATTCATGTCAACAGGGACCTTCGGTGTGAAATTAACTATATTTAATAAAAAAAAAAAATTTTTTTGTCATTTTATGGTTAGCTTTATACTTTAAGAAATGCAAACAGTATAGTGACTACACGTTGACTATGCACTTCCTCAGCAAATATGCCAAGCCAGACACCAAACTTTCTATAGTTTTGGATTGCTTTGGTTTCGCTTTAACGCTCTGAGGGTCATCTCACATATATGGCAGTGACGAACCTCAAGAAAAAAAAACGATCCTTTTTAGAATGCCGTCACCTAGTGTCACACTGGAAATGTTGCAACGTTCCCTGACTTGCAGAAAGAAATTCTTATTGAGCGGTCACTCTTGCTCTCTGCCAAAACAGATTTTTTTTTTAATTTTGTTTTTTTTTTTTGCTTCGCCCTACGGTGACTGCCACCATAGTAGTTTGGGAGTATTCCCGCTTTGTCTAGTCCACTGCTGTGTGCTGCATAGTCCCGTTATAATAGGCATTCTTGCATGTGTTGTTTCGAGCTACAGGAGTCAGGAAAAGTTATCTCGTTCTTTATTACTCAAAGCAGGACAACTTCAAGTGCATGTTGATGCAACAAGATATGTGTCACGCCTGTGCCTAAACAAAAGCGGCACTCTTACTAAGAAACATCACTGCATAGGCAACCCTATGAAATGTGGGTGCAGGTCCACCACAAAAATGCACAAGTACGGTACACCAGGTTTCCCGGCACAGGGACGACGTGCGCTTAGTAGGCAACTAAGTGCTGCACAGAAATCGCAGGGACGATTGGACGCCACAGCATCAGGTAGGTACTGCATTTCAATGAAGCAGCAGTGGTTTTGGCCCTATAGCACGTCGTGCATGCATGCACTGGGGAAAGCAAAGTTGGACGAGTCGCTAGTTGTACTGCTACATCTGCTGCTGTTCTCCCTGTGGGAGTTTCGAAATACTCCTTGGTATCGCTATTTTGGTGTACAGTAGCCGACAGATTTTTCAGACTCCGAAAATTCGGACTTGTTGCACATCCCGGACTTCATAAATGCACCGCCAGGGTCCCCATAGAGCTAACACATTTTTGCAACAAATTTAGGTGCCAAAATTAGATTTTCCGGACTAAATCGCTCATTCCAAGCAACGCTACCCTATCTTGGGGGCCGCCATGTTGGCTTTTCCACTGGCTTGGCTTCCAGCGGCCTGCTATATAGCCTCCAAGATTGTGACGTGCACGTCATTCTCCCATTTCGGAGGCCATGCCTGCTTTTTCTTGGCCAACGAAACGCTCCACGGGATGGCACTTTTTTTCTCTCTTTTCGGTAAGCACTATCGTCATAACCATGTAATGGAGGATCCATTTTCTTTCTTTCTTTCTGTTTTGAGTTTCAGTTGCTACTTTGCACGTGGTGTCCACAGTGCAGGTGTGTCTCGGAGCCATTGAGCATCCTTGTAGGGCTTCGTGTTTGTGTGACCAGCACCAATTCCTGTGCCTTCGCGAGAGCCTAGTGGTGCGAAAAAACATGAAATTTCTTCTATTTCCATGGCGATCTCCGCCAACGAAGATCGCCAACACAGTGATGCTCTTGTCAACTGTATACGGAGACGTCACTCTTCCGCAAATCCAAGCAAACCTGATCACCTCCAAGCGATGCCCTGCCCTCCAAGGCAGGGAATTATTAGGGATTTTCCTAAAGTACAGTAAACCCTCGTTAACACGAACTCGCTTATCTCGAAATATCGGTTAAGTCGAAAGTTTTCCACGCCGCGCCTTCCCCACCCATAGGTGTTATGTATTCGCACCCGTTTATCTCGAAGCATTTTTCGGGCGTAATACGGATATCTCGAAATTTTGACCGGGACGGCTGAAGGCAAAGGCCGTTACCTAAAGGTGATACAGGGTCCGAGCGAGCGCTTGGTTGCTACTAAAATGCCGAACGCGGTCACGATCTAAGGGCGAATACAAAATTCCCGCGGATGCAGCCGTTTTCGGTCAACCACGTCAAGTAACCTTGGAAGCAGTCACGTGGCGTGCGCCGCTTGCGCGCGGGGGCTCATGGGTTTTATCGGGTAGTCGTGCCACCGCATTTCGCACGTGCGAACGTTATTGTGCGTGTGCGATTCTGCTGTTAGTTCTTTGTTTCGTCGCGCTGTGCGCACGACGTGTTGACTGCGATTTTTTTGTTGTGTGCGTGGTGTGTGGTCAACGGACGACGACGATGTCCTGCCCCAAGCACTGGAAGTCTCTGACGCTGGAGAAAAAAGTCGCGTTGATCAAGGAAGAGGAGAAAGCGGGAAGATCCAAAACAAGCATCGCCAAAGAATTCGGCATCCCCTTGTCAACGCTTTCGACAGTTGTAAAAAATCGACAGAAGGTCTTCGATGGCTTCGAGCAAAGTTTTTCCAGTGAGCGGAAGCGGATTCGGGCCTCGAAATTCCCGGACGTCGAAGCAGCACTCATGCTGTGGCTCCGGAATGTCAGGGCAGTCAACCTTCCCGTGACAACCCAAATGATGATGGAGAAGGCAGACGCGCTGGCGTTGCAGATGGGCCACACAGACTTCAATTGCAGCAATGGCTGGTTTGAACGATTTAAAAAAAGAAATAACGTGGCCTCGAAGCCTATCCACGGCGAAAGCGGCACTGTTGATGAAGGGGCTGCAGACACCTGGCGCAACCACCGCCTCGCTGAGCTGCAAAAGGCTTACGCGGACAAGGACATTTTCAACCTCGACGAAGCAGCACTGTTCTATAAGATGCTGCCTAGCCGCACATACACGCCGAAGGGAGAAGCGTGCTCAGGCGCTAAGCAGCGCAAAGACCGAGTGATGATACTTTTCGGAGCCAACTCCACCTGCGATGAAAAACTGCCGCTGCTTGTTATCGGTAAGTCGCTCAATCCAAGGTGCTTCCGAAATGCACGGCTCCCGAGAGATGCGACTTAGCGCGCCAATAAAACGGCCTGGATGACTGCAGCGCTCTTTGAAGAGTACGTACGTGCTCTTGACCGCAAAATGGCAAGGGACGGCCGGAAAGTGTTGTTCGTCGTGGACAACTGCCCCGGCCACGGAAAAATCAACAACTTGGAGGCTGTCACGCTGGAGTTCCTGCCTGCTAATATGACGTCCGTGCTCCAGCCGATGGACCAAGGAGTCATTGAGGTTGCTCGCAAGTTCTACAAGAAGAGTCTGCTGCGCCGCATTTTGTGTTCTTACGACAGTGGTAAGAAGTACGAAATAGATTTGCTGGGTGCAGTCCACCTGATCGCCGAAGCCTGGCGACAAGTGCGTCCATTGACGATTTCCAATTGTTTCGCGCACGCAGGATTTTCGCGCGCCGAGAAATCGCTCGAGCGAGGCACTGACGACTTCAGCGATTGCGATGAACTTTGTGACGAAGTCCGCAAAGCTGCCGGCTGCGCCAGCGATGCCGAAGACGGCGAACTCACTTTTGAAGAGTACGCGCTCTACGAGTCGGACGTGCCCGTTACCGGAATGTTGTCTGACGCCGACATTGTTGAAATGGCAGTGAACGACGACGGTGATCACGCTGACCAAGAACCACCTAGAGAAGTGCTGACAACTGCAGAAACAAGAAACCTGCTACGTTTGCTCCGCAACAAAGTTGAATGCAGCGGCGGCGAACAACGGCTCAGCGGTGCGTTCAGCAGCTCGAGGACGCTTTTCTCGCGCCGAATGCCAATGCCAAGCAGGCAAGCATCACCCAGTTCTTTTCAAAACAATAAAATTCAGTTTTTTCCTGGGAATTCTGCGTTTATTGCAAAAGCTCCCCTCGTGCTGTGGGGCGTTTGTTAGTAGTGCTGGTTGTTACTGGCTCTTTCAGTGACCCGGTCACTGAAATTTTCGGCATTTTGCTTAACTCGAAACTCTGCTTATCTCGAAATTTTTCCCGGATTTTACAACTTCGAGTTAACGAGGGTTTACTGTAGTCTAAGTCTAATTAATTTCATTTTTTGGGGGGGAGGGGGGGGGGACGAGTTTTTCTAGCTATTCGATATTTTGGACTATTTTTTGGTCCTTGCGAGGTCCAAAAAGTTGGTCAGGTACTGTACTGCCTTTGCGCTAGCCCACGATCATACGAGAGCCATACTTTTTCAGCAATTCAGTAAAAAAAATTTGTAGTGTGTATTTAGGCCAACATTTACTGCAGCATGGCATTTATTTCTTTGCTCATAACACCGGTGAATGTCAGCTGACAAAAATTTGTATTAGGCAGTTTGTGCATACTGTGGTTTAATGTGCAGTTATGCAGCATTCCCGCAGGTACAGATTAATGAGGTTTCACTCTAACGTAAGCATAATGTTTGTTGCATGTACATTGTTTTTGTTCATTTATCTATGTTCTGAACAGTAACTTCTACAATGCATATGCCCATATAGCTATGACATGCCAACTAGACTCTTGAGAAGCATGGATAGGAGGCTCACATTATCGTGGAAGATGTGCTCGCTGCGGAAGCCGGAGGGACCACCAATGCCTGAGCTGCGTTCGGAGAGTCTGCTGAACTGGCGACGACGACTTTCCCGTGTTGCCACTTCCTGGCCTTCCGAATTGAGGAGTGCTGTGCGCTTCTGCTCTCCCTTCGGCCACTTGGTGTTGCGCATGACCAGGTCTCCGGGAGGGTTGTGCGTGACCCCACAATCAGGACTCCAGATCTGCACAAATATTGCAACACACTGTTCAACTTTCATGCACAAAGGAATGACGCTTTGTTTCTGGCTGCTGAAGCCAAAAGAAGAGAAAGCAAAAGCTAACGAAGCGAGAGTCTGAACCTGTTTAGACTGATAGGCTCCCTGCAATAGAACTGAAAGCTTGGTAAGCTGTACAGATTCATGGCTGAACTATAGCATGCACAGACAACAGACAGAAAAATTAATTCAAGCACTGACACAGTTGCTGTTTCATAACTGAATAGCCACTGTGGTTGATGACAAATGAAATGGCAAAAAGTTGCAAAGAAGCCAAGTTTTGTGACACGTACAGTGATTGTGGCTCCTGGCTTGATTACGTGGGTACGGTGGAACTTGAACGTGAACTCATCGTCACCTGCTTTGCTGTGAACCTGCCAACCAGCCAACGGCACCTCCTGAAGCAGACAAAGACGGAGGGCGGGATTGAGAAAACCCAACAAGGAAGGCAAGTAGCAATTTGCGAAGCAACACAATTGCATCCCAACTAACCAGCATTGAAATTCTAGCAATCACATGCAGGTTTAATTAGAGGTGCATGACAGTGTTTCAATTTAGTTCCCTCCTAACATTATAAATGTCTCTTAGGAGGCTTGCTTACACATGTTCACTGCTTGTAATAAAATACTGCATCCTGTTAAAAGCCTCACAAGGAGTCTGTTTTCAAAGCAATGTTGGTGCCTTGTTTGGGCTTCAATGGCTTCAGTACCCAGAAGTTTACTTAAAGTACAACAGTCCAATGACTGTACAAAGGATGCCTCTACAACAAAATGACTTGTACAGCAAAGGAATGATTTTGTTCTGATCGCATTCCTCTCTTAATACGCATTGTGAATGCTTCCACAACAAAGACCATTGTATCAAATTTGCCTGTACAACGAAGGAATTTAGACGGCCAGATGGCTGATTTATTGCTTTACAACTAATGCCATGCCGACCTTGCAGATGCTACTGAGCTACGCTCCAAGCTAGTGAAGCACTCGACGAGCAAGCAGATGTCAGCAAATGTTATAGTCCTGCTGCGTTGCTCCAGGAATCGCCCAACTCGCACACTGCTTGTTGTAACACAGCAGCGGGTACAATGGCTGGCAAATATGTCATAGTTGATGACAATGTGATGATATAATCGTGACTGACGTATTCAAAGCCATCTAGGTCTATGAAGGTAGCATTGATACCTAGTAAATGAGCCAAGAATTTTGATGGCCGAGGACAAAACAGCGACACTGAACGATCTGTAACTCTACCCCGCGTTGCTCCCACGTTTCACTGCAGAGCATGCTGTGACCTCATTGCAATAGGGCGGTTTCAGTAGCAAATTCCATCAGGTGAAGTGCCCACAAAACAATTGCAACTTACTTCACAAAGTCGTCCTTGCATTCATTTTAAATAAAGGTTTTCCCTTGTTGAACATGCTTAGCTTGCTGTATTCTTAGTGATATGGTGCGCAATTTTTACAACAAAGTTACCTGTATAACAAAACATTTTGGAGGTCTCAAGCACTTCATTAGAAAGGCATTCAGCTGTACAGTTTTGTAACGTTTGCAGTTTCACAACATTTCGGCAACAAAAATTATTAGTGACTGAGTGTGCAAGAGTAACTCGCCCACAGCACCAAATTCACAACCGTAGATGCCGAATTTTAAGTGGAAGCATTATGTTAGAGGCCATGTCAGACTCCCTTACTCAAATGCATCAGAAAAGCTGATATGCTGTTCCTGTGCAACTGGTGAATTAATATGAACAAAATTTGCAGCATTTAAGAGAAAGTTCACTTGTAACTGTTTTAAATGAAATTATTTTATTCATGGCCTCAAATTTTTGATAACCTGCCAATAAAACCGGGAACATTAAAATACATACCGTATTTATCTGAATCTAGGCAGATAGTTTTTTTTCAGATAATCATATTCCAAACTCTAGGGTCGGCTTAGATTCGAGGATATTAAAAAACGTGGCAGTTTTGAATTGAAACTGCTAAATATGGTGCATAGCTAGCGCCATCTAGAAAAGTCAGTATCACAGCCGCTACTAGCAGTGCCAGTAGCCAACCGTACACAAGCGAGGTCGCCATTTTGACCTGTGTCGTGTCGGCCGTATCGGTGTGCGGCATGGTGTTATCGTGATGGCACCAAGCAGGCGATGCCACTACAGTGCCGCTTTCAAGCGAAAAGTTGTGATAGCCGCAGAGGCATCGTCGAACCTTCAAGCCGGGCGGGACTTCGGCGTCGACGAGAAAAACGTCCGTCGTTGGAGGAGACAACGACAGCAGCTTTTTGCGTGCGCCACAACGAGGATGGCATTTAGCAGACCAAAGAAAGGCCATCACCACGAAGTAGACACAGTTTTGACCAACTTTGTTCGGACGCAGAGAGCAGCTGCTCTTCCAGTGACAACAGAAGTGCTCCAAGAAAAAGCTAGGGAACTTTCGACGGAGCGAGGCCTAATGACAAAGGATTTCAAAGCCAGCCAGGGCTGGCTTCAGAAACTCAAAGCACTTCGGCTTCAGCCTCCGACGTCGCACTTCAATCACCCAGAAGCTGCCAAGCGATTTCGAAGAAAAGCTGATAGCTTTTCAGCACTACGTGCTGCGAAAGAGGGAAGCGGCAGGCTACAACCTTGAGTAATTCGGCAACGCCGACCAGACGGCGGTGTATTTTGATATACCAGTGGCGTACACCGTGAATGTAAAGGGTGCCAACAAGGTGAAAGTGTGCTCTGCGGGCTACGAGAAGCAGCGCGCAACTGTGATACTGTGCTGCACAGCTGATGGACATGAACTCCCTCCTTATATGATATTTAAAAGGAAGACGCTGCCTGCTCGAGAAACTTTCACAAGAAATGTGATTGTGCGGTCAAATGAGAACGGATGGATGACAGGTGCGATGGTGGAAGAGTGGGTTAACATTGTGTGGCGATGGCATCCAGGAGCCCTTTTGACAAAGAAGTCACTCCTTGTCGTCGGCACTTGACCGACGTGAAGGCTGCGCTCCCCCAAGCAAACACGGACCTCGCTGTCATATCGGGTGGCATGACGGGCCAGTTGCAGCCACTTGATGTCTGCATCAACAAACCTTTCAAGGATCGTCTGCGGAAATATTACATGGACTGGTTGACTGACGAAGACCACATGCTAATGGCCACGGGCCGCATCAAACGTGCATCGTTATCGCAGCTGGCAGGCTGGGTAGCTGCAGCGTGGGACAACATCCCAGGTACTCTGATCGTGTGCACCTTTAAAAAGTGCAGCATATCTAATGCACTTGACAGTACCGAAGATAGTGCACTGTTTGAAGGTGACAGTGACTAGGAACACAGCGACGACGATGACGTTGAATGAACTCTGCATGTTCAGATTCAATAAATGCTTTTTGCATTTTATGAACACTGTCCTCGCTTTTTGTGTTCATCCTACATTCGAGGTAATATTTTTTGTTGTTGGCTTCGGACTTTAGAGGGTCGGCCTAGATTCGAGTAAATACGGTATGCTGAAACACGAATGTTACAACTCAATAGCTTCATGCCAAGAACAGGCATCACAATTCTGTGAACTGTATCAGACTGTCTAAAATAAGACAAAGCATGTTTGCTTAGAGCTTTCAATGCGATAATTAATGCAGTTCATAATATTGTGGTATCTATTTTTACTACTGAGTTACACATTTGTAAACTTCATTCTTACTGTGCTATTGCTAATTTTCACTGCTGTGCGATTGTCTTTAATTGCACTGAAGTTTCAGTGATAGCATTAACAAATGTTTGAATGCACAAAGTTTACTTGTACCTGAAGGCAATTAAAATAAATCTATAATTAGAAAATTTGTCCGGTAAAAATGATGGCACCTGTCCTCCCAAGATTATAATGCAAGTGAGAATACAAATGTCACACCCATGCAGAATAATAGCTTATACCCCTGTCAAAGCGGGTAAGTTAAGTGCACTTATGGAGAGTGTCACTCAGTTTAAGTGCACCGTGCCAAATCTAAACTTCGCAAGTGCAGTGTCACTCGCAGAAGAGTGTACTCTGGTCGGAGTGCATTCACGGAATGCACTTTGCTGGCCGAGTGCTTAGCCTTGCCGCCAGCGGTTTGCATGGTACAAAATGTAATGCATAAAAAAAGGCCACATAAGTTCATTTTAGTTATTGAACAGCTTTTAACAAAATAATAAGAACAGAACTCGCTCATATTCTATTTTAGCAGGATCAAATGCAGTCTCGGTGCCCACCACCATGTTCTGGATTGGCTAGATATTCGTCTTGGCTGGTATTCACTTGCAATATTCTTATAATAAAAATCTCTTCATTTTTGTTGAGAAAATAAACGTTTTTTTTTTATATATGGTACAATGTAAAACAATAACTTTTTAGTTCTTTCTATAATCTACATATTAAAAAAACACGCTCTTAGGCTACCGCCACTTTTTTTTTACTGCGAGTGCGCTTTGTTTTCCCGTTTAGCACCGCTTAGCCTAGAGTGTCACTCAAGGCCTCGACGTGCACTTAACTTGCCCGCTTGACAGGCGTATTAATTTCATGTACATCCAACAGCCAGCTCAGGTAAAACAGAGGCACTCACCTTCGTTCCTTTGTTGTGGACGGCAACATACTTGCCATCAATGCAGTGGTCAGAAAGCTCAAGGTCTCCCTTTGCAGATGCAGTCACTTGGGCATCAGAGTTGCTCTGTTCTTCACGGTGGGACATAAAGGTGCGCTTTCGCTTGGTACCACGGTGAGGAGTCACAAACATTTCCGAGCTTGTAGGACTGGATGCTGGGAAGGAAGAAAAGGAATGGCACAAAAGCTCCAAGTTTAGTGGAGACCCTCTTTTAAAAAGCGAATTTAATTTTTTCAGATAGTTTGATGGAATGTGCACTTACGTATTACAGCAAAATCTCACTAATTTGAAAAATTGAATAATTTAGACTTGTCCTCTGGTCCCGGCAGGCATATGCATTATTTAATGGCATCAAACTCTTGTTCATTCGGCCAAACTTGGAATGCAGGGAAAGTGAAGTGCTACAAATGTGCGACCCAAAAGAGCAAAAGTGGCACTAATGTCTGACCTAAACTAAGCGGCAGAGTTTGCATCGCCATAGTCATCAGCAGAAAGTGCACAGAAATGACAGGAACACCAGACTGCTTTGTGCCTTTTTGTACCTTTATAATCTTTATTCACGCATTTACCGCTGGATATAACCTCGCGATGCTCGCGTGCTTTCAGAACTGTACAGTTGCGGCAAACAGCATCTTTGTTTTGACACAGTGCATGCGTTGATCACGCGCTTTTAACACTGCGCAGTCGTCATCCATAATCCTGTTGATGTTGTTGTCACTTCATCTGCAGCAGTTGCGGCACACAGTAGTTACATTCAGACTCTGTGTGCATGTTGGCCGCTTGTCATTTAAACAATGTGGTCTCCATCCGCAATCCGTTCAATAGCCATTTCAGTCATGATGTCTCCACATAGAGACGCGACTTTCTTTGCTGCATTTTTCATCAAAAAGCTGCACACTAGTGCGACTAATATTCAAGATACAAATAAATGTAATTAGTGCCATATGATATGAAGAGGCAAAACACTAAAGATGTTTCAAGATGGATGCCTCCACGTTTTACGGGAGCTCTGGTGACTCGCTGTTCAAATTTTTCTTTTAACACAGCCTCAATCATTCAGAACAGCTAAAAACCCGTCTTATGTGAAAATAGAGCTAAAAAGCAGTTACAGTAAAATCTCGTTAAGCCATATCCGCTTAAACAGTAGTTTTGTTTTAAAAGTGGTAAAGCCAGATTTCTGAATAGCAGCCATCGAACATAATGTTTTTTGTATCAGCATAAACCGTACCAGCTTATCGCATTCGTATCGGTTAACAAGTAGTGTTTCCACTTTCCATCACACAAGCACGGCGATGTGTCGTCTCCATCGGGCAGCTCGGCCGAACAAGCCTCAGAGATCAGAACAATGGCCTCCAAGCGCTCTGCGCATTTGCGCGTGAAGCCACATCAACATCATTTCGGTGCCGTGCCAGAGTGTTGTTGGTGTCGTGCAAACAAGGACTCGCAGCATCATGCCAAAGCTCGGATAAAAAAGACGCCAGATGCTCAGCATAAAAGAAAAAAATGCTGTATGCTTTGATTGAGGATAATTAGCGGTGCTGTTGATGACTAAAGCTTAATTTCTTCAATGTTTAGTCTAACATGAGAGTGGCGAGTCAATGTTATATGTTACCTTGCGTGCACCACTGCTGTTTGTATGCATAGCACGCAGAACATACAGGGAGAGGTGTTTGCTTGAAGCGTTGTTGTGCGCCATATACATATCATAAATTCTGAGAGGGTTGAGCGTTGTCACTTCCTCACATGGAATATTGCATTGTGGCAGAGTTACTAAACTTGAATTGGATTATGGGGCTGTACGTGCCAAAACTACATTCGGATTATGAGGCAAGCCGTAGTGGCAGACTCCAAACTAATTTTGACGCTGCGATGTTCTTTAATGTGTCTCAAAATTTAAGTGCATGTGTGTTTTCTATTTCGCCTTTGTCAAAATGCAGCTGCCATGATTGGGATCAAATCCACGACCTCTAGCAATGCCATAGCTGCAAAGCCAATGTGGTGGGCACAGAAGTGTTGATTTGACAATCAACTGCTTCTGTAGTGTCTCCTGGACCCCTCGATGCACTTTAATTAATGCGGCTGTGCTTCTGCACGCCCTGCGCAAGTTCCCCGCTTGACATATTTGCATGGCATTTATTTTTCAGAAACAGCAGTAATGTACTGTACCGTACCTTGAAGTTAAGCTTATCCTGTTTTCCTGCAACCGCTGTTGTATAGTAGTGGGGTTTCCTTGCCTTCTCACGTCACCTCCCCCAGCTCACTTATATGGGAACTCTCCTTCTCCTCTTCTCTAATGCGGCTAATGTGGCAACCGCCAGGGAGCTCCAGAGGGCACTGTGCACATTCGACGCGGTGGGGTGAAAACGAATTCCACCCATCACCTTTCCTCTCCTCTTACTCGCGCCTGTCATCTATATACAGGCTCTGAACCAACCACCCCCCAAAAGCAGCAGCAGCAGCAGTGGGAATGTCGAAGGAAGAAGCAAAGAAAGCTTTGCTTTAAAATTAGACATTGTTCGTGCTATCGAACGTGACACGTGTCTGCGCTGGCACGCACAGGGATCTACTGTTGACTACGGTATGTGGCATTTGGAATGTGAAGAAGTTGCTCGGCAGCTGTGACCGCGAAGAGATGTCGGCTACGAGGTTTGACTTTTCCCCATCGTTGCCTCTGTTGTTGCGAAGTGTCAACTAGCGACAGCGATGAGGACGACACAGAAAGCGACAGCACGGGCAATTCAGGCCCAACAGTGGCAGAAGCTGTGCGTTATATCAGCCTCATGAAGGCAATCGTCGCGACGAGACCATCGCCCCGCAATGAAAAAGGCGCCAGGCGACTTCTGCAGCGCTACCACCCACGTGCATGAAGAACATGCAATGCCAACGAGGAATCTGCCATGCGAGTGTTTGCCGAGAAGAGGGGGCTGGCTGAAAAGCTGGCTTGCAGCTTCAGCAAGTTTGAGGCCTCTGTCGTCGCTACTAGGCCTCCGCAGCATCAAACAAAAATAACACTTTTGTCACGTGAAGTGAATAAATACTGCATGTCTTTCCCCTTTCATCGCACTCTCTCTCAGTTCCGTTTCGGACAGGTAAGTGGGCGATCTCATGCTATTTCAGTTAAGCAGTATTACCGTTTAGTACATACTTTTTTCGAGCTCCGGCCCGCTACAGTTTAATGAGGTTTCACTGTACTCAGGGTTCTGTTACCCAATTTGGAACCGTGTCTTGATACAGAGACACTGACTTGCTCTTTACCACGCCGGTGACTCATACACCATGCGAAAATTTTAAACTACTAACACTTTTATGAACTTGTTGTGCCATCTAGTTCACTGTCGAAGAATGAAATTCTTGTTTTTTGGGTATTCTTTTTATTTTCGTGTGGCAGCAATTTTTAAATGTGGAACAAAGATCGCCGTACAAACTGTTTGATTGTGAAGATGGTAGACGCACTCGCTGCTGGTCCATCGAGCAAATGATGTTGGTCTGGCAATTATGTCACGTCCTTGAGCGGTTGTCTGGATATCAGTGACTCCTAGAATTCATTCGGGCGAAGCACACCCGCAGAACCAGCCCGTACTGCTTTTGTTTTTGAGTATTTCGTCTGCGTTGGAATTTAGCATTGCTTATGTCCTTCCTGAATAGCTCACTTTACGTCACCGTCCTTGCTCTAAATGTGTTGTGATCATTTGAGGTGTAAGGTACGATGTGAAGGTCCAGTGGCCTCAGCAAGTCTGGTTGCCGAGTTTCCGCAGTGGTCCAAGTATACGAATTGTAGCGAAAACCAGGGTCCGCTGCCAGAAATGCAGCGTTGTGTATCGCAGCTGAGGACTGTTTCTTAAAATATCACAACATGTGCACTCGTTCATGCACCATTCGCACAACCTTGAATAAATAATTTCTCTCCTAGTAAACTGCCAAAGCATAATTGCAAAATAAAAGTTAGTATTGAGTCACGATGTCTCGATATGAGGACCCAACTGAATTTGCATAATTGTCCTAAAGAAGTACATTTTTTCTTCGCACCCTGGACACCTACAACATCAATACCTGCACGCTTTAAATCTTTCCCTGCAAAATATAATTCGTGACTGAATGGGATAGCGACCATGGTTTCAGCCACAGTGGTTGCAGCAAACACTAGTTTCTTTCTTTCTTTCTTTTTTTTTTAACTCTATGCAATGTACACACAATGTAGCAAACCTGGCGGAGGCTGTCGAGGAAGAAGGGTGACTCTTCCTCAGCCCACACACTGGCATCAAACATGTCAGCTACATTGCGATGGGTGGACGATTTGTTACCGACCAGCTCAGTGGCAAAATATAAAAAATAAATAATAGAGATGTGTACATGGTAGCAAGAAGCTACACAGATAAAGATGCTGGACTTGTGCCGCGCATGCAATGATAAGGGAGTAGCGAGGCCCTCGCCGTTGTGAGCACTAATCAGTCACAAGATGACGAAAATTGCAGCTTTCACACTGACTTTGTGCCAAATAGAAGAAAAGGTTGCAGATTTATTTAGTAAATAAGGGCAAATTGCTGTAGTAAGCATTTCTTTGTGGTTATCTTGACACCCTCAATAATTTGACATTCAGTTGATTCAGACATTCTTTTTTGGTCCTGTGAAATTCAAATTAATTTTGTTTTACAGTATATATTAATGTTATGGATGTGAATATGCAACAACTTGTTTATGTACGATATCTAACTGCTTAGGTAGGGTTGAGCCTAAATAAATAAACAAGCAGATGTAGCCATTAGTAGCCCACTTGTTTATGCAGTATTTTGGGGTGGTATTCTAAGGCAATCACCTTGATATAGTTTAACTATCGTGGAATATTACAAGACTTGGCACTGCACGCATTTATAATAATACTGTCAACAGCGCTGGTAGCACTGTGCAAAGATAGTGAAATTGACACAGTGCCAGAAACGCTTTTGGCAGTATATGCGAACATATTCAGTGCCGACTCGCATGAAATCTAGCGAAAGTGGAACTATCTGCCGAAGTGATTGCCAGAGAATACCACCACTGGTTACATTTCATTATGGTGACCACAGGTCATTCAATTATTGTGTAATCGTATGGCATCCTATATTATTTTATGAACAGTATAGTACCACACATTTATTAATGTCTACAATGCTTTATGTACAGTTTGCTTTGTCATTTCCATGCTGTGCACAACATTGAAGTCACTATGCTTTTAGTGGCAAATAAGTGGAAGCACATTTCCTCTCGCATTAGTCTCGCAGTGCAGCACCATGCAGTGTCCAACTGCACTTGCAGGGATGGTGAGCAGCAGAAATATAATGACACCCCTGCATGTCTCTATCACTACAGAAAAACAGCGTGCAGTATACTAAATCACGAGCAAGTGACAGTATAGTGGAACTTTGCAATAACGAAATTGGTGGGGAGCGTGAAAAGATTCACTTTCGCAAGAGTTTCAATGTTGCGAAATGGCACAGAACAGATAGGTAATGTGTCGCAGAACAAAACTTTATTGTCAGAATTCCGTTAGCCAACTTTGGCAAGCTTTGCTCGAGTTTTAGAAGTGCACTGCCGACAGTACAAAGTGTATTCTCGGTCATTACGACAGTACAAGAGTATTCTCTGTCAATTGCTTTTGGAGTATGATCAATTTTGCGAGATATTGCGTAACTTTGCACCTGAAGCAGAACAACAGCGCTCTGTGCATGTAACAGCATTTCTCCAGCGCATGCTGTCACCTGTAGGTGCCGACGCATCCCATGTTGAGCATGAAAGTTGATCATATCTCGTATACCCAAAGGCAATCAATCGAGATTACGGCCCCTTCGCACAAATATATGTTTGGTGCCAGATCCACACACAATGCCTGTCAGTGGCACGTGGCACCAAAACCAGTGTTCTTGAAGCAAGGGATGTGTATTCCCGGATGATTGCCCATTCAAGGCCTGATACGTGCAACTCCATACTGCAACCGCCATTTCAAGTGCCATAAACAATTCCACATCAGTGGCATATGGATTTCCTTATTTCTTCTGCATTTTTATCATCAAGGCACAGATCAGGCACTGCACTAGGTGTGCAAAAATCATCATCATATGTCGGTAGCAACATGCGTGGCGCTTCAAACGAGTGATCAACAAGCAAGATGGTGGCCATGACATGTTTCCAGTGCACGCAATCACTTCCAGAGCTTGGTTGTTTTTGTAAACAAAAAATACCGGTGCCCATGCAATGTAATGTGGTGGCATCTCACGCAATTTTGGTTCAAAGCAGTCACA
This sequence comes from Dermacentor albipictus, assembly GCF_038994185.2. Classification (NCBI taxonomy): domain Eukaryota; kingdom Metazoa; phylum Arthropoda; class Arachnida; order Ixodida; family Ixodidae; genus Dermacentor; species Dermacentor albipictus. The sequence continues at coordinate 323,923,259 of NC_091821.1, read as the reverse complement.
ATTTAGCACATTTTGGAGCCTGCTAGCCTTGTGCAAGTATGTAATATATAGGTAACATGATTTTGGCTTCTAGCGCGAAGTGAAACATGGACACAGAAAGGAGCAGACAGAAGCTAGAAGCCAAAATCATGTTACCGTACCAACTCGCCCAACTGTCTATCCTTTTGTAATATATAGGGTTACGTTCCGCCAAATTTCGTCGCTGCGGGATCGTAGTACAGTGACACCTCGTTAAACCATAGTTGGTCGGAGCTCAGAAAAAAGTATGTACTAAATGGTAGTACTGCTTAACCGAAATAGCGTGAGATAACCCACTTACATGTGAAAAAAACAGAACTACGATAGAGTGCGATGAAAGGGCAGAAAACATGCAGTATTTATTCACTTAACGTGACAAAAGTATGTTATTTTCATTTGATGCCGCGGCGGGCTAGCAGCAACAACGGCAGCCTCAAACTCGCTCAAGCTACGAGCTAGCTTTTCTACCAGCCCTTTCGTATCTACAAACACCCGCATAAGGCTGACGTAACGCGCAGCATCTGCCACTTACAGGCCTGGATTGCCTGTGCTGTCACTTTCCATGTCGCCCTCATCACTGTTGTTAGGCAACACTTCAGCAACATAGGCAATGATGGCAAAAAGCCAAACCTTGTAGCCAATGTATTTTCACAGTTGCAGCAGCATTTCCGACCAACTTCTTCGCATTCCAAATGCCACGCACCGCAGTCAACAGTAGATCCCTCTCGCGTGCCAGCACCGACTTCATGCCACATTCGACAGCACGAACAATGTCTAATTTTTATTCTATGCTGAGCACCCGGCTTTTGTCCTAGCTTGCACGACACCACAACAAGGGTCACAACGCTGCGACTCTGGCACGGCGGCGGAATGATGCTGATGTTGATGTGGCTTCACCCTTCCAAGCACCCTCTGTGTGCTTGGAGGCCATTCTGCTCTCTGAGGCTTGTTGTTCTGCCGAGCCGACGTACTACAGCGATTTTGCGACGAAAAGCGATATGTGTTAACCGATACGTGCGCAATAAGCTGGTACGGTTTATGCAGATACAAAACGCATTATGTTCCATGGCCGCTGAGTCAGAGATTTGGCTTGACTACATTTAAAACGAAACTACTGTTTAAGGGGGTACAGTTTAACGAGGTTGTACTGTACAGCAACATTTCGTTGTTGAGAGGTATGAAATGCATTGAATCCTAAGGCCATTCGCCAGAAATATGAAAATATTTTGTTTTTGTGAGAATTTCGTTGTTGCAGGATTTCGTTATCACAGGTTTTGACTGTATCACCGAAAGTGATCAGTTATGCACGCAGCTTTTAGGGAGAGGAAAACCTGAAGCACTTACTTGGAGTGATGTTGAGGCGTGTCTCTTCTCCCTCAAGCAGTTTGCGGTAGGCAGCAATCTCGAGATCGAGTGCTACCTTAATGTCCAGCAGGTCCTGGTACTCAATCAGTTGCTGCTCCATCTCAGCACGCAGGCGGTGGATCTCCTCGTCCTTCGCAGTCAGGGCTCGGGTGTGCCAGTCACGCTCTTGCTCCAAGAGCCGCTCCAAGTCCCGCACACGGGACGAGAGAGATTGGTTCTGCACGTGCAAAGTAGAGAACAAAAGTTTAGGAATTTCATTGGAGTGAACTGGTGTTACCATTCCCTACTCTGCAAAAAAAAAAAAAAAAGACATTACACATTTTTCTATTTTCAAGTTGGTATAACTGCATTTACACTATTAAATAAGTGGAATGCACTCGGCATTATCAAGAAAAATTTATATATGCTTTGGCTGAACATTTCACACCAAGATGTCACCACTGGCACGACTACTCACCTCTACATCTTTCCCCATACATCTCGGCTATTATGTCAATATTCTAAAGCTTCATTGTATGCTAGCAGCAGCCCTTTGTGTGATATTAATGCACAACTCCTACTGCTGCTAGCATAAACAACCAATTGGAAAATTAAATGATAGCTGCCATTTGTGACAGCCGCACTGTGTGAATCCTGCCTCAGTGGCTTACCAGTGATTCGAGCTCCGAGATGCGTGAGTTTACACCTTCCAGGCGAGTCTTGTAGGTGTGCAGCTCATCACGGGTCACAGAGGAGTCGGAAGAGCGTCGGTCCAGCAGTTCCTGAAGGTCGTGCATCTTAGTCTCGTAGATGCTCTGCATTTCCTCCCGGTTCAGCCGCATCTGTGATTCATACTGCTCGCGAAGCTCCTGCAGCGTGTCTGCCAGTTTGCGCTCGTAGTTCTCTTTCAGCCTCCCGTCAATTTCTGTGATCTCAGTCTGCTTCACAATCCGCACTTCTTCCAGCTCCTGGACCAACAAAGTGGAAGAAAAGGGACGAGGCCGAACAAAATAAGGTTAAGCCAGTGCATCACACTCAAGGAAAGTAGTCAGCAGCCTTATCTTACTGGATGAATGTGAACATTACAGTGATTCTTCATAGCATGGCTGTGATTCTTGATGAACATAGGCACTACAGCAAGAAGCGCCTGCCTCGTGCTCTGCAGTCTTTTGCCACTAAAGGTACGTGTGGCTCAGCGTGCTTGCAATGTTTGTGATAACTGGTTTAGTCACACAAAAATTTGCCACAGGCATGACAATATGAATCTGCAAAAAGCTAATTCTCTGTCTTTTAAAGCTTACAAAACATATTGCTGTGAAAGCTGCACTAAGTATTACAAGGCACAGATGAAAGAGCACATGTGTTACATGACGAGCGTTGAATTACCAGCCTCATCTTTTGTTCTTCTAAGTCTAATTACAAAACATATCTCACAGCCTGGCTATGGACATCCTTCTGCCATACGGTTCAGCCTGCTTGCAATATTTTGTAATCGCACCTGATTTAGTCACGCTAAGAAAGCAAATGTGTGAAATGTATGCAGCCTGGTAAGACCACATCAAAGGGCCTCTCCCCTTACCAGGTTTGGGCATTGCAGACAAGTGCGGCACAAAGAAAAGCAGTGGACATTTCGTCAGCAATGTATCAAACAACTTCACAGCACTAAAATGTTTAAAATTTCAAGCAGAAGCCAGCGCGCTCTTCCTCTTGAGGGAGCCTTGCTTCCAGCCAGCAAGCCAAGGTTACATGCACAAAGCCTTCCATACAATGTCTTCTTGCAGCATCACTGATCACAGCACATGATTTCGGCAAATAATCCAATGTAGAACCCATGACACACACACTGCTGATGTGTTATGAAAAATTGCCAGGTCATTTTATCACGCCAACTTTTCCCTGGCACACAGCAGTTCTGCTTTAACACACTGTTGACTTCTGTTAAATTGGCTGCGGTTAACCCAATTTTTTACATTACTTCAACCCCGACACCGAAGGTTCCGGACGGCGCCCATACATTTCTGTGGGCCCAAACTTTAGTTATTTCGATCCTAAAATTGGCCTTCTCCAGATAATTCAAACTTGATCAGTCAGCACACACGCTTCCGATTCCTGTGGTGACCCCAATAGTAAACCCTTAAGTGGCAGTGTCTCAGCAGGGCTTAGGGGACAGTGATTACACTGAACACAAGTAATCTCCTGTCGAAAACGGCTATTTTGGCCTGCCCTAGGAAGATTTTCAAGCAATAACCGTAGCTCACAATATCTGACTATAGGATTTACCTGATTCTAACGTGCACCTATCTTTTTTCTGTTTGCTTTTTTTCCAAGAAAATTGTGCTGAAAATTGCTTTCACAGGAAACTGAAACTGCCTTCGAGACGTTCATACACTTCATAACAGTGAAAAAATGTGCTGCAGCGAAGCGAACCTTAGGAAATCGGCCGCCATTGTACAACACATTACGCCCTTGCCCATTTTTCTTGCTAAAGAATAGTGAGCGTTAAATTTCTACTTTGTTTAGGAGCTCTAATGTCATTTCTAGTTTTCTACTTTAGACTCATAAACAGTGAGCGCATGTTTGATTCAGGGCGTGTTACTCGTGCAAATACTGCCAAATGAATCGGCGGTGTCTTTTGGGCATTTTTTTTTACTGCATCTTGTCCGATTTGACCTGCCAGATAATCATATCAATTTCGTTGGTCCCTTCATGGTCGAACTAACGGAAGTTGACTGTACCAATTACTCCACCGCATGCAGGCTATGCAGCTCTTGATATGTCACACATATTCTATGTTTGGCATTTACAATGTTTGACTACAGCAAATGAATGCACCTTTTCATAAAGGGACCTCTGGAAGTCCAGTTGCTCATTCAGTGTCCTGGCTCGGTTGCTGAGTTCTGTGTTACGCAGGATCTGATCTTGCAGTTCTTTCTTGACTTTCTCCAGTTCTTTTGCCAGGGCATCCCGCTCGTTCTCAGCGTCCTGCAAATACATGCACAAGCATCTTTTCAGTATGGCAAGGCAACAGTATAAATGCCTCAATAAAGAAAGGTGTACCTTGAGCAAACGTGCTACTCAATTTTTGTTAAGAAATGCCGAAAAGTACACTGAGAAATACTTTATAATGCCTCTTCTTCTCTGTTCCAGGCAACATCAACTGATTGATTCAAGAAGTTTTACAAACCAAGGCAATACCTGGGCCATGTGAGATGCCATGGTGGACAGCTTCAGAGAAACTTTTGCCATCAGGCCTTTTTAAGAATCACAGAGGCCATGGCAAACAATAATCTACACATTTCATCACCGGGGAAATGTAAAGCATTGTACAACACCATTTTTATGTTTCACCAACAAGGAATGCAATATATGAGCATGACAAATTGCCTATCAGAACATTCTGCTTTCCTAGAAATATTCCTGTGAACATTAACTGCACCACACTTGTAATCTGCTGCTGAATGAAGCATCCTCAGTGACAGAACTGACACTATAGTTATAAAAGAAATTAATATTCTGACAAGCAAGTTAGCTCCTTTCATGGTACTGTAGCTGCTTCTGTTAATCAAAATGTCTACACTAAGAGCTCACTTTATGCATTTCAAGACCAAAGCTCTTTTTCAGCGTATTTTTTTCAAGCTGCCACTACTTTGATGTTTGCAACTACAGGATTTCCATAATAATTAAACCTTTTGTACGAATTTTATGAAATTAGCATGTTACTGAGCCTAAGATAAGACATTCCAGGTTTCTCACCTTAAGTTGTGACAATGCCTGGTTCAGGCGCCCTTGCACATCCACAAACTGAGACTCCAATGACGTTGCACGACGCTCTGCTGCTGACCACTCACGTTCCCGTTTGTTCAGCCTGTACATATAAGAGATTTCACACATTGGTAACACAGAACTATAGATGTTTGCCAAGCAGTAATATCTTAAGAGTTGAATTAGTACCGTAAGTTGATATCTGCATGTTAAAACAACCCAAGACTACAAGCTGCAATGTTCAACCCAACAAATAGAATGCAAGTTTTACCCTGAACCCCTTATTTTTCTTCAAGATACACGGTCAATACCGCAGGTCAACATGCTATACACGTCTAACTTTGGCCACAATGAACCTTCAGTGCACTACACTGTTTGGCAAGGAAAAATATCTACATAAATAACAAAAGCAACAACCTACTGACTGCTATGCCTTGTATTTATATGGAGTTATTCTGTATTTTTTTCCCCCACTTTACCATTTGTGTGCAATGAGACTAAATTAGTCTGAAATGATTATATATTAATAAGCTACAATACTGGATTCAGAAATACTACTGCGGAGACCCACAAAAGTACTATGCAAAATGCTACAAACCTGTTTTACATTATTTGAATGACTATCTGGAGCAAAAGTTGTCGCCATGCTAATGTCCTCTGTAGTGGCACATGCACCATATCAATAACAACAAAAGCCAGCCAGTCATTGCCTTCAACAGCCAGCTGGCTTTTATGTTGTTGCAGCAGGTTGTATGTACAGTGTGTTTTGTGTGCCTCCTGGTTGTTGATAGCACAGTAGAAATGAAAGTTGAGAAGGATGACTTTAGGCTGCTTACTCAGAGCACATTCATATTCAATTATGCATCTGAAAAGCAACATGGGCTCAGAGCTGCATGTATCATGCGTATAAGGTCAGCTGCACTGACAGGTATACCTTGTGCGCATTTCTTGCACCAATGTGGCGAGTGTTTTCCAGTGTTCCAAGTAGGAACAGGCTCACATCTACTGGACACTTAAAGGTTAATTCCATCTAACATTCTCCATTGCTCTGACATTGAGGATGCATTGCGTGCCAATTTCACAAACTACGAAGTATTTTTAGTTCTAAGACAACTTTTTGCAAATGTCAGTGCAACGCTGCACCTTTTTTTTTTCATTATTTATAGCAGGGCAGTTTTGTCTTTCCATGGCACATTTAGATTTGTGAAATCGGAGCTTGCATTCAAGTAGCTGACTATCTGCTCCAAATAGACGAGTGGAATTCAGCAAGAGCTGTAGAGTTTTGCCCAATGACAAGCAAAAATGGCATGCGCTTAGCAGCAGGCCTGAACCAACTTCTGTGTTTTCCATGGAAGAGGTATGCTGGTCTCTATCAACACACAGTACAATATCCTTGATGTAATCCACAAAGCAGCATAAACTGAACCCCATTTATACTACTGAGCCAAATATTGACATCATATGAACCACTTCTAGCTTGTTGCAATTTTGCAATATTTGGGCTACAAACTCCTGAACAAGATGAGATGAATAAGTGAGCAAAAGCTAGTAGTTCAACAGTCAAGCCTGTCTCTACCTCTCAATCAGAAAACAAAGCTCCACACATGTAGCACAAGTGTTGAAGCTGAGGAGATGTGGTAACAGATCATTTTGTTGTTTACAGTGCCCACATACTAAGGCCTTTGTGTATTGCTATTTACCTTCGCCTGTCCTTTTTTCCTTAGTATGTGTGCAATGTGAACACCATCGAAATCTACAAATGAGGCTAACTCGGGCTCAACATTCCAAGGAACTTGTGTGGCTTCAACCGTTAAGGTGCATAAGATGAACGCAGATTTGCTTCCCAAGTTAGAATGTCCAAATATAGAACACGTATGAAACCATTCTTTCATGCTAGGCACCTATATTTGCTTCATGAAACTGCAAATTTCACATTGGGACAGAAAAAGCACTTTTCGGTGCAATTCAATAGTTTCAGTTCAGGAAAAAAAAGTGTTATAGAATGTTAAATGCAAGCAGTGCGTTGCACCAAACAAGTGTGGTGGTCTTGTCTTGGTGAGCAGAGTTCAATGCATAGAAAGATGTTACTGTTTTCGGCTTAACAAATCACAGAAGTTAGATCTTCTGCACGTGTAATCTTTCATGAACTCTGATATGGTAGCACCTAGAAGGAAACAAAACTAACAGTCTGGCAAGAAACACGTGCTTTCCGCAATTAAACATATTGTTCCACGTCTACTTAGAGCGCCAGGAACGAAAGTTGAAAATTTTGCTGCCTCTGCTCCTGCTTCTACTGAAGTGACTAGCTTTAGGCTCTTATCAGTGACAAACCAATTGGGCAAACGATCCGCAGACGGCAGATACGCAATTCTAATGCGTTTTGCCAACTTTGAGTTCACTATGGATATGATGTGCAACATGCGATTATCGTTACCGTCCGCTGCAGTCAATCCGCTCGTTTCAGATACAAGCAGCGCGCGCTGCTCAAATTTGAAACTCTGCGGCTTCCCCGCAACGCGCGCCGCTCCGGAAGCGACGTAGTTTCATTTCCGGGACCATTTCTCCGGATCCTGCCTGGACGCTCGATCAGCGGCACTAGGAATGCTATAGGAAGCTGGCTCAGCCCCTAAAGGAGTACAAGTTGCCTAACGCCCACGCAACCGTATCTATTTCCAACTAGACTAACAAGCCAGGCCCGACTGCTAAAACAACCGAAATCCTTAAAGATGGCGCAGGAACCGACCTACTTGGATGCCTCCCAAAATAACGGTGAAGCAAAAATACAATAAAGGAGAGGACCACACATGGTCGACGAAAACGGCGGCATACTCACTTGGCCTGCAACGCCTCGGCGTCGGCCTGCCATTTCTTCGCTTCCAACTGAAGCTTCGCCCTTTCGTTGGCTGTATCGTCGACGGCCCGCCGGGCCTCGGCCAGCTCTCTCTCGTATAGATTCTTGACGCTGGTCACTTCACGAGTGCGGGTCTCTTGGCTCGTCTCTATCTGCTGTGTGAGTCGACTATTCTCGGTTTCCAACTCACGCACTCTGTCGATGTATGTAGCTAGCCGGTCGTTGAGGTTTGCCAGTTCATTCTTTTCCTGAATCCGGGTAAAGCGAGACTGACTCAACGGCGAACGTGAGCGCCGGTCGTGCCGTCCGCGCCCACCATCGGCCGGAGTCTGAAACCCGGCCGCCGGGTTCTCCTCGTTGTCGCCGCGGTCCTGCGACGACGATGCGCTGTGAGAAGATGACGTGGTGGTGACAATGGTCTTGCGAACGCTTCTCGTCGCCATCTTCACTGGCCGGTGTCACGGCTCGAGTGCTCTGCTGCTGTTCACGTTCCCAAAACGTCGACGGCGTACCTTTGCCTCGCCCGAGTACCGGCACCACCAAACACAAGATGGCGAACTGCCGCCACAGGAATGGCTTGTAGCACACGAAACGTAGCACCCTCTCTCCACTTTCGACGTGACGTCGGTGACGTTATTGATGACGTTTCCTGCCGCGAAATTTGGCTTACCAGCGTGCATAATGTACAGCCGGTAACGTTGATCGAAACGCTTCTGACCTGTTCTAACGATTCTGACCACATTGTTTCACCGAGATTCTTATTAGGGCCGGCGCCGCGAGCAAGAGGAGAGTGAACAAATTGATTGAACGTACACCGCCAAAATGTAATAATTGTCTCACATCTGCGTTTGCAGCAGCAGGCTGCTTTCCTCAACGGTTCTGAGATTCAAAGTCTGCCCCGGAACAACTCACACGTATTTTTCCGGCATAAAAAAAAAGAAGAAAAGCACCAATCTCATCAAAGCTTTCATTAGCTTCATTGTATGTTGGCTTCATATTTTTAATCGTTAATCACTCTTAGGCAAAGTTACACCCTTTGGCTTGCCCCTTCTGCCACACAACAATAATCGTTATCTGCCTTGATGCGTTTCCTTTCTTTAACGCTGCGAGCCCGGAACTTTCCAGTAACGAACGGCACGCGCGTTATCAGAAGGGGCACTCCAAGGGGTGTAAACTGTTCTATGCTGATAACGCGCGTGCCGTTCGCTACTGGAAAGTACCGGGCTCGCAGCGTTAAAGAAAGGAAACGCATCAAGGCAGATAACAATTATTGTTGTGTGGCAGAAGGGGCAAACCAAAGGGTGTAACTTTGCCTAAGAGCGTAAATATAGAACTTGATCCTCAAGCCTACGGTAAGGGAATGAAGTAAAAATTTATCTCTGTTTTCGTTATCTCCGTTTTCGCCAGTAAAGCATTTGAAGAACATTTATTTCTCAGGGGATTTATTCCCCAATTATTCAAACACCTTATTCTCCAGTGGTTAAAGGCGCCCTCTAGAATCCTTGACAATGTAGGCGCTGAAGCGTGGTGAAATGAACATGACGTTAACGTGTGCTAGAAGGCTTTGCTTCTACACGCCCACCCTACGTATAGGGTGGGCGTGTCGCCTGGTGTCGCCGCCCGAAGTAGCGAGGAATGTCACGTGGCTGCTATCATGGTCCGTTAGTTGCGGATATGTCGTCTACGACGCGCGCTCTTTTCACCGATATAGAACTACCAAAGTATTAACGACCAGAAAATATAGTTTTCTGTCCGACAGCAGATGCGCCCAAAAGTTTCGATAGCTTTGCAAAACCCGAGCCATAGCCCGAACTGTTTGCAGAGATCCCACACATAGCTAGGCTGGGTAGGACGTTTCAATTTCGCAACTGCGTAGCAACATGAAGCGGATTAAATTTGTAAGGACCTAATTACGGGCGCACAGTGAATGCAGAACAACACGTCCTCTGTAAGAGCCGCAGTTAAATGATCACTGTTTCTTCTGTTTTAAACAGGCACAGCTTCGAAAGCAATGAACCGACACATGTGGCCCACTAACCCAGGCCATGCCAGGTGCCCGAATAAATTGCCACTTGACCTTACGCGCCATCAGTGCTCATGCGAAACCGGTATCTCCTCTCCTTGCAGCAGTAGTCGAGCATTCGGTCGTGGTAGCAAACTTTTGACGCAACAGCTAAAAAAAAGAATAAAAGAAAAGCAAAATCGATGAACAAGCCAGCTAATGCAGTCACGCCGTCTACCGGTACGTGATGTCATCGCCGTTTGTATGACGTCTCAGGAACGGCGCGCAGAGAGGAGAGGGAGAAATGCGCTTGGAAGAGTAGAAGAAGGCGCGCTAGGAAATGGGGGAAAGAAGTAGGCTCGCCATCGAGCGGGGAAGGTGTGGCACTTCAAGGCTGCGTCGATGGAAGATACAATAAAAAGGAGTGGAGAGAAGGCTCAGCGCGCGCGCAGACAGCGGAGCCCGGGTTTCGCAAGCGCGCTCGCTGGCAAAAGCCGCTGAGTAAAAATAATTAATAAAGGCAAAAGTTCGTCCGCGCCAACGGCCGGTTCAGTGTTTCAAATCACGCATGCTTTCGCAGTCATTCCTTTCCGCCCTACACAACGCCATGGCAACAAGGATAGGGTGGACCAAAAAATATAACTTCCTCGGGGTGAACACTTACGCAATGCACATATATCTTCCCGTGGCGCTCAGCGTTTTATATATTGTGTACTTCGTGTCTAGCGTAAGAAGCCAAGGTCAAGCAGATGGTAGGGACGCGTGCCGACGGTGCGAATCCGCTGCACACATTGCGACGAAAGCACCACACCCAGATCGTTGTATGGCGTGCGCCAACGTACGTCACGACGCCTTGTTCATGGTTGCTCCACTTTCGCAGAGCTCTGCAGGCCATTGCACCGGCGTGCGTTCAGTGAACACGCACCGTGCAATGCTGAAGACATGCAAAGCGCACGCACGGAAATAAGTGATTGTTACGAGCTTAGCTGCACGCAAAATCACCTCTTCATTGACTTTTTTAGGTATATCACATGATGGAACACTGCACTGCGAAGCAATACTTTCTATATGCACGTAAAGAACTAAAACATTAGACACACATGACGCACAGTACTCAATAAACTGTGCCTCATGTGCGTCTAATGTCTCCTTACGGCTGTCAAGAGTATTGCTTCGCAACACAATGTTCCATCATGTCACAGTACCAAATGGCCCACTACAAAGCATTATTCGGTAATGTCATTATCATGCAGATGAAATTTGACACATTGATTTCGTATAACTTCAGCACATCTTGTATGGTCTTGAGGCTTCAATTCTTTGAGCACCACTCTAGCTGCACAAATTAACCTGCCTTCAGTTCTTTGGATTTTTCTAAGGTTCCCCAAAAATTTAATCCCGCAGTTTAGCAGCTTCTTGTGCAGGACTGTTCCCAGTGCACATAGAAATAAATGGACTGAAATTGAACTGGTACTTCATTGAGACAACAATAGCACTTACATGAAAATTTGCCATCTGCCCATGCTAAGTCCCAGCCTAATTGCAGGAACCAATCGAAGGCTCATTTTAAACTTCACATATGTGTGTTGGTGAGCTAGCTGGTACATGAGTTGGAAAACAAACAGCACTAAAAATGGAACTAAATGAAAATGAAACTAGAGCACCGTCTTGTGGTGTTCTTGTTTAGTCCCATTTCTGGCGTTATTTGTGGTCCAAGTTAAACTGCACACTTTCAAGGCTGCAAAGTGAATTTGAATTTTATTTCCCTGCCTTACGCATATCATAAACAGGTTGCATATTTACATGCAAGAATGGATTGCATAGAAGTGAAGAAAAATCCGCCATGGTGGCATAGTGGCTTTGGCATTGCTAAGCCCGAGAGAATGGGATCAAATCCCGTCCGCGGTGGCCATGTTTTGATTGGGTTGAAATGCAATAACGTCTGTATACCAAGCACTAGGTGTATGCTAGAATAACCTCAGGTGGTCAGAATTAATCCGTAGTCCTCCAATGCGACATTCCTTATAATAATATCATGGTTTTCACACATAAGAACCCAGAATTTAATTATAATTAAGTGAAGAAAACCAGATTTACCATACTGTGTAAAACATAATGACAGTTTACCAAAACCACTCCACTGAAAATCACGAAATATAAATTACAGTGTGAACACCAACATTACTTGTTGCAGGTATGAATGATTATCTCATGATGCTTTTAGCAAACTGAATATAGAGCTATGGAATAATATGACAATACTGAATGCAATCTCACATAATATTTCGTTTTTTTTTTCTAGATTAATATGGGCCAGCAGTCCCAAACTTGCATCACAAACCACGTACATGATACATACCCATATATAAATCTAAGCATTCTCTGAAAAAAAAAAGGGGGGGGGGGGCAGCTTATGCAAATAAGGTTTGATTATTTGGCAAGCTGCAAGCATTGATGTGCTTTAACAATTTCTTCAAGCACTGCAAGTACGTCATTACACCGCAAGGCTAAGGAAAAAAATGCAGCCGGCAAAAATCACCCATGTCATCGCAAATACACATTGCTGAACATTGCGGATGAAATGGATTACAAGCACATGGTAAACATCCCGGCTAAGCTGATCTCGCAACCTTCAAGACAGTGGTGCAATCCAAAAGAAATGGACCGAACACTGAGAACAGCACATGGTGCAAAAAGAAATGAAGCAAATGGCGAGTGAACCTGTGCTATGAGCTTTTGATCTGTAATGCACAATCACCTAAAATATTTGCAACTACCATGGTATAGTTAAAAGTGTACAGTACTTTAGTTTTGTTCACATTCTGGCTGGTATGCACTCAAGTACTTTTCATTTTTGGACTTTCTGATTTCTGGGTATTAGCTTGTATTCGAGTACTAAATGTGGTGCATCTCTACAACATGATCATGTGACACAATCAGCAGAGGAGGAAAAAGTAGTCTCAGGTCAAGCTAGATTCATAGTGTGTACGTGCCAACATTCAGTTGACACCACAGACACCAACAGACACTGCAGGAATGTCAGCTGAACTCTTTTACTAATTCCATAAAATGAAGCCATTACAAGCAAAGGTGAAATGAGTGATCCCTGTAAGAAGACACGTGACAAAGCAAAGCATATTAATTTCCTGTGTGCATTCTACAAGTTATTATGAATTAAACTTTTCAGAGGAAATCTGAAATGTTACCTTGGTCATACTCTTATATCAAATCTATGTGCTCAAGCAGGCAAACATCAGACTGAATGCGTGGATTTTTAAACGCAGTTGTCTGTGACAAGCACAATGCATGCAAGCACAAATACACACTTGTTACCAGCTGACTGATGTTCGTCAACAACAGAAAAGTACATAATGAATAAAAGAATGAATACATTAATGCACCGTGATCATGTTACAGGCTAGAATGTCGCAGGTATTTCATAATTCTAAAGACACAGTTGGAGAGTTCCTCGAAACACTAGAAACTTCTAACTACCTTCCTGTAAAGGCATGCACACAAGGGGGCAAAAACAAGCAACAATGCTAGGATTTGTAGCATATTTTTCATGGTGTACAAACATCACTTTAAAAAACAAATGCACGATAATGTTTCACAGGTACAACAATGAGCACAGGCATAATGAGGTTATTTTTTCTTGTGAAACTAGACTAACATTAGTTAAAATCTTCTTTACTATATAGTAGCTACATAACGACGCCTGCTCCTGAATGTCGCAGCTATCACCAAAGTCTTAAAAGCCAGTGAGTAAATGAATAACTAAGTAAATCAATTAATAAATCAGTCAAGCTTTGCAGCATGTGAGGTTCTGCAGGGTGCCAATGCACAACTAACAGCAATGCCCGCCTGAGCTTTGAATCTCGTGGCAACAGCTTTACCCTTCAGGTGGTCGAGCTGTACAATGCAATGTTGCACCATTTGTGTAAAATACCTTTGAAACAAAGTATAAGAAGTTGGAAAGTTTCACATATCACAGGCACCCTTCAGTTTTATGTGCAATTTACAGCCTATATATATTTACAACAAGAAATGAACAGTTGAGGTCAGGCTCAAGATTTTGAACAGGAAGGTGAGAGGTAGTTTGTAATGGAATTTCGCTGCCGTGGCTGACTGAACTTTGGTCGCTTTTGTGACCGTTGACTTTTTGGCGTCTCAATTTTCCTGAAAGAAGAAGAAGAAAAAAGAGCAAATAAATAATTTCCAATGCAAATATGACCTACAAACATAGGCAGTGGCCCTACTGTCTCTATCGGGCAAATTCAATGTGCTATAGTAACATGAATGTTCATTTTGTTGTCTAGACAAACATTTATATTTAAATGAAAGGATAAATGTGTCATGTAAACATATGAACCAGAACGAGAAGGGCTGAGTCCATCAATCTGAAGTTTGGTTCAGTGCCATTAAAAAGGTCAGCACAAATGACCGATGACCGGAGTGGCGAAATTGCGACCAGCGGCATTTATGTTGCAGAGCGCACCGATAATGAGAGTGCCAGGCACAATCCATGTTTCAAAACAGAGGAGGCCTACAGAAAGCAGCCCATCCGAAAGCCCACATTTTGAATGCTATCTTAATATGATGCATAGGGCAGCATTCAAAATTCGAGCTCGAGGTTATGTTGCAGCTGTATACCATGATATGCATTGTTATGCGTTGATATGCATCTGCATCTTAAGGCAAAAGATTAAAAAGTAAACATTCAAAAATGACATTTTTTTAATTTGCTCATCTGGATAGGACATCTTTCTGCAGGTTTGAAATATATATAACATGGAGGTTGTAAATTCACAACTTGCATGAAAAAACGGTGTAACAAGAACCAGGTTCCATCTATCAAACTTTGTTTACCGTTGCGCCGCACCAGAACTATCATCGTAGTCGGCGACATCCGAGTCAGTGGATGTGTCTATGGCACTGAAACACTGCCATCACTTTTAATGCTTCCATGCAGAAGCAAATAATTTTCGTAGGTTGACAATTCAATCAAATAAATGCTGGTCTTTCACGATGGGCGCAGTTACATGTGACTGGCAGCAACTGTTTTTTAAATCTTTGCCAGATGAACGGAGTCTGTAGGCCCCCTAGTGGACCTACAGACTACAGACTTTTAGGTCCTACTCCTACAATAAAAAAATGGCACTTATTATACTAATATAGTTGTCCTTCATCCTGCTAAAAGCTACAACTACCAGCATCCTTTAGAGCAGTGGTGGTGCAGTCACTTCATCATGACATCGATCTATTCAAGACACATTCTGGTCGGACGTCACAGTGTTTAACACAGTTTGCAAACTCACTGAATGCACTGATGAGGAGTGTTACGAGAAGACACCGCTGCATGTACGCCTGTGTGCTAAGCGATGTGATCCC